>NC_140446.1:26365936-26873436 GCF_963576455.1 Neolamprologus multifasciatus
GGTAATTAAGACACAGAAAACTCCTCCACTCAGTTGGGAAGAGGATTGAAAAGCTCATATCTGTCAGAAACGGCAGCATGCGGCTAATTTTGCCTGATTTGAAAGCGCTCCAAGGGTGCACCAATTACTATGTGCATATAGTATAGGCAGTGACATGTGATTCACGTTTGGGGATGGGCATAGAAAATTACTGAACACCACCAACAGGCTATAGTTAGCCTTTTGTTAAATATCAGATGGAAGATTACAAATTTATATTAACCGTCAGAATGTAGCCATCCATAATTTTTACACTGAATTTCTATCAGTCATCACGTTGCCCACTTTAAATAATATTTCTTTTCTAGCATCTTTTCCAAACAGTCTTTTATCTCTGAGATTGAACATCGTGTCGTGAAATTGGATGAACTGTGTGTCACAGTTAAAAATCTTCTGTAGTGAGTCATTTAGCCTGCCGTAATTAGACATAATATAAGTAACAACATGGAGACAACTTTGCCATTATAAACGTGTCCTTTTTGCAATAACAACAACAAAAAGTCATGCTTATATCGACACTATTTTAAAAGTTATAGACTACTGTACTATTTTATTATTTCGTGCACATAAGCTGAAATCAGCTGATTTCAACAAGTGTGAGGAAAAGAAGCCAGCTTTGATATTTGTTTTCTTTCTGTTGTTATTCAATTTGGTACAGAAAATGTCATAAATAATAACATTATTTATGGCCAGCTAAGAATCAGCAGTTAACCTAATAAGCATATCTTTAAAATATGGGAGAAAAACCCATACAGGCTCAAGTCGAACATACAAACTCCAAATCCAGCTGAAAAGAAGTTATGATAGTTTATCATTTCTATTTGAAAAAAAAGAAAGAAGAAGTGGCAGTAGGCTAATAACCTATATTTGCCAAATTAAGATTGATTGATTATTGATTTTATTGTTTTTATTTTATTAAGTTATTATTGTTCAAATAAAATAAAATTAAATTAAATACTGGTTAGGGCCAATGCAGACTCAGTATAGGCCATGTAGCAATAATGGCAGAGAGTCCAGCTTGGATCCAGAGAGAAGGATTTACGCTCAGTCCCTTTTGGAATTTTTTAGTAGATGGCAAAACAATGGAAAGTTGACTGACTGAATAGATACAGAATAAGCCTTAAATACTGGCTAGTAATAAAAGTGTCCCGCGCTGCTGGTTGCTCATGGTGTGATTTTTTCTCATGTCATGTTGAGTAAAAGATAACCGCAGAACTCCCTTAGAATGAATGTCCTTATTTTCATATCTTAACTCTTGAGTGATATTTTATTTTCTATGTGTAAATATGTAAAGTTGGCATTTAAATAAATGTACATCTGTTTTTCTTTTATCCCCTGTAGCTGTGAATGGTTCATATCCGTGTGTAGGGTTTTTGAACAAATATTAAAATGTGACTTTTAGACTTTATTAATAAGAAAAATATTTTAAAGTAAATGTAGTTAAAATAAGAATCACACACATGATATTTTTGATAGACAATTTTTAAATGTATGCTGCACTGTTCAAATGTATAGATTTTTATCCTGTTCAGCAAGGATAAAAATGGTTCAGCTATATGGATATTGTGTCTGAAAATTAATGGAAACTAATGGTTTTGACTCCTTTCTGTAAGAAAAACCGCTATTAGGCTTTTAAACCTTGTCTTGCATAATTTGTTCAAGTGACGATCAGGTGTGAAATCAATATAAACATCCACTTTTCACCAATTCATAAACCATTTGACAATCATAAGATACCAACAGATTTTTAACACTCAAAAATGAAATAAATGTTTCAGGTACTGTAAGCAGCATTTGTAAACTTAAAAAAAAATCTATTTTTGTTCCATTTCTTGTTACCCTTTACTTAATATTTTCTCCTCAAAGTGCCACTGATGAGATCTAACGCAGTGTTTAATGTCACTGAATACATGTGACTGTCTGGAGTGCTGGGTATTCATTTACATACAAATGAAGTGAATTTGAAATCATTTAAATACAGTACATACATAATCACTGTTGCCATCATTAAGCAAAAGTGAGGTTTGAAAATCTTTTTTCTTTTTCAGTTCACAAATCAACATTAGAAATTATAGTGTGAATAAATGTGAACACGAGTGACCCCATTCAAAAAAACTGAACTGTCCCAAATAGTTTACAATGGAAATGAAGCCCTATGCTAGAGCCATTTGAACTGAACAAGTAGAGGGCAGTGTCATCACCAGATGTGCCATGAAACTGATTTTTGTAACAACCTGACCTGGGTAGATGTAGCTCAAAATTCGTTCAGTATTTGGAAACAAATTATTTAAAGCATATATCAGTGAAATCATTACAGAACATTGAAACTGCGATGTGGTTAATGTCCAGTACTTTTTACATACCGTAGCCCAAATCATAAAAAGAAGAACTGTAATTCCAAAATGAATAAAGTCACCATAGGTGATAATCCTAACCCTGTTCCATGAATGCCAAGACCTGAGAGAACAGTTTAGTTCTAGACAAAAATCCGTGTTATGGCCCTTGCCATAATTTGAATCCCAGTGGCTGTTTTTTTGTTCTATGCTCTGTGTCTTTAAGAGTCTCTGCAGGTCCTTCCTGATTGGAGAGCTGGCACCTGCTGATTGGCTTCCTGATCAAGTGGCTATTTTGAAAAAACCTCTCCAGCCGTTGTCCCCGGGCAGCAACTGGCAGCAGCAACAGACCCGACCTTGGCCTCCAAACCCTTTGTGATTTTTGTGCATGTTTTCCCGAGGACTGTTGAGCTTTGTAACTAGGTTACTTATCGCGTGTAAATAAGTGGTGAAGCTGAAGGGGTGAACTGCCTTATTATTTTGTTTTCTCTTGCTTATTCAGTTATACTTAAAGCCATATACTTAAAACTAAACTGGATTTAAATGGACCCTAGATGTGTCACCAATGACCTAATGTAGAGAGTGTTATTCTAACCCTAATCCTATACTTTGGAGAAAGGGAAAACAAGCTTATGTTGGAAAACTGTGAAAAGATGTGTGCTAAATGAATGCTCGAATGATTGTCTCTGTTCCCTGAATGACTTGTGAAAAAACAATTTAAAACTGGTACTGTTAGGATTGGGATCGACACCCGTGAGGCCTCATGGGTTCAGCTAGATTTTAAACATCAACAAACGACAACAGCAATCATTTTGCAAAATGTTTAGCAGTCACACACATGATGTGTAGTACATTGTGTCGTGGAAAGCTGCTGATTTGTCTCCCTGAATTTGTCAGTTAATAGCACTTTCAGATAATACCATATTTGCGTCATGCACAGACCTGTTCCAAATGATTCATAATGAAGCAGTGTGAGTGACTCCCCCTCCTGTGTTTTCACACCCATATCATATTCCCTCCATGCCTCACCCAGTGGGGGGTTAACAGGATGACTCGATATATGTGAGAACACCTTCCACCATCTGAAACGCTGCCTTCCCCAACCCTTAACAGCCCACAGGGAAACTTCATTATGTATCGCTACTGAAGGGGCCTTTCAATTATAATATCTCAGCCTCCGTGTCTATTACCCCACAGTCTGTACTGACAAATTGATAGATATTGCCTCTATCTGTGATAATTCATTCGCCCACCATGTGATAAGTTCACAGAACCAGGAACGGCAACAAGGTAGAGGCAATTTGCAGGTCTGGTCGGTGAGGGCTGAGAGTGCCATGTTGTAATGTGCAGCGGGGGAATGGAGTCAGTGACAGCTAAGACATGTCGACTTTGCTGCACGTTCTCTCTTCAACCAACAACTCGTGGAGTAGCTTTATCACTCCAACAGAGTACCTCTCAGCATGTCAAGTCTCTCACATCTTGTGAATTTTTTCAGATTGCAGCCTAATACCGAGCCTGACAGGGTGTTGATCTCTCGTCCCTCCAGCTTGCGTGTACAACAGTGTGAAATAGATGCCCAGGAAAACACCGCCTACTATGTGCAGAGACAGAGAGACTTGGTTTGTTGTTAAATATATTGCAGAGATAATAAAACGATTACGTATAAAAGTGTGGTTGAGCCCGGATCAGGAAATGAATTATCCCTCTGTCCGAATTCACTGGGAACAATGAGGTGACTGTGTCGTAGAGGTTTATCATCTGTGAATATTAGCCAATTGTTAAGGCGCTCAGTAAACAATTGCCCTCTGCAAATTGATAATCATTACTGATTATCTCAACAACAGGAGTCATTTATCAGCTTTTACACCAAGAGTGGGACCACTGTTTGTTTGTGTATTTGTGTGTGTCAATGTGAAAACATTAGTATGTTTGTTTTTGTATTTAATGTGACCATCCTGAAATGATCACCTTTTTACCTTTTTCTTTTTCATATTTATTCATCAGTTATTCGTTTTTTACAGTGATCTCAGCTTTGAGCTCCACAGCTCCTTTTTATCACTTAATAAATATATCTGAGGTTAGAAAATCTCAAGTTAGATTAGAGATGCACCGATACCGATACCGGTATCGGGTATCGCAGCCCGTTCTCACTCCCGAGACGTAACATGGCGACGTTTTGTCACGTCCCGCGGCGTTCCTGATGAACGCAAAAGGAGACCTTCGGCGTTCTTATGGTACGCGGCGGGTTATGGCTGAAATCCAGTGCAATGACGCTCCCGCGGTAATAGACGTTCCAGCCCTGTATTCCAGCCCTAAACCTAACCTTATCCCTAGCCCTAACCATAACCTTTTTCCTGATCTTAACCAGGACTTTAATGATGTTAAATAGCGTGTTTCTAAGCGATTTGAAGAAAAAGAGCGAACATGTGTAGATTGAGTCCATACGGTTCTCATATTTCCTAATTTTTCCGAGGTCGTCATTTAGGAACGTGGTGGGTAGCCGAAAACGTAATATGTTGACGATTTGTCACCTAGCATAAAATGTTACGCTGTGGGAGTGAGAACGTGTTGGGTATCGGCCTCAATACCACATTTTCTAAAGTACTCGTACTCGTTAAAAGTCCCCCGATACCGATACTGTATGTGTCCGAGCACAAACTCCCTGACTCTCTCACCGCTCACCAATGGGCTCTTATGGAGACGACTGTTGCCATCCTCGCCCCCTTTGAGGAACTAACTAAAAAAGTGAGCAGCTACGACGCACTAGCCTCTGATGTCATCCCAGCTGTGACTGTGCTAGTGAGACTTCTAAACAGAGAAACAGACGAACAAATTTAAAATTAAATTTTGTTTTTTTATAATTATTTATTCTGCAATATGTTGCATACAACATGCTTTTCATTTTAAATAAATGTTCTTAATTCCAAACGAGTCCCTTGTTTGTTTGTTTTTTGTTAAATTATAGGACTAAAGCTGTTACCTGCAAATTTAAAGTATTCGGCATCGGTATCGGCGAGTACTGAAATGCAAGTACTCGTACTCGTTTCCAAAAAAGTGGTATCGGTGCATCCCTAAGTTAGACTACTGCAGGACGCCCCAAATCATCAGTGGGATGACTTCAGCTCATTCAAAATGCAGCAGATTCCTTACCCCAGTATTTAAGGGGCTCTTCGTTGGCTTTATAGCCTTTGACGTTCTTATTAGTTCACAAAGCTCTCAATAGTTTGACTCCCCCATTTCTACAACCCAGTCAGACCTTTTCATTTTTTCCTCTAGATCTAAAATTTATATGAATTTAAAAGATCTGATTCTAGATCTTTTAATTGTTCCTAGAATCAGGTCTCAGGCTGCTCTGAGTTACTGTTGTCCTGGTCTTTGGAACAAGCTGTCTTGCTGATTTGGGGTCAATTACATCTGTACGTATACTCAAAAACAGACTCAAAACTCTTATATTCAGACAGGCCTGAGCTTAAGAGGTGTTTGTTTGTTTTTTAATTTTGTTTTGTTGTTTGTTTTTTGGTTGTGTTTAGCTGTTTTCACTGCCTTAAGGCACTGCAAACCTGCGCAGGTTTTTATAGTGGATGAAATGTGCTATATAAATGAAATTGTCATTGTCAATGAGGGAAACAAAAACAAGCTACTCAGCTCATGGCAAATATTATTCTAGTGACTTAAAGCCGGGGTCCATTATGTAACATTTATGATATATATATGACCATTGGACTATATATTTCCCAATTTGTCTTCGGAGTTCTCTTGGAATAACGGAGCAAATTAGCAGCAAACTCAAAACGTGTTCACTTTTGCATTTTCAATTTTTCATCTGCAAGAAAGAGATTTGGAGAAGGATACCATCTCAGAGCTGATAAATTTTAATTTGATCCCTCCCGTGCATTATTATTTGCACAATGCAACTGGCAGCCATAGCCTGTGTGCTCTGAATGGCAAGTCTACATTCAAATTCTGCACAGAATACAAATTTTTTCCCCTCTCCTATACAACAAAAGGCAGTCGTTCCATTTGTTTTCCCCACACAATAGCTTCTGGATAATAGTAATGAGGGGTTGAGGGGCGGTGGATGGAGAAAGAAGTGACCAAGTTATCTGCTTCTCCCAGTCTCTACTCTGCCTCTTCGTTATGAATAATAGATTACAGATGAGACCAAGAGATTGCCTTGTAAGGAGGTGGGATATAAAGCTGCTCGAGGTCAGCACAGAAGAGACAACATCAGTGGTTTACCAGGTTTATCTAAAATACTTGAGAAAGTATCCTTAAAATGCCCTCAGCATCACTATTTATAACTGCTGTTTTCTCACTCAGTGCAACTCTTTAAAGGACATGACTGTATACAGTGCTATGGTTTTCAATACGATAAACAGCTTGAGCCAGTGCCATTGTTGCCAAAATCTTTGGTAACCCAGGCTGTGCTCAGCTCCTGTTCCAGCTTAGCTGCTCTTATGTTTGGTATTTTGAATCTTCAGCTGGTGTAAAAAGCAACAGCAGATAAACAGTTTAAAGGTATTTAGAGACAACAAGCATTAACACAACTGCCGCTGTGTAAGTTAATAAATAAAGTGCAGACTTAAAGGCATCCTAAATAAGAAGTGTTGCTATACAAAGGCTGTTAGATTCAAAAGCCCATAACTGTCCTTTGAACAGTGGATTAACAGCTCTCAGATCTGCACCCATGTCTCTAATGAGAGAGGGCGTTCACTGCTCACGTTCATTCATAAAAAATCAATTAAACCCATTGTTTCTGCTGTGAAACAGAAGAACGCGCCCAGTGTAGAGAAACTTGAAACTCAAAGACCGGGACCAGACCCAAAACACAAATCGGCCGCTGATTCATGTGCTTACAGATTCACAAGGGAGGCAAAACGGTCCACGGGGTGAGAAATTTGGGCCAAAATTCACAAGTTTATTTCGTTTCAGAGAAGGCCAGCGCATTTTTAGCAAATCCTATCAGAGAGGGGGGCAAAAGTGGTTAAGCAGGAGGCAAAGGTTGGATTTAGAGTTGCTAAATGTTCTTCTGATGATGGAACCGCTCCCAGAGACAGAACTGGAACAAGAACAGAACTTGAATCCCATACTCTGTTTGTTCTCCACTTTTAAAGATGATAAATACTCCCTTGCAAAAAGAAATTAATGCTGCACTCAATTTGGTTCTGAACAACAACTGAAGCGGGATTTCATATATCACAGTTTCATTAAACATAAATAAAAGTCCTGAGTTTGCTGAATAAACTGAAGCAGCAGAAGCATTTTGCAGATGTGATGCATCCAGACTCATCAGGCAGCACACCCTCTGCTTTATTTGTGTGCAGGACTATGTTGATCAAAGATGATGAATAACAAATCTAAAAGAGGGAAATTAGCATGAAAATGTCCTTGCATTTTAACTGATGCATAAAATATCTGCACTTACTTTAATGAGTGGCGATAAAAGTTGCCGTGCTGTGCAGCGTGATTGATGCTCCACATTTAGAGTACACTACTGTGCTTGGGCAAACATCACAGCAGCCTTGTCAGTCCATTGTCCTCCAGCTACCGGCCTGCAAGTATTCTCTATCACTTCTCCTGCCAGTTACCTGTCAAACAGCTCCTCTCAAAGTACTTTTTTAGCTTGCTCCCTCGGTTAATACTCAGATATTCCGTCTGCGCTACAATTCTTGCATATTCCCCTCTCCTGTCTTTTCAGAGATAAAAGCGTTCTTTCTCTTCCCCTCCAGCATAGCTCACTGCCAGACAAATAGCTCCACTTGTTTCAAAGTGACCACAACAGAAGGACAATGATAAGAGAGCTGTCATTTCCTCTGTCTGCCCCCACATCTCACATCACTGTAATTGACTGCAGTGTATCTAGAAGTGCTATTGTTCCTCGGGATACCCAAGAGTCTTGTCAGGAATTGTAGGGTGGCTTGTCATTCACTGACCTCGACATATTTGTTCTCTGCTGGTATTTTGGAAAATGCTACAAGGTGTTTGTCACATGTGTTAAAATTTCAAAACCCACAGACAGTTGCTAAATCAGTCCTCAGCTAAAGGACAGCGAGGATTACTTCAGTGTTGTATAAATTCATGAGTTAATTGTGGGAAAGAGAAGCTGCCATTAAATCTCTGCAGCTGAGGAGAAACTATAGAGATCTTCAGGACACAACAATACAAATGTCAAATAATGTCAAAAAATGTCAAAAAACCACTCAATTCAATTCGATTTATAGCGTCAGTTCAGAGCTGCAAGCCGCTTTATATTGTGAGCGTTCAATATTAGAAACATCTGACAATCACAGATGAACAAGAAATGATGGGGAAGGAGACTTTTTTTTTTTTAAAGGAAAACACCTTATTTAGAAAAAGGTCAGCCATGTGCAATGACTGGTTGAGATGATGACAAAGAAGAAGAAAAGACAGAAAAAAGGCAGATGAAGAAATAACACAGACTACAAGGCAGAGTAGACAAAAGTAATGATGTGAAAAAGAAGCGAGTAAAAGAGAAGTGCTCAGTGTTTCATCTGTAGTACCTCATGAGGTACTGCTTCTTGTGTAGCGTCCCACCACCATCCCTTGTTTATGCTGTTGCAACATAATGTAGGGGTGACAACAGACCACCTGATCCAACTATATAACCTTTATCAAAAGGTCTACTGAAGCCAACAACTAACAACTAACATTGATTGTCATCCTACATTTGCAATGTTCTACTGGGAAACCTTTGGTCCTGGCAAAAATTGTTGCAGTAGAGACACAAGCTGCCATGGAGATAACATTCCCCAATGGCTGTTTCTCCCAGAGTAGAAAAATGCATCCAAATAAACAGTGTTGGGAAGGTTACTTTTAAAATGTATTCCATTACAGATTACAGATTACATGCCCCAAAATGTATTCTGTAACGTATTCCGTTACGTTACTCAATGAGAGTAACGTATTCTGAATACTTTGGATTACTTAATATATTATCATGCTGTTTACAACTACATGAATGTACTATTGCTGTGATTTATTACTGTTACTGAAGGTCCGCGGCTCCGAACCGTAGTAAAGGGACCTCTGGCTAATACGGTGGGTTAGTGTCGGGCTCATAGCTGAAAACTAGCTTTACTTTGTTGTCTGGGTCAACTTTGCTAGCGAGAGACAGAGAGAGGCGTTGAAAGGCTGCTCCAACAGAACTTATTGTTTTTGGAGGAAAACACGAACACGGTGTACAGTCGAGTCTTAATAGCTTACTTACAGCTGGGCTCGTCAGGCTCTCTTCTTGGCTGCAGTGGTTATTATTATATTTACATGCTTCCAGCTCCCGTTTTTGCTCGATGACAGCTCGTACTTTTCCTTTTTCTCCCTCCCTCGCTCACAGACACATAACGTGTATGGCAGTCCATTCTCCCTGCAGCACGGACTACACTGCCTATGATGCTACATTCTTTAGAGCTATACCTGTAGCATTCTGCCTATTAGCTTAGCACAACAACAACAAAAAGGCCTCTCTCACCCAGGAAACACTCAGAGAGAGAGCGTCACCCTGTAACCATGGCAACCGTAACGCTGCCGCCTGGAACAACAGAACGTAGCTGTCAAACAAAACCCAAACAGTCCTGACCCGCCACAATATGAAACAGGGAAGTACCGCCGTGTAATCCATTTATTTCAACAAAGTAACTGTATTCTAAATACCACCTTTTTAAACGGTAACTGTAACGGAATACAGTTACTCATATTTTGTATTTTAAATACGTAACGGCGGTACATGTACTCCGTTACTCCCCAACACTGCAAATAAACCCAGCAAAACTACTCATACACAGTTCAAAGAACACAGGAGCGAAAGACAGGATTCATTGCTAGTGACACCACAGGACATCACAGAGATTGACTGACAATCCCTCAATGGGTATGGAGGCGCGGGGATCCTCAAAATACAAAGGAAGTGATATTAATGTTGTGGTTGATCACTGTAGTCGTGTACCTCAGCAAAACTGAACATCTCTTCATGGTGTGGTTGGGAGTGTTGAGAAAGATCATTTAACTTATTCAGCAGCACTGCTAATGTCACAATGACCATGCAATTTGATGTCAGTTAAGTGCAAGACTGGACTGTATGAATTTGTTCACAGTTATCCAAATATTTAAACTTCCATTTACGCTCCGTTTGGAACAAATACAAACACTGATTTCTGCCAAACACAGAACTGTCAGAACTAATTCTAACAGACTATAAACTGGCCCAAAATATGGTGAAATGCATAGCAAGTCACTTTTTTTTCCATTTTCTTTTACAGACACAGTTGTTCACCTCTATCCTTCTCCTCCTGGGCTCCCCTACATATTCAGTGGAAGAACTTTAAGGGATGGGACAAGTCCAATCACTCTGTAATGTATCTAAAAGGAACCTGCTAATGAGCACCACAGCCCCAGCCTCACCCTCCACAGGACCTTATTAACACTTCTTTAATGGTTATTCCGTGATTTGCTTAGCCAGCAGGTCATCCGTGCCACCTCCCCAGAACCTGACCATCCTTTTGAATGTGCAGGATACTTTGTAGTGCTGTCAATCAAAAAATCTGCCACAGAGCCAGGATGGATTTCCACCTAAGACTGATTTGGGAGGTAGAGATTGCTCCCTGAAGTGGGACCTGGTTCCAAAGTGTTTTAACCTCAACTGATATTAACAAATGGAAGGAAAAGTCGCTGTAGGGAAAGTAACCAGCAGAACCACAAAGAACACTTCTTAAATCTAGAAATAATGCATGCATTCCTTATAAGACCGTGTTTAGATGCCACATCATATACTATAAAATGATTTTTTTTAAATAGCTGTAAAGGCCTACAAAAGGTTGTCTTCTTTAGCATCTTGCACTTTAAACAGCTAATCATCAGAGATGTGAGCAACACAAGAGACCTTATATATTTCGCTTAAGCAGCTATTTTAAAGATGTGAAGAAACACAACACAAAAACTGTCTTGTTCTTTCTAAAACAAGCCAATGTAATTCTCATGAAAGCTATTCAAACAATGACAACAGGAACTACACACAGTTTATAGTTATTCTTCCTACCTAACTCCATTACTTATTCAAATTTTGAAGTCATATTTGAAGATATCATGAAGATTTCTTCAGTTTGTCAAATGACAAAGTGAAAAATGTCACTTATTGTGATGAATCTACAGAAAATTATCAGCAGAGTCTCTTGTCAGTTTACAGTACGTCTTTACTGTTTTGTTTCACTCTCACGCTTGGCATACTGCCATTTTCTGTCACAGCAGGCAGCTGATTTCTGAGATAAAGCTCTCAAAAGTCAGTATACAATACTTGACAGACACAATTACAGGCTAGCTGGATAACATAGTTGAGCATTTAGCAGCTCACAATGGATTGGTTGAACGGTAAATGGAAATAGGCCTATAGTTGTTGAGATTTGGAGTTTTTTGCAGTAGCATCTCACTTACTAGTGTAATTGTGTGAGACTGTAATGTAAGTGGTGTTTATTTTATTCTTTAACACGATTTGAAGGGTTTTTGATCAGTGAAAGGACCTTGCAGTAAACACTCACAGCTTTTCAAGGAAATTTAGTCAGTTTTTTCAGTCATACTGAGTCTCTCCCTCAGTAGACAAAACAACAAACATAAAATCAGAACAATTTTTCAAACATGTGTTCACTGAGATTGTTTCGATGAATAATTGATCTACAATAAATAGTTCTGGTGGTCAGGTCAGGTTGTTATACGCAGTGTTGGGAAGGTTACTTTTAAAATGTATTCCATTACAGAATACAGAATACATGCCCCAAAATGTATTCTGTAACGTATTTCGTTACGTTACTCAATGAGAGTAACGTATTCTGAATACTTTGGATTACTTAATATATTATCATGCTGTTTACAACTACATGAATGTACTATTGCTGTGATTTATTACTGTTACTGAAGGTCCGCGACTCCGAACCGTAGTAAAGGGACCTCTGGCTAATACGGTGGGTTCTGTGTCGGGCTCGTAACTGAAAACTAGCTTTACTTTGTTGTCTGGGTCAACTTTGCTAGCGAGAGACAGAGAGAGGCGTTGAAAGGCTGCTCCAACGGAACTTATTGTTTTTGGAGGAAAACACGAACACGGTGTACAGTCGAGTCTTAATAGCTTACTTACAACTGGGCTCGTCAGGCACTCTTCTTGGCTGCAGTGGTTATTATTATATTTACATGCTTCCAGCTCCCGTTTTTGCTCGATGACAGCTCGTACTTTTCCTTTTTCTCCCTCCCTCGCTCACAGACACATAACGGGTATGTCAGTCCATTCTCCCTGCAGCACGGACTACACTGCCTATGATGCTACATTCTTTAGAGCTATACCGGTAGCATTCTGCCTGTTAGCTTAGCACAACAACAACAAAAAGGCCTCTCTCACCCAGGAAACATGCAGAGAGAGAGCGTCACCCTGTAACCATGGCAACCGTAACGCTGCCGCCTGGAACAACAGAACGTAGCTGTCAAACAAAACCCAAACAGTCCTGACCCGCCACAATATGAAACAGGGAAGTACCGCCGTGTAATCCATTTATTTCAACAAAGTAACTGTATTCTAAATACCACCTTTTTAAACGGTAACTGTAACGGAATACAGTTACTCATATTTTGTATTTTAAATACGTAACGGTGGTACATGTATTCCGTTACTCCCCAACACTGATTATACGAATGACTTCTTACTAAGATAAATAATAAATTACAGTATACATGAATAAATGAAAGAAAAAGGTAAAAGGCAAAAAAAAGAAAGAAAGAGAAAATATTCCAATACTGCTGATACACAAATGGCCTGTGGGAGTCTTTGTGGAAACTAATTGCTCATTATACAGCATGTTAAAACTTCCAGTATAAGCTATTAAACAGTGAAAAAAATTCACATGACGGAGCAGGCCATTAAGGTGCTGGTTACATGCATGAAATTGGGGGGTTCTCAATTTATAATCCATGTTGTTGAGTGTCAGATGTAACCATAAAACCCAACTCAAGCAGCCACATTTAGGCAATCAATGCACATTACACCATATCAGCCAGAAAGCCATCTTTGACTTGCTGTGTAGCCCCTGATCTTCATTGTGTAAAGATACCACAGAAAACTGTTTATCATTCGGTTTCAAGTTCTCCACTGTCTGCTGTAGCTGTCCTGTCTTGCTTCTCCCACGCTCCACTCCAGCTTCCCAGTAGTAGCTCAGCTTTCAATTCTCTTTGTGCGTTTGTTTTTAACAAAATTGCAGAAATGGAGCCGACAGTGTTTACTCTGCTTCCATTGTGAAAAACATTTCCAACTTTCAAAAAGTGTTTTTTTTTCCCAGGAGAGTAATAATAAAGAGGTATAAACTGCGTCTGTTTCCCGTCTGTACTCTGGCTACGACATGCGACCAGCAGGAAACGCCTTTCACCGTGTAAGTTCACCTTACAGTCCAGATGTTTCACAAGGCTAATTAGAAGTCAGTAGAAGCTGCAGGGTGGTTAGCATTTCGATTGCTCGCTCATTCTGTTACATTGTTTGAATCCCACTAGCCACCTTTGTTATGTAATCTCTTTTTTATATAAGGTCATTATATTACTGTTAAGAAGAAATTCTGCATTATATAACCTTACAGCACCAGTGTTAGTTTGGCAACCTCCTAGATCCACTCACATTGATGTAGATTAGTCTAAAGAGGGCAAAAGTGCTTATTTAGTGACCTCATCCAGGATTAGGGGTTCCTCTGGCTGTGGTTGAACGGGCAACCCATACTCTGCCCTAGGCCACTTCCTGTCTGCTGTACTGTCTTGTCATGAAAATAATCAAACACATTACAATTAAATAATTAAATAAAAAGGATTAGGGACTTTGCGGAAGTCGTCTGAAGAGGGGCTGAAGACTGAACTGAGTAACTAAGAACACTTCAAGTGTTGTATCTCATCTTCCATGTCTAGCCTGACGATCCGTGGCCACCATGTGAATCAGTTCATCTCTGGATTTGTTTTACCTCGCATACTTTAAACAACAGCAAACACTTTCACGGGTGGATGTTTTCATCTTCGGTCTTATCAGCCTGGAGTGGTGATTACACAGACTGGAAATGATGATGCCTGTAGGCTTGTTTTGTTTTTGTTGCATCTGATTCAGAGGAACAAGAGATGACTGTGTCACAATCAGAGGGGAGTGCTGAAATGCAGACAGGGGCTTGTCAAACCCTGCCATCAAGTTCTTCACAAAAACGTAAACAAAAAAAAGAACACATTAGAGGCAAACAGCTGTTAGTACATAACAGGAGAAACAAATGACTGGTGTTTGCTCTGTTAGTCCTTTCCCTTGATAGTCCCTGCAGTCTCTCAGCACGATGCTGTTGTTTAATACAACTCGAGTTGAATGCCAATTAGTGATGCCTGGACTTGTTAATATATTGAAATTGCGTTGTAAATAAAAAGTTAACTTCCCCATCTAATTCTGCTGCTGCATCATCACATGCAGCATTCAAAACATATTGTATTCATATAGTAAAAACACTAATTGCCTGCCATGAAAACCAATTTGCCTCCCTCCACAGGGCAGAATTAAAAGTTGGGCTTAGCAAGGTAATGAAGTATGACACGCTAAGTCAAGGATGGAGGCTTTGTCTGAAGTAATCACTTCTCCGGATGCCGTGACTTGGCCGTATTTCATATCAACAAGAGTGACATATGGAAAAATAATTAAAATGGACACATTCGAGTTGTTGCCTGCAACAACAGCTGGCAAGCTGCATTTTTAATACACCATTAAATTTGCATGCTAGCTGTCAATCCAGTCTCCTGTCTGAGGCAGAAAATTCTAATCAATCAAGGTGTTAGAAGTGTAATCTAACTACATCAGTGGCAGGGATTTTGAGCTTTTCTCTTTAACCACACTCGCGCACAGAGGAAATATGTGCTAACAATGTGACAGTGATTTACAGTGCTGAATTTGATTCAGTGACAGTGAGTGAATAGAAAAGTACACTGCAGTTCTCTCGTGACAAAAGCAATTAATATAAGCTTGCAATGGCACTGAAGTCAGTCTGTGAAAGCTACGAGTGATGATGTGGTGTAGTGCTGCCAGCAAACGAGAAGAAGCACCGCCTTGGTCTTATCCTTCTTCTAAGATTATGCTTCCAGAGAACTTTTATACAATTACTGGTGACTCTGACGCTTCAAACTGAGTTCTGCAGTTTTTACACCCAAGGCAGAGGTAACAGTGCGGTTCTATCTGACAGCAGCACACACACACACAACAGATCTTTGAGAATCTTTACTCGTTTGGCTCAGTTTGACAGAAGCCTCAACCTCCCTGCCTCCTTAATTTTGGACAAGAGGACAAGAAAAACAAGCGCAAAAGAATGTGTCAGGCAGTGCATCGATCTGCACAGATGGCTGAGGGGACAGAAGCAGGGTAAGCAGCTGTGCATGCTAAATGAAGGGATAAAAAATTGACAACCAAGTAACAACAATTGGTTTTAGTAAAAAAAAAATAAAAAAAATTCTTTACTAAATGATAATTTTGCAAGAAAGACACATAACCCTAATGTTTTTGTCATTTAGTCTTTCCCACATAAAATAACAGAATGAATAAAATATTAATTTCTGCCATACCATAAATCAAAGCCACTTTGGTAGCCAGTATTTTGTATTTGCTTTGCATCAACTTGAGGCATTGAGCAAAGGGAATTCATGCAGGGAACAGATGGCCACCCACCCTCACAGTAGACCTGGCTCCATACACCACCACAAGGCTTTGAATGGAGTTGTGAAATTGCAAGAAATGAAATATTTTTACACAAAAAGCTTGCATCTGCTGGTGGTTTGACTGCTGGGACAAAATAATGCAGCTCTTTTTTTTTCTATCAGTGGAGATGTGAATGGGCTCTAAGATGGTGTGAAGTAGACTACAGTATAAAGATGCTGTGACATATGTGAATTGAATCAAAATATGCATTATCCATGGCACACCTGCTGATAAATTTATCCAGCCAAGCTCCAACATTAAAAGGTCTAGGTCTGTAATTGCTACCAAATATTCTTTATATATTCAATTAATTAATTTTCTTAGAATTTTATTTTTCAGCCAAAAAATTGCATCTATCTATCTATAGATAGATAGAGATATATATTAGGGGTGCAACGATACACAAAATTCATGGTTCGGTTCGGTTCGATACTTTGGTGTCACGGTTCGATATTTTTTCGATACAAAAAAAATGTTCATGCCTTTTTAATTTGTCATTTATTAAATTTTCACGGCACATTCTGCACCACATCTCTGTGCGTTCATCATTTGTTTGAAGCCAGCTCACCTCCTGCAACCACTTTTCCGAGAATACGCGCTTCTTTTGTGGTTCGGACTCCTTCTGACATTTCTTTGGAGGCGGAGGTACATCACAGTAGTTGCTTAAAGGAGCTTCTTCGACATCTTTAAGAGTTCTAAACAAATGTCTGTCCTCCTCCTGAAAATCTTATGTACGCAAACACGCCTTGCAACTTCTTATCTTGTGCGCGTTTTTTATTTTGACAGCGAATGCGCACCTGCGGACCACTTATGTGCAGCCCTGGTTATTTAGCTCGTCATATTGCAGCCACAGAAATTCTTTTGTCCATGAAACCATAAAGCTGCACTTTCTTTTTGCCTTATAGTCTGATTTGTCATAACTTTTCCGTTTTGTGGTAAGCTTTTCTTTGGCTGTCACTTCTTCACCCTGACCTGTCTTATTTGGCTCAGCAGAACTAAAATATATATCCTGCTGCTTTTACACACGCACTAACACAACGCTCAGCGATTCTCTGCACGATCAAGCTCTCACATGTTTAAGCTGCGGGAGATTTCACTTGTCATGTTTGCATGGTAAGCTAACGATTGATAAGATGATGTCAGAGGAATTGGTGCACAAATTATCATCACTCACCAATCAGTGCTGTCGCTCTCTATACACAGTTCGCAGGATTGCAAAGTGAAAGCAAAAAACAAGCGCAAATTCAAACGCGATTTCAATATGTCACATATTGACAGTGGCTCACCGATGCCAATGACATAATTACCCAGCTACATTTCCGAAAGAATGCAAAAGCATTGACATATATTTTTCCTTCCTACGATAGGCCGACGGGCAGGGCAGAGATAGATTTTGGTAGCCCGACTGGAAAAATCGCTGGCCCCGGGACGTCGGGCTAGCGATTTTGCGAGCCCTGTATCTGATTGAGGAATCACTCATCTTTGGAAAAGAGAGTTTATTACAGAGAAATGGCTCTTTCCAAAATAAAAGCTATACTATACGCTTCTTCTGGGCTATATTCTCAGCAGCATATTAAACATATCAGGTCCCCATAAGGAGAATCATGTGCTAACGGCTGTCTAAAGGACTCGGGTAAAGTTTGTAGCATGCGTGCTTGTTGTTTTTGTCTGCTTCCACTTGTCTTTGCACTAGGATGATGTCGGAGTAAATGTGCAGTCATATTCGTTGTGTTCCCACTAGTGCTGTCAGCATTAATCTGAAATGACGTTAACGCCACAACACGGCAAATCTCCGTTAACGAGCTACCGCGGATCACCCCGTGCGTGGGGCTGGACGACCAACACGTTAACGAGCTAACTGTGCTAACACACTAGTTCCCACCCATGTAATTGAGCATTGCGTGGCACATCCAACATACTGTTTTACTTTAGTCCATGACATGCTTACCTTCAGGGTCATACTTCACATGAAAACCAAAATAGTTCCAAACGCCAGATCTGAATGAGGGTAGGGGAGGTTCAATTTGCTGCAAGGAGAGCTTAACTTCTGTCTCACTAGCTTGCCCTGCACTCAGTGAATCTGTGTTCGACTACTCCGCCTAGGCTGCACTGTCGAGCGCAGATCCACTGAGCGCTCAACACAGACAGCATCGTCAGAAGGAAAGTTGATAAAATAAATTAAAAATGTTGTATTGTTCGATACATATGTGTACCGAACCGAAAGCACTGTATCGAACGGTTCAATATCGATACGAGTATCGTTGCACCCCTAATATATATATATATATATATATATATATATATATATATATATATATATATATATATATATATATATGTTGAGAAATTTGACTGCATTGCCAGACACTAAAACCGTTTATTGATGTGTTTACAGGTCCAGGTCTTTTTTTCTAGTTATTCTTTTCATTGACTTTTAATTTTAGTTCTGTTCAGTTCAGTCCTGGTAACTACAAATGTCGTGATATGGTCCATCCTATTTTTTTTACACGAAAAATAACTTTTTTGTGTGTCAGAAGAAAAAGTCCAAAATGTGTAACGACCCCGAAGAGGATAAGCAGAAGAGAATGGATGGATTTATCATCATCATCATCATAGTTTATTTATATAGTACTTTAAAAACACAAGGCTGACCAAAGAGCTGAACAATAGAAATATAATAAGAATAATAAATATGATAAAATAATAAACATAGCAAAAACAATAAAATATAAGTAAATACAAGTCAGTTAACCACTGAGTCAAAAGCCAGCAAATAAAAATGTGTTTTCAATCTGGATTTAAAAACCAGCACTGATGTCGATTGCCTAATGTGAAGAGGAAGATTATTCCAAAGCTTTGGAACCACGATAGAGAGCGCTCGGTCTCCTCTAAGTTTCAGCCGTGATTTGGGGACTGAGAGCAACAGCTGCTCAGCTGACCGGAGCGAACGAGTGGGGACATAGTTCTTCAGCAAATCAGACAAATATGCAGGTGCCAGACCATTTAAGGATTTAAAAACCAATAAAAGAATCCTAAATTCAATTGGAAGCCAGTGCAGGGAGGCCAGAACCGGAGTAATGTGCTCAAATTTCCTTCTACCAGATAAAAACCGTGCCGCAGCATTCTGTACTAATTGCAGGCGTGTCAGAGTGCCCAGTCCAACCCCTATTGAAAGGGAGTTGCAATAATCCAAGTGTGAGGTTATAAAAGCATGGATAACAGTCTCTAAATCACGCCTTGAAAGAAAAGGTTTAACCTTCGACAGACGCCTGAGTTTGTCAAAGTTGAGTTGAGTTGAGGATTTAAATGAAAATAGTATTTGTACAATTCTAATGAACTTGAAAGTCAATAAAAGCTAAAGAATTATGGATTTGATTGGGTGGTCCGGTAATGAGATTGACACCCTTCTCTTCTCAACGAGAAGCTTGGGCTTGGGAGAGCCCGATTGTCCTTCAGAGACATTTGCTGACTCAGTGGTCAGTTGCATCGTGTGTCTATAGATATGTTTTCCTCACAGGACAGCCAAATGGGGTGCATTTTTATTTTACAGTTTTCCAGTAATACAGTTTTATGTATAGTGATGTGTTTTGGTGGTGTTTCATTGCTTCTTGTCCTAAAGGATCATGTAAAAAATACCAGTCCCAGCTATTTTGACAAGGTTCCCAGCACCACTGGATAATATGCAACCCCAAACAATGATTTCTAAAGAAATGAGGGGGTGGCTCAGTATTGTTTAAATGTAAAACGATGCAGAAAACTGACTTGGTGACTCCACTGGGATGAAGAAAACAACAGATGTGTGTGGAGAACTAAAAACCTTCCCCAAAACAGAAGCATCATATCTGTTTATGTTCACTGTTGTAGGTGTGATTAAAGGTCTTTTAAAACAGTGTCTGCTTCTACAGGGGTTTAATGGCACCATACAGGAACATTTGGTTTATTCAGTTTATTCAATTCATTTTTAATTATATGGTGTCAAATCACAATGGCAGCTGTCTTAAGGTGCTTTATATTGTAAGGTTAAGATAACTATATAACACCTATGAGCAAGTGCTGTGGCGACAGTGGGAAGGAAGAACTCCCTTTTAACAGGAAGCATGGGTGGCCATCTGTCATGACTGGTTTGGGGTGAGAGCAGGAAGGCAGGACAAAGACACGCTGTGGAAGAGAGCCAGAGATTGATAGCAGATTATTATTAACAGAAAGGAATGCGCCAAAGTTTTAATTTACATTTCCTTTTAAGGATTAGGTTAGAAAAATTGTGAAGAGGTGCTCTAAGTCAAGCCTTCTCCAGACACTCATGTGGATTTTGCTAGTATTTTACATTTTCTGGTGTTTTAACAAAATTAAACGTAATAATATGTAAAACAATAGAGACACAAGGTTGTAAAATCAAATCTAAATAAAAACACATCTTAAAATGTGTTCTTAGTTGCAGTTTGTCACCACAACTACTCACTAGTCAGTCAAAGGTTGTGCATGAACATTCTCAACCGTTGACTTTCAACCACTTTCACGGTGAGTGTTCACATTGCTTGGTGGTAGGGAACCTGTTTCCAAACTGCCACGATCCATAATCCTACATTGATGATAACCCAGCCCTGACCTCACCTGTCCTCCCCAAGGCATTCTGTCCCAATGAGCTCAACTCATTTGATATACAAAGATGGCTCAAGTCAAGTGGTTGCTAACTGGTTGTATTCTAGCCATATGTTGATATAAAGCCAAAGTTTATGACTTTCTGCCTATTTAAAGTTAAAGGACTAAGTAATTGTTCACAAGTTGTGAGTGATTTCTGTGTATGTGTATTGAGATTTTCACATATTTACTGCAGTTAATTGAACCTTTTTGTGACAAATAGTTTTACCACTTTTACCACTTAGTCCATTTCAACATCTTTTCTAACCTTAACCAGAGGTCTTCTGTTGCCAACCCAAACCCAAGCACAAACATGACCACCTCCTGATCCAGGTTGTCAAATATGACCACTCAAGTTCCTGATCTCTATGTAAAGCTTGCTAAAAGCACTTTCAGAAATGTGGGTGATTCCTGAAGTAGAATCTCAATCGTACTCAAAAAGGGTGATTTATACTCTCTGAGTATAAACGTAAGCTCCCCCTTTTTCATGCTCAGAGCTGATCTCATTTGACACATAGTTGTTTTGTATCATGCTACACAGATGTGAAACATCCAGCTGCTCTGACGCCCAGAAACCCAGTCCTGACTTCACCTGTCCTCCCCAAGGACTGCATTACAACAGCACACACACCTATACACACAAACACACACAACTTGCCATCTAATTACCAACCAAACCAAACCTTCTGCCTGTGTAATTAAGTGCTATAACAGATGCTATGCTAATCCGAGCCAGAGGACTACATCATGACTTCTAAACTTCATTGTCAACCTGGCAAAAAAACCCATATATAACACAAGAAGACAACATCTGTTTCAAATTCATGTGGCAAACAGACTTTTTCCACTGACTGACCTGTGAATATGTATTTGCATTCTCTCATTTTTCCAGCGTTGTTACTCTTGGCCTAGAGCAAACCAAGCTGTGCAAACCTCTTCCAAAAAAAACCTAATGAAGGTCGATATGATTTAACTTCAGCTGTTTACTTGATGTTAACCTTAACGTGGCTCACATCAGCCCACATGTTTACTGTTTGGACATTTTAGAATCCATCCACAGATTTTGGATAAATCCAAAGCTGGTTAAAGAGCAGGAGAAAGTGATTTTCTGACAATTGTAAATCACTGGGCTGGAAATGTTAACAGAAACTCCGACTTTGATGTAAAGTAGGTAGAAGAAATTTAGTTTCTTTTGCCCGTCAAGGAGAAAACTAAGAAGCAGCTGAATCCATTCTGCTTTTGTGGATTTGTAGAGGACTTGTTAAAACACCATGAGAGAGTGTGGGATCCCTAATTAAACTGTTTGTCTGCCTCTGCTGTCCTGAAGATAATACAGAGCAGTAACAACATCTGAACCAAACTTCACACCACCATTTCAATGATTTCAGGATTCACTCCACAGTAATACCTGCCTCTGGGCACGAGCGTGGCCAAACAGAGATGTTGAAAAGAAGAATACTGTTAAAAAGAAGCGGGGCTCTGCAAAAAGCTTCACATATTTGTTTGTGAGAAATTTAAGCATCAGAACGTCGTTCTAAGATTCCAAATTCTCAGTCTGTCACATTTTATTTGTTTGTGCTGTGGAGGAATCAAAGGCTACAGTTTGCAAGAAAACACGGCTTTAGCTGCACAGATGCTGAATGCTAAACCATCCCCCTTGCTGCTGTTGTGACAAGTGCAGGGATGCGGGAGTGCTGCTATTGTGATATTTGTACAGGGAGGAAAATCTGCTTAAAAGAATCAGGATTCACAAAACTTCATTACTCATCTCTGGTAGAGAAGCGCTGGGTGGGGGGTGGAGGGGCTACAGAGCATATCAGAAGGGTTTTTTTTATTATTATTTTTTATTATTTCTAGCTGCACATGAATGCCATTGTGAAACAAACCCCCTCTGGGGATGAAAACAAATGAAGCAGAGAGCAAAGAGGAAAACGGCTAATTTCATGTAAACATAAATGCGATGGTTCCTCATTAGAAGTAAGAGTGGGAGAAAAACTTGCAGGCTCCTGCAGTCTTGTGCACTTGGAAACAAAGTCATGATGTTTGTTGAAAGAGAATCCGTTCCTGCTGGTAGAAAAGCCACACATATGCAGTTACACATACACACAAACAATCACGCACACACAAATACGTGTCTACTGAGCAACGCATAAATCTGAACTGGTATTTATTAAAGCAACGGCAGGTCATCAGCTGCCGTAATTAGGGTGATGAGCAGGAAATCAGCAGGTTTTGATAGCAAAGAGGAAGCGTGGAAATACATCAAAGTACACCACAGAGGAAGCAAATTATATTTCAATCGAGTCGATTTGTTACAAAGGCAGTCATTTACCATGAAATGGTACAAGCATTCAATTAAACATTCGAAAGCGGGGTCAGGTAAAGGATGTCATCTTGCAACCCCTGCAAGGTTGCACCAACACACACAGGCGCACACTGAGTCTGATTTGTTGGAGCTAAAATGGATGGAAATAAACCACAAGAGCTTAGTCAATGTGGCTGCATACTAATCAGTGTGTTACCCATGGGAAAACTCTACCCCCGCCCTACTAATAGGTGCATGTGGGTTGAGAATGCATGCACAAAGTCACCTTCTCCACCCCATGGCGCCCATCACTGGAGCTATGTTTATGCTTGCTTGTATTTGATTGCGAAATGTATTCATGGGGACTGGATAGGGAAATTGAATCTGGAAATATTTTACCTCTGTCCAGTGTCTCGTAGTTGATCATCGGGGATGTGAGTGGAACATCGAGCAGGACTTTAAGCATTCAGCAGGTATAAAGTGTGGTGTTTGCACAAAAAGAATTTAATCTTCTAAGTAAGAAAAAGAGAAGGAAACGAGGACAGAAAAACGACTTTACCTTTCTGATGGCCTCGTCCCAGTGTCACAAAACCAGAAGAGATAAAGTTGTGAAGGTCAGCGCCTCCACTGCTTCTGACGCTCTCTTTTCCGTAGTGGAGACCTGATCACATACAGGGACACACAGAGGCAAGCATGTAGAGCCACAACACAGACACATTATAACACAGCAGTTGGGGAGACCTGAATGCACAGTGTTAGTGTTCTGAATCCTGAATATGAACATTTACATTTTGTGTAGCTAGTAGGTAACTTGTGTCTGAGATACTGAGGGTGTGCTGTCCAAGATGTGTACTTGCATTTACACAGTGTTTTCCCAGTCTCACTGACTGCTTAAAGCACTACAAGTGACATTTTTAATCACACATCACATTATTCTATGCACTTCAAACACTTTATTCCTCACGTCCATGGCCTATTAACCAGTTAACATATATGACCTTGGGACATGCAGGTCCAGGAATAACATTACAAACTCCACCAAAACAACTCCAGCCAGGGTTCAAACCAGGAACCTTCTTGTGTGAGGCAACAGTACTAACCACCATGCCAACCAATAAAGAAGGGAGCTTTATCCCACCAAAATATCCTGTTATGCAGAAGTGACTAAATACACCCATTTTCACTGATTAATAAGAAAGCATAATATTGCAGTAATTTTTAAACATCATAAGGGAATGATGTCACTCACTATGTATTAACAGACCTCTCTGCATCAAATCATATCTGTTATTAACCTCTGTCTCTCTTCCACAGCATGTCTTTATCCTGTCTTCCTTCTCTCACCCCAACCGGTCGCAGCAGATGGCCCCGCCCCTCCCTGAGCCTGGTTCTGCCGGAGGTTTCTTCCTGTTAAAAGGGAGTTTTTCCTTCCCACTGTCGCCAAAGTGCTTGCTCATAGGGGGTCATATGATTGTTGGGTTTTTCTCTGTATCTATGAAGCGCCTTGAGGCGACTTTTGTTGTGATTTGGCGCTATATAAATAACATTGAATTGAATTGAATTGAAAAGTGACTAAATACACCCATTTTCACTGATTAATAAGAAAGCATAATATTGCAGTAATTTTTAAACATCATAAGGAAATGATGCATCTGATCACAATGAGATTTTAAGCTAAAAACTAACATGCTTTATTTAAATATGCTTAAATTTGGATGTTGTTGGAGGCACACTTGTTTTCTCTGCAGCAACTCAAAAATGTAAAAATTCAAAAAGACAAACTGTGTGTTACAGTCAACAGTTGGTGGTCAACATGAGTTTTTTGCCATATCCACGCTGTGTTTAGACTGTTTAAGTCTGGACAGTTAAGGTTAAGAAAAAAACAACATGAAACACAATGGCGACATTGAGCCAGAGGGACAAAAATGCTAAACCATGTGCAATGGACGACAACGTGGGAAATAATAGTATATCTGAACCTTTGCAATAATGTTGACCATCCCGTTGAAGCCTTACCCTTTCTGAAAGTAGCATATTCAATCACTCGTGGGACTATAACAAATTAATATTTTCATTTTTTACTCACTTGTTATTTTAGTAAATAAGCTGGTACTTATGTAGTGCTTTTCTACTCTGTTCCTGCACTCAAAGCGCTGTCTATGAGCTTCATTAATCTATTTACACAAAGATTCATACAAACGTTTTTATTTAACATTCACACTCTAAATTCAGGGTTTAGTCACACTCCAATGTCGTGCACAAAGCTGTCCGATTATTAAATGACTCATTTTACCTCCTGAGCTGCAGCCACTTGATATAAAATGTTAGAAATGAACTATAAAAGCTACCTGCTTTCTCCCAGAACTCAAATGTCAAAAGGTGGCGCCCATTACAAGTGAATCTGACAGTTAGGACAAAGATTTAATTTATTAGTTTGACTCAGTGTTTGGTTTTACGGTTAATGAAAATGCACAATCAGACTAATGGCAGAGATTGGATTTAGATTATTGCTTTCACTGTGTTGGCATGTAATTGTCCGTGTCATTGTAACTCTTTTGTATCACCGAAAAGCACAAATATCACAGATTTTTTTCATTTTCTTTGTGACACTGACACAGTAAAATGTAACATTTACACAAAAAAAGACATAGAAATGTATCGAAATTACAAAGCTCAAAAAGTTATGTATCAGTTTTTAATGGAAACTAAATATAGAACCACTTTAATACTAATAGAACCCTTGGAATATAATATATATACTGACGTATAAAATCAACAATGTTTCACTTTAAAAGAACATTTGCAGGGAAGCTAAATTGTGTTTGAGTGTTTCTATCAAATTTCTTATTTGCCTCAGATGTGTTTGTTTTTTTTGTGCCAAATCTAAAATTTTCCCATGGTGTCATTACCCCTCAGACATGGATTGAGGGGAAGTGGCTGAAATGTGAACAGCAGCTGCAAACACAGAGCTGTGATATTCAAAAAAAGGAAGAAGAAGAAAAAGAGCAATATGTTTCCACCACCCACATACTAGTGCACTTTGAACTCAATCACACCTCTCCCTGTGCTGCCTTCATGCTGCAGATAGAATATCTACAAGGGTTATTTTACGCATTCAGTCATACCAGCATGCATGTATATATATCACATGCAGAATTGCTAGAGCAGCTGCACTATTACACTATTATTGTCTTCTTTTGTCATATTTGTCATTGGTAGGTAACTCCACAGGCCATTGTAACGACCCTGGAAAAACCATTCAAAAGTGATCAGAATCCACCTTTTTCCCCCTCCCGCTTTCTCTCCCACTGCTCACTACTGAGAGATAGCATGAAGAGTCTGCAGAGAGAACGTTGCACATTATTAATTTATCCTCCTTGATACAAAGAAAATCGTGACTTTCACCTCAATGATGTACTATGGAAATGAACAGCCGCTGGAGCCAATGCACGCTGAGGATTCATATGGTAATATTTTTTTTAATCTGACCTCTTCACTGCACACCTACACCTCTGAAATTGGAAAAATGTGAATAATAAGATAATTATATTATGAACAAAGCCTGATGTGGTGCAGCTTGGCAGCCATTGGAGAGACTATCTGAATCCAAGGTCGATTAAGGTCCAACACAGCCAGGCAAAAGTAATTTGATTCAATTCAGTTAAGTTTAATTTTTCGAACATCAAATCACAACAACAGTCACATAGAGATGCTTTATACAGTAATTTAAAGAACCTACAATATTAGAAAGAAACAGAAACAATCACATGACCCCCTTTGAGCGAGCACTTGGTGACAGTGAGAAGGAAAAACTCTCTTTTAAGAGGAAGAAAGCTCTGAAAGAAACAGGCTCAGGGAGCGGCAGCCGTCTGCAGAGAACCGTTGGGGGTGAGGGGGAAGAGACCAGATAGAGTCGGGACAAAAGACAGATTACGGGAGAAAGAGCCAGAGTTCAATTCTAACCAATGATTAAATGCAGTAGTAGTGTATAAACACCATTAAAAAGGAATGAGCAGCCGAGCAGCCTGAGCTTATTGCAGCATAACTAAAGACTGGTTCAGGGTCAACTGATTCTGCCCTGACTATGAGCTTTATCAAACAGGAAAGCTTTATGCCTAATCTTAAAAGCAGAGGCAGTGTCTATTTCCCAAATCCAAACCGAAGGCTGATTCCATGATGGGCTTGATAATACGAGATGTTATATGTGAGGAGAAGGATTTTAAATTCAACTCTGAGCTGAACGAGGAGTTGATGAGGAGAAACTAATATGGGAGGAATGTGGTGTCTCTTTCCAGTCCCAGTTAGTACTCTTGCTGCGGAGCTCTGGATCAACTGAAAGCTTTTTGGGAAGCTTTTAGAGCAAACTGATAAAAATGAATTATTATAGCCTTGAAGTTATAATTGCATGAATCAGTGTCTAATCAGTGTTTCTAATTTTAGCAAGAATGCACAAATGAATCAGTAATTCTATATATTTGTTTAATGTGCTCACTGAAGGACATTTCCTGGTCACAAATGACTCCAATATTTCTCACATAATTACTGAAGGACAAGGTAATGCCATCTAAAGTAAATATCTGATTGGATACCATGTTTCTAAATGTCCTAAATGTTTCAGGCCAAGTATACTAACTTAAAAAATGTCTGTAGTTTAACTAGGTGATTTGTACCCTGAGACTTCATGGATAAATCAAACTGGGTTTCCCTGCATAGCAATGAAAATGTGTGCAGTCCTTTCTAATAAAAAGGAAACATGTACAATGTAAAAAAGTACTGGTCCCAGCACAGTCCTCTGTGGAGCTCCATGACTAACTTTTGTGTCTGAGGAAGACTCCCCATTTACATACACAAATTAGACTCTTTCAGATTGATATGATTCAAACCACTGGGCTGAGATCGAACAGGAACAATACAGAGGTGAGGCCACTGTCAGACGCCAGTCACTCATGTTTCTGTGACATGATGTACTCTAACTCATGACTGAAACGCTTTCCAATATTTAAATGATAGGAAGGTTGGAAACTGTTTTTTATGGCTGGATTGAGTAAGAGCCTTAAAAGCATGTGGTTCACAGCCTGTTAATAAAGATGGATTAATCATATGTAAAATTAAAGCATTCATAAATGGTGAAATTTTAACAATCTTGTAAGGATGGAGTATTGATGTTTTAAAGGAAGACATTATTGAAGTTAACTCGGAAAGATTGATTGGAGAGAAAGACTCTACGTTCCTCTGCTTAATGACACATCTGTGGGATAGCTGTGGATATTTTTTTTTCTCTATTGGTTAAAATATGTAAAGAAATTCAAAAAGTCCTTGCTAGTTTAGGTCAAAAAGGAATAATTGGCTCAAGAGAGCTCTGACTCTGTCAGCCTGGCTACAGTGCAGAAAAGAAACCTGGGGCTGTTTCCCTTGATCGTACCAAATAGTAAACGTTTTAGCTTTATGGAAGACTCTTATTGTGGTAAAGTTTTGGATTTTTGATTTTTTTCTACCCAAATTAAGATATTTAATGCAATTTTCTCTCCAAATGATGTTATCTACTTTAAGGCACAGATTTATCAGTTATGCGAGGTACCAACCTCTGTTACCAGTATCGATCTCTGATTTGTTGCCTTCTTTTTTGGAGCAGCCACAGTATCTGGGGGTTGTAACCTGAGTATGATTAAAGGCACGGCTGGGCTTATTTATATTTTCTCTAATAAAAAAATAATTGAGGTGTTAAGGCTGGGGGTGGCTGTAGCTCAGGAGGTAGAGGTTCGATCCCTGGCTCCTCCAGTTTGCTTGCCAAGTATCTTTGGGCAAGATACGAACCCCAAGTTGCTCTCCGATGCATCCATCAGAGTGTGAATGTTCATTAGGAAGCACTAAAAGCTCAGAAGAAAACGTGATTGGGTGAATGTGGCGTGTTGTATAGAGCACTTTGAGAACTCTGGAGAAGAGAAAGCACTATATAAGAATTAGACTGTCATTTACATGGATGTTAAAATCTCCTATAATAGTGATTTTTATTAGAACTGAGCACTTAATCAGATTTTTTTTTAAAGTCTGAGAAACCAAATAGAAATACTGACTATGGACCATGAGGACAACAGATAACACCTGATTTTTGGCTTCTCTGATTAGGGTGGACAAAGTTCAGAGTGGCTTTCAAATGATTCATAACTCTGTCCAGGTCTTTGGTTGATTAATAAGTAAAATAAGTAAAAGATTGCTGCCACTCCTCTCCTTAGCCTCTGACAGTATGACTTGTAGACAGTGTTGGGGAGTAACGGAATACATGTACCGCCGTTACGTATTTAAAATACAAAATATGAGTAACTGTATTCCGTTACAGTTACCGTTTAAAAAGGTGGTATTTAGAATACAGTTACTTTGTTGAAATAAATGGATTACACGGCGGTACTTCCCTGTTTCATATTGTGGCGGGTCAGGACTGTTTGGGTTTTGTTTGACAGCTACGTTCTGTTGTTCCAGGCGGCAGCGTTACGGTTGCCATGGTTACAGGGTGACGCTCTCTCTCTGCGTGTTTCCTGGGTGAGAGAGCGCTTTGTTGTTGTTGTGCTAAGCTAATAGGCAGAATGCTACCGGTATAGCTCTAAAGAATGTAGCATCATGGGCAGTGTAGTCCGTGCTGCAGGGAGAATGGACTGTCATACACGTTATGTGTCTGTGAGCGAGGGAGGAAGAAAAAGGAAAAGTACGAGCTGTCATCGAGCAAAAACGGGAGCTGGAAGCATGTAAATATAATAATAACCACTGCAGCCAAGAAGAGTGCCTGACGAGCCCAGTTGTAAGTAAGCTATTAAGACTCGACTGTACACCGTGTTCGTGTTTTCCTCCAAAAACAATAAGTTCCTTTGGAGCAGCCTTTCAACGCCTCTCTCTGTCTCTCGCTAGCAAAGTTGACCCAGACAACAAAGTAAAGCTAGTTTTCGGCTACGAGCCCGACACAGAACCCACCGTATTAGCCAGAGGTCCCTTTACTACGGTTCGGAGCCGCGGACCTTCAGTAACAGAAATAAATCACAGCAATAGTACATTCATGTAGTTGTAAACAGCATGATAATATATTAAGTAATCCAAAGTATTCAGAATACGTTACTCTCATTGAGTAACGTAACGGAATACGTTACAGAATACATTTCGGGGCATGTATTCTGTAATCTGTAATGGAATACATTTTAAAAGTAACCTTCCCAACACTGCTTGTGGGTGCTAATTTATTTAAACTAGCATATTCATATTGTTGTAACAAGGTTTCCTATGGAAAAGAAAATCATCATTCTGATCAATTATTTATTGATTTATAAATAGTGATTTATAAGAGAGAGAGCTAATATTTAATATTGCTCATTCATTTACTTTTAATTGTACCTAATGGTATTTGATCAATCCTCTGTGAATTTTAAGTCTGCTTCCTAAATTAAACCGTAATACCATTTATATGGTACACTGGTTTTAGAGAATGATCAGAACTCTATGTGTCATTTTGATAAAGTAGCTCAGTGTCACATATCTCATTCTTTTGCAGTTTCTCTGTTATATAAGCTGAAACCTCTAAAGGAAACTTTTTCAGTGATACCTTGGAAAATACATGCCCCTGCCCTCTCATGAAACTAATTGCGCAGTGCAGTCCTAAGTTCTAACCCACTCTGGGCTGTCTTAAACCACAACAGCTGCGGGATATAGCTGGATTCCTGCCTCTGCACCTGAAACACACTTATCCACATACACGCATATGTCTGGCACTCAGGGTGCCAGAAGTCCAGCTGTATAATAAGGGGCAATAATGAGATCTAGGGCAGGAGACAATTAGGTGGAGTCTCTCAGTTGCTCGGGTTAAACACAGGTGCACTCAAGAGAAAGCTTCTAATAAACATGTTGATGCAGTCAGCACAGAAATGTTGTTTTTAACATGGGGCCTGATGATTATCTGGCCAATGGGGAGCCAGTGAGGTCACAGCGGAGATGTTATTGCTGCACACGTCAAGGATTAATTGGAAAGAAGCAGCAAGAAGAGGCAGCAGATGTTTGTTACATGTGTGTAGTAGTGGTTGAGGCGGGATGCCTCACTGAATATGATTATAAAAGTTGCCTATTGGCAAATAATTAGAGTAATTAAATCACTGTTTTGTTGTTTAGGCAAAATTTGGGGTTTATGTGGAAAGAAGGTGCTGCACACAGAACGCTTTTAGAAATATGTATCTGAAGATCACGTCATAGCCGCCAAACAGCCGAAAATGTTGTTGTATCATCACGACCTCTAATTGTCCACAGCAGCTGACCTTTAAGCTCGAGAGTCGTCTCATAAAATGAACTGACAGCTCAAATCCCTTCAGTGCTGCAAACAGTGCAGATATATAAATACCAGCTCAAGGCTTTTCAGCTGCTACAAGAACCCTAACATGCAGCGATTCAATGAACTCAACACCATAAATTATAATCCAATCTTTAATTCAACTCATTACGAGTTTATTGTTGTAGTTCACCCATTCTACTTTTGAAAACTGGGCCTGACCACTCAAGACGTTGCTCGTTAGGAGATGGAGGATTCTTTTATTCTGTTCTGCATTTAACAGGGAGACAAACGTAAGATCTCTCAAAGATCTGATCTCTTTTTCAGTAAGTAATCACCAATCCCTGCAAGTGTTCTAAGTGAAGGGAATGCTTTTAAAACACTGTGATATTAGGGAATTCTAGTTGGCCTGCCTATAAGGAACAAATGCGCTTGACTAGTATTTTTTGGTTTCTGTACCTGAAAACTTTACTTCATCATTCTCTGCATTAGGAAACTGTCAGAGAGGAAACCAAGCAACACTTTAAAAACCCTCCGAAAAACAGGCAACTCTTTGCCTGTGGTTTGCGGTGAATAAATCAGCTTCATCTGAAGAGAGCTGTGGGCCAAACTGCATTACTCAGAGAGGCGGTTATTGTTTACTTTAACCGACGGCAAACTCCTGCAAAGGTATCTGCTCCTCCCTTTCAAGGCCGGCTCCCTGTTGTGGCTGCGGGGTGCTCTGTGTTTACACCCCGACCTAAAAGAGGATCTGAGCCACACAACAATGCAGAGTGGATTCGAATAAAAATAGAAGCACTTGCGCTGGTATCATATTATGCTGTCTGTACTGTTTTTGCTGTAGGCCGCTCTTTTTTTTTTTATTTAAAAAAAATGCAGGGATGTTTTGCAGTGCACCGAGGGTGCCGTGTTGCCACACAAGATCTGTGATATGAAAAAATAAATCAGCGTGTATTTTTAGAAAAGGGCTGAAATAAAGGATTTTAAAATATGTTGGGGAGGACATCTCTGCAGCTAAGAGAGACCGGACATGTTTAAATGCAAAGATCAAAGAAGATATGGCTGTTATACCCACTTTAGACATAAGTTGACAGGATCCTCCCTATAGCCTTTTACTTCATGAGGTCTGTCCACCTGATATAAAAGTGTCTCAGAAAGCCTCTGGATGTGAAGTGCCAGCAGCAACAGTTCCACCCGAGAACCCTCTCCTCTCTAAGAGGCCTGCCTTGCCATTCTGTGCCAAATGCCCATTTAGGCGTACATGAATATGCATTTTCTATGCGAGCGAGTGGACTCCCTCTCTGTTCTCTCAATTTATATGCACACATTAACCACACTTGTGCCCGCACTGTCACTGCCTTTCATGTCCAACCCCATCAGGACGGCTGTGGTCCCTGATGTGGAGGGGGTGGGTTTTTCTATTTTATCTAGGATAGACTGAGCAGAGCTGGCGCAAGTTGTATTCTCTTTGCAGTGACTCTCTGCAAGCAGGCAAAACACAGGCGACAGAGCAATATAAAGATAAAGCGACGCCCGGGCTCATGTGAGGAAAAAAACATGCAAGCGTGCACTGGAGGCAGGCTGACATGTGCAGCTTTGCATCTGCCCCGTCTCCCTCTCTGTGCATGGGCCGGCAAGTGACCATTAAGGATAGACCAATTCATTCACTAAGCTGAGGAGACATTAAGTGAATGAATGCAGACTGCAGCTGCAACAAGCACTGTACTGCAAGAAAAATGTCCCCCCCAAGTGTGTGATAGATGTGAAAGTGACAGAAAGAGGCCAAGTTTACATGACATTCAAGCGGCTGCAAACCCAAATAAAGCTGAGAATATGCTCAATCTATTATTTAAAGACGAGGATGCAGAGAGACTGTTGCTGTCTCGTCACACAACTCAGCCGTAACAACTTCATGTACTGTGTTAGGTGCTGTGCTGCTTACATCTACAGCTCAGGAAAGAAACATTTTAGCTATAATATTCTCTTCGCTCACATTTTCTGAAGGTCGTTACGAGTCTCTCATCGATTAATATAAATATGTTGTTATACGACTGGTTTCTAATTAAAACATTTCAAAAAGAGTGGAAAAATAGGCCTGGATTAAGATTTAATCTAGGGATAGGTGGGGGTGGCATTTTAGGGGAGAGCAGCAGGCAGTTTATTTCCTACGTTCTGGACTACATTTGTGTACCAGTTTATATATTTTCTGCACTAGTTTCCACTTTAATATATACTGCAATATAATGTACTGAGACTCTTTGGCACTGTAGTGCTTTCAATTAAATTCTCATGACGTTTTTTACATTCAACACTATAACTTCCACGTCTACACTTACATGTTCTCCTACTGTACAATATTAGCTGCCGTCAGGCTGCTTTTGTGCCTTTTCTTAGGTGAAGTAACCTGCGTAATCGTCCGTGTATGTATGAGAATTCATTTATTTGCCCTGGATTTGGGGGCTCAGATGTGTTTTAGTATGATACACATATTTATGGAACTGACTGAAAGTGAGAACAGCCAACATTATCTCAAGGTCAGTTAGCAAAACTAGCAACCATATTTCCAAAGGTAAAAAAACAGTGGCTCAGAATATCCTTTCACTTGATTTCTCCAACCTGCTCGTTTTCTCACAGCATCAGAGCTGTGAAGCTGCTGGCAGAGATCAAAACACTTTGTCTCAAAACTTTGTCTGCTAATCTGAGGTTCGATCTCCAGCTCTCTCAGTCGACATGTCAAAGTAGCCTCAGAAAAGGTACTACACACCAAATTGTCCGATGCCTGCATTGGAGTATTTGAATGCAACACAACAGCTCTCAAAGTCAGAAAATGCTTTGAGTGCTCATTCAGAGTATCAAAGTGATATATAGTGGTAGAGCAGGTCATCTACTGATCGGAAGGTTGGTGGTTCGATTCCTGGCTTCCCCTAGTCTGCATGCCAAATATCCTTGGGCAAGATATTAACCCCAAACTGCTCTCCGATGCGTCCATCGGAGTATGAATGTGTGTGAATGCTTCTTAGAAAGCACCTAGAAAAATGTGCTTGTGCGAATGGGTGTGAATGGGTGAATGCACAAGTTGTGTAAAGCGCTTTGAGTGCTCAGAAGAGTAGAAAAGCGCTATATAAGAACCAGTCCATTTACCATATATATACCCTGTCCAACTATAGTTTGGATATAATAAGAATTTCTATACAGCAAGATGATTTCTAAACAGAGATAGCTGCTTGTTTGTCATTTATCACAGTGTGAAAGCATCCAAGCAAACACTTTGACTGAGTAACTGTTAGCTGATCGTCTTTTATTGAGGCCTTGGATGACAACATGACAGTTCAGCCTTCCCAAGTGTTGCTCGAATGTCATTCTTAGACTTTTTTTTAGCTAAGGGAAGTTTGCGTATGAGAATTATTTTATATTGTTCTGTTATTTTAAAAATGAAACTAAAATTTCTTGCAGAACTCATGAAAAGTGAAGCTGTCATATACTGACGTGTGTAAAGACAGTTTCTTCTAGCTTTTAATTTTAGTTTAGTTTATGCAGGAAATCCTCCAGCCTGACTTAAAAATTAAAAACCACAATTTGTAGTTACTTACCAGTGTCGACCACCTGAGCTTTAAATTAGGGGTATATGTATAGCAAGGGGAAGTTTCTTCTCTGACAGTAAATACGTAGATAAATGAATAGATCGTGCCACAGAAAACGTTACACAGCAGTAAAGTCTGCCGTGCTTTCAGAGCTACATCACCTTTAATTTTCTACTCCGTATCTCTGCATTTGCTCATCCTGCACAGAGGCTTAACGTCTTTCTGTTTTTCTTTCCATCTCAGCAACTCCATTGTAATATCTCATTATTTTCCATCTGTGTCCCTCTCCCCAAGTGGCTTTGTATCTCTCCATCTGATAACACCTGCTTTGTCTGTGAACCTGCCAGTGCCGCCTGGATTCTGTGTCCGTTTTTCAGGCCATATTAATGACTCACACTCCTGTCTGTTCTTGCAATTGCAAGGTTAAACGACTCCGTGTGTGTGCTGACTGAGTGAGAGGTCATCACTTCCAGCCTATCAGAATCTGCTGGGCAGGTCTACCTTTGCTAGTCTGTGATTATCTGTCCTTTAGTCTCGCTGTTGCTCTCTCTTCTCTTTTGCTCAAATCAGATGACTACAGGATGTTACCACAGGAGATTAAAATGCTGAAAGGGTCAGTGCAGTGGGTGCGATTTGAATGGTATTGCAGAATTTTACACACAAATAATGATGATATGCTGCAAATGCATTGCACAAAAATGCTCTCAAAGACACAGGCACAGGGTTCGGCTGCTGAAATGTCCCTTCAGCCATAAACATGAGCTTTAGAGCTTCGAGTATAGAGAGGAGAGCAAGAAGAGCTCTTACCATGGTTGGATTTGGAGGTGTGAACAGGGGTGTAGTGGTTCTTGGATGAGGTTCTGACTGGTGTGTTGTCTTTGGGTGAGCCATTCATGGCTGCAAAATTCTCACAGTCGTATTGTGATATAGGGATGGGCCCCTGCTGCCTCAGGATGTCTGCAAGGGCCCTAAAAACAGACAAGCACACAGCAAACAAGTGTGAACATTACACCAAAAAGGAGGCTTTTCCTCTTTGTACAGGTTGTCTCTGCGCATGCATGTGAACACAGTTAAAAACCAGACGTGAATTGTTGAAACAGTGTTGCGCTATTATGGGTAATTCAGGGCTGCTCCGCTTCTTGTTCTTCTGTCTCTCTCTCTCGTTTCTTTTTTTTCCTTTTTTTAACACGTCTGGGAACATGACGAATGTTCATTTGCAAGAGAAACAGTGTTGGATGTGTGAGTATCTCAGCTAATTGGGTTGAATTTGAATGTTTTTCAGACCGCACCAGGTGCATGTGGAAGGATGAAACCCTCGAGGGGGGTGAAAGAGGGAGAGAAGCAATCATGATGAAAGAAAGTAAAAAAAAATGTTTGTTTGCTTTTTTTCTGACATCATACTTAGAAAAAACGGGGGAAAATCTAATTACTTTGAAGGCGCCGCAGCAGCTCAAAGCTTTTGTACGACAAATATATTGGTGGTTTAACCTTTGCCTTTAAATTAATATGTTAGCTTCACTTTACCTCCCCCCTCTCCCCACCTCAGCGATTCATCCCTTTCCCACCCTGCCCTCCTTTGTGACCCTTATGGAAAGTGGTGGTGCCAGTGGTGCATGCGTGTCACACAGCCTTGATACAGCCAAAACATTAATGCAAACATCATCTATTATTCACAGACTTAAGATTGCTCAAGACGGTGAATAATGCATTCAGTAATAATAAAAAACAATTCAGTGTTGAAGATCTTATGTGTCAGCATCGTGTTGGTCTGCCCGTGTTTGATGGGGCCAGTATGAGGAGATGGGATGCAGTTGCACCATCTCTGCTAAGCATCCTCATCCACCTCCTCACCTGAACACACCCGACAGCCATGTGCTGATGTGTAGAGGCTGAAGAGAGGGCTGTCAAGTATGATTCTTGACAGCTGGCTGGTTGCCTCCTGAGCCCAGTATGCAGACGAGTGTTAGACTCCAGCACCAGTTACAATTTCGTTTTCTTTTTTTAATTCTGCAATATGAACTAAAAAAACATCAAATATAAACGTTGGCCATTAGTCCTTCTCACTCCCACTCATAGCAGATGCACGCACTTGTTTCAGGAGCACCAGCCTACCACAATCAGTATGATAACACTCTTTCAACTTCTCTCTATAATTATTTTAGGCTTTGGTTTTTCTGGGATTTAACATCTGCTGCAGATCGAACACAATTTGATCTGAGAAGTGCTGCCTTTTAGATGACAGTCTGTTCATTCATTCCAGTGCTTTACCAGCCTCATTTTCACTTCGTTAGCGCTGATAGAGAGAAAGAAAACAAGTTGCTTGCTTGAAAAATATCGCATTTGACAGCACTTTGGGCCTGTTTCTTTGACCTTTAGCCCCTGCCTGTAAATGGACTCTACATCTCTGTGCATATTATGGTCTGTCCAGTTATACATATGCATGAAGTGCAAAAGGCAGACTTTTAATATGCAGCTTTGTTTCTTGATTAAAGGGAGCACGTTAAGCAGAATTATTAGTCTTCCTCCCACTCACCTGTGTATATTCATTTCTTGAGGCGGCTCTGTGGCTTTGTCATATGCAACTTTGGCCGACACTCCCAACACTATGATGAAGGCTATGATCCCACAGGTGATGTAGACCGCCGTGTTGGTCTGATCCATGGAGAGATAGGGATCATTGGTCGGGACGGGGGACGGAGTGGCCGTCTCCAACCAGCCCGGCGTTACGTAGTTCGTGCACGCAGTCTGATCAAGTCGGTCTTTCTTATACTCGCAGCAAAAGCGCAGGAAGCACGTCCCGCAGCAGTACCGGTGATCCGTGTTGTTGCACTCGAACGCACTGTCAAACTGCCCGCTTACATCGAAGTAGCCCTTGCAGGACTCGTGTTTCCTGACGGGCGACGGTTTTGGAGTCTTCTGCGGGACGACCGTGGGGATAGCGGTGGCTTTCGGAGCCTTCCTGGTCGGCTGCTTGGGTTTTTTACCGCCCGTTGCGGCGCTCAAGACGCTCAGGGGGTCCAGGTAGATCAGCAGCAATAAAAGGTACCTTATCCCCATGATAATGTGAAGAAGTCTTCCAGTGTTATGCGCTTGCACAGACACTTCAACTCTGGTTAAACGCTCAAAGGTTCAGTCTCGTGCAAGTCTTCCCCTGTTCGGTCAGTGTCCTGTGCAGCCGTCATGCTGAATGCAACTCTGTGCGGACTGTTGTCAAGGGCATTCTCTGCAGTTATTATGCAAGGGACACTCTAAAGCCCATTGCGAGCCTTCGCTGAGTGCAGACAGGAGAGCACAACCATATCTTGACCGGGCTCAGGAACTGACAGCCGCCCGGGCTCTGCGCGTTCTCCCCGCCTCTGCTGAGCTGTTGCGGCGCGTCGCTATCCGAGGTGCTGATATCTGGAGCCCACAGTCAGCTCCGTTAAGAGTCAAAGTTAGGCTGGGGGAACAAATAAAACAAATGAGCTCATTAGGTATTATCCTCACGTCAGAAGCGCGTCATTAATTCATTTTTCTACCCGTATAAATATCCCGACACATTTGAGCCACGAATTTGAGTTCGTTCGTGCAGTTTGCGCGACACCTCGAACTTGATAACATTCCACCCACACGTCACAGGATCGTCCAAACGAATCTGGTGTGTTATCTTTATGTTAAGCATCACACCCGAGCATTGCAGTACTAAACTAAACGTGGCGCCAAGAGCATTCCAGTCATTAATTTCAAAGAGGATTCAAAGTAAGTTGACGACTTTTATTTTTCTCGATATATTCACGGTATTTTAATTCGGAGTGGGAGTATGAAAAGCCAGCCTACCTCTGTTAGGATACCCACTGGGGAGTTGCTCTGTGTCTGGGTCTCTGAAAGTCTCTCTCCCTATCTCTCTACTTCTCCTCTCCTCCTTCTTGGTTTTCTCCCTCCCTCTTGTCTTACATCACTTCGGTGCTGGCGTCAGAACTCAGCCATGTATCGGTAAATTGCACCCCCGTCTTCTTTTTTTTTTCTCCTTCTCCTCCTCCTCCAAGCAAGCCTGGTTATTGGCATTAACACTTCTAAATTAAATGGCTGCACAGACCTCTTGTTCGCTGGCGGTATCCGGCAGCATCCTTCACTCTCCGCATGGGTTGCATGTTTATTCGTGCTTGCAGTCTTCTGCGCAATTTCCTGACCTTTCTGTGCGGCTGGCTGTTATCATTTTGTGGCTTAATGTCTGTAAACACGCATTGTTTTCAGGAGGAATCAACACTAAGCTGCGCTCCCGATCACAGTTAACACACTCATTATTGCAGATTAAGTCATTCACGTTGGCACTGTAGCCAAGCCATGGTACCTGGGGAATTGTGGAAAACTGATAGGGCTAAATTACCAGTCAAGTGTGTGTTCAGCACTGTGGCACTGAAATGCACACTTCCACAAACAGATCTCCTCGTCATTTTTAAACGACGGTCAGGAATGCAAACCGCCCATGCTTTTATTTCCAAATAAACCCTCACTAATTAACACACATTCAGCTATAGAAATCGGCAGGTACAGAGCCGGGTTACATGAAGAGCTGCATACATCGCTCCCAGCGCTTGAAAGCAAAGTTATACTACACATCATATTCGCACCCAACACTTTCTCGCCTTCTGATGACAAACTGCCAGGGGTGTTTTGACAGCAACAGCTTCAGAAAGGTGTGGAAGCTGCGGGGTGAGAGTGGGACCTTAAATCGCAGTTATCCTCCATAGCTGGAAGCGCACAGCAACGTGAGGAGAATTCAGCGTGTTGTTAATGACGAGTATTTCTGGTAGGCAGCGGGCTGTAATGATGTGAGACAAAGGAGCACTATAGTACAGATCAGACAAGAGAGAAGGTTGTGAGAACTTGGAGAGAAAGAAGAAGAATCGACTAGAAGTGTTTTATTATTTGCAAACCTCATGTACGAAGAACATTTGATTACACGTTTATTAAAGTTATAGCTAAGTGTGATTATGTTTTTGGCTTTTATTGCATTTTCAGAAATCCACTTTCCCACTCAACATAAGTCACAGTGGAAAGACTGAGCAATGCAAATACTCAAGGACAAACATTCAAAGCTCTTTGTATGAAGCTACTAACCTTATAGATAAGAGTTGTGTTGAGTTGATGAAATCAAAGTGTTTTGGTGAACTTTGGAGATTAAACAAGCCCACTTAAGAATCTTATTTCAGAGTAATTATTTTTGTTTGTACATCTAATACACTCTGTAGGTGGAATTCAGCAAATATGACGGGGAAGTCTCAGAGTTATTAGAAGAGTGAGACATGGCACTCAAAGACTTCAGAGTAGAAATCTATGGGAAATTTCTAGCAAAGGTAGTAATGACCGTATAATTTCCATGGGGCAAAAGGCCATTTAAAACCTAATTTTAGAGCAGTTCACAAACCTTTTAAGCTGCTTTTATCAGATTTGATAGAACTTGATTCTATACATGCAGCTTCCTGGTAAGTACTGAAATTAAAGATAATTTAAGTAATGGTGGAAAATAAGTGCCTGGAAGTGTTTCAAGAAGTAGAAAATGGGAAGAAGAAAATTATGCATAATTATACTGTATCATGTTGAGTCGTTTGGGGTTCTATTTCTCTCAAGTTCTGTTATTTATGGCTGCGTAAAGTAATGAAACTACAGTTAAACACTGCTTTTGTGTGATTAAGAATAAATTGACTGAAAATTAAGTGATACTGGCTGAATAACTGTAGTATTTAAAATGCTTAAATTCTAAAAGCACAGGATTTTTCAAGAATACCATACTTTTAAAGCAGTTTGTATTAGGATTTTCATGTTGAGGATAAATGCAGAGTGGTAATAGATACTCAACAGAGACCGCTGACGTATGTAGGCTTGGAAACTATTTAGGGTCAGCTGTGTAAATGCCCAGTACTAAAATAAATGCATGAGTTAGCTAACTCGTGTTTTCTACTGAATATAAATATTTATTTTAATATTTTCTAGTTTATTCAAGTTTTACAATATCCTATTTTAATTTCTTCAGAACTTTAAATATGGATTTTTTTTTGCATTCAAAAAATGTTTCTAAATATAAAAGACAAAATAGTAGTTAAATACATTTGCAGATAGCTGTTTCCCGTATGTGTGTAAGGTTAAAGGAAAAAAACACTTAAACAACAAGGTGATAATTTGTTCAATGTTATGTCACAACTGGTTTTACTGCTCTAAAGTGACCGAAAAACCCCGTCTTAAATAAAGGCAAGCCACTTTTATGCTCACATGAAAGATTCAAGAACCTGAAACTCCACTCATGCAGCCATTATTTACAGTCCAACAAGCCTGAACTTCCAAATCATTACAAAACTGGGCATGATTTTTGAATGTGCTGGAAATGAAAAGTTACTCAAAAGGCCTTTGCAGTGAAGTCACGTTGCTGCATTTTATATCTAAATTTCATAGGCCAGGGACAATTGACTACGGTGGAACTCACCATGCTCAAATCAGGGTCAAAATTAAATCAATTATTTATTTATATGTGAAACACTTTGCTTATGAACCAGAAAGAATTATCTAAACAAAGTACTTAGTATGTCCCAAAAGAAAAAAAAGTGGGCTTTATATATAATTGGGAAATTTTCTGGAGAAAACCTGGACTTGCAGGAGAGACAGCATCCATGTTGTGATGTTGTGGCAGCAATCTACCTCTTCAGCTTCAGCTTTAATTCATTTGAAAGCCTGATGCTTAGTCTTGTCCAGCTGGAAAACTCAAAAACCAGGTTTATTTGTTATCTATCATCCACCCCGGCCTTACTCAGAGTTTCTGTCTGATTTCTCAAACTTTTTTATCTGATTTAGTGCTCAGCGCAGATAAAATAGTTGTTGTGAGTGATTTTAACATCCATGTAGATGCTAAAAATAACAGGATCAACACATCATTAAGTCTATTATTAAACTCACCTGGCCTCTCTCTAAATGTAAAACAAAAATGTTGTTCTGATGTACAGGATAGATGCCTGAAAGTGCATAAGAATGAACTAAACATAATATCTGGGGGCGATCGTGGCTCAAGAGTTGGGAGTTCGTCTTGTAATCGGAAGGTTGCCGGTTCGAGGTCCGGCTCCGACAGTCTCGGTCGCTGTGTCCTTGGGCAAGACACTTGACCCGTTGCCTACTGGTGGTGGTCAGAGGGCCCGGTGGCGCCAGTGTCCGGCAGCCTCGCCTCTGTCAGTGCGCCCCAGGGTGGCTGTGGCTACAATGTAGCTGCCATCACCAGTGTGTGAATTTGTGGATGACTGGTTGTGTAAAGCGCTTTGGGGTCCTTAGGGACTGAGTAAAGCGCTATATAAATACAGGCCATTTATCTCCCTGTTGATTTCATGCAAGTGTGGAGTCAGTCGGTGATAACAATAACTTCATTCTCCAGGAACTGTCTGGTTCTATGGAAAATGCCAGTGGGGCTCCACGGTGCCAGGCGGTGAGCACTGGGCCCATCGGGTCTTCAAATGTCAGTCGCAAAATGGACCCGTAAAAGCATTCCTGTTTTGGTGTTTGTCTCATTGTTGCCCCTGTGGCATCCCTGTTTTTTATTTAATTGACACCAAAGCAGCTGAAACCGATTAACAACCCCTCTGCTACTTAACTGACCAGATCAGTATCACAGAAGTTTCACTTACTTGATGCCATACTCTGATTAAAAAGTGTTCCCTAATTATTTTTTCGAGCAATGCATATCTGACGGATTTAACTCTTACAACTTTTACCACATCATAAGCTTTAATCATGTCGAATTAGCTGAAAGTGAAATGAATAAAAGTATTATTATTCAATGTGTTTTAACTTCTTTCTTTCACATCGCGTATTAATTGTTCGAGAAATTTTCTGTGGATAAATCAATAATTTATACATTTATTGTAAAAGATTTTAGGCTTGAACAGTGTTTACATGTAAATTTGAAAAAGACACGGGTCTACACACAACACAAATAGCTTTTTTCCACCAGTACCTACTCAGCTTAACTTGACACTACTCAACTGGACTCTACTCGGTTTCTGTTGTTTTCCATTACAATTGAGTACGTCCTAATGTGTCGTCATAGCAACATGCCCGAAAGTCTCATGACGTCATGTGTATGCAGCACAAACGCAACACAGGACGCCGCTGAGGCGATAATATACCTGCTGCTTGGTTGTTTGTTGCGTTGCCATTTCTCTCATTGTCAGGTTTCAAAAATGTCTAAATTAATCTTCATGAATGAGTCGCTCTCATGACTCATCAACTGACTCCACTGACTTGCCAATCAGTGGATCACCTGTGATTGCTTAGGCCCCCTGAAGTACCTGGTACCAGGTATTACCACCTAATGGAAAACCTTAAAAATCGAGTCGGGATGAGCTGAGCCGAGCCGAGTAGGTACTCGTGGGCTCTCACAGTCCTGTGAGAAACAGTATGAAAGAGGAAAAATATTCATTGCATTTTTGGCAACTTTTTGTTAACAACAATGTTAATTTTAGACAAAAAAAGAGTTTCTTCCATAACATTTTGAAATTATGGCAAGTATTGATCATGTTGATAAAGGTCTCAGAAACTCATGTATCAGATATGATACAAAGGACATTATAGGATTAATCCCAGATACAGATGCTGCAGCTGAAAAGAGAAAAAACCTGGAGCACCAGTAAGTAAAAAGTAGTCAACAACAAATATACCATTTACCTTCATAAAAGTAATGTTTAAAAGAAAAAAGGAAGAAAAGAGAACAGGAGACAGTAGCTGTTTCAGGGAGTCACTGAACCTTTATTAACATAACATATATTTTATGAGGATTATTTAATCCTCATCACTTTTAATAAATCCAGTTCTAATCCTAATTATCAGACTATGTAATTTAAACAATGCTTTTCTCTGTAGTGTCCAAATTTAGGATTAGGATCACTGATGATTACTGAGAGTTTTACTTGAGTCTTTCTTAGGGTTACGTCACAGTAAGAAGGTTTTCTTTAAAAACAGGGGTAGGGTTTCGGGGCTAGGGGTATTCATCAATACCCGAGACCTCAGAGGGTTAAGAGAGTCCACAATTCTTGATTCTGAACTATGATATCACAAGGAAACTGACTATAAAGTTGCATTAATCCATATCTTTCAGCACTGCCCACCAGAAATGCACAGGAACTGCAAGATCAGATAACATCGCTGCAGATGGAAGTCATCTGACCACCACCTTGCTGTTCTATGACATTTTTTATGAAGCACACAAACCCGCTTACAACTTCTGCATAAGCTGAGAGCAGAAGACTTTTCCTGACTGTGTCACTTCCAGTGCTGTCATCTTTCCGTTCCCTCCCCTCCCTGCTTGTCCTCCAGAGGAAATACTGTAGGAAGGTGGAATGCCAGTTCTCATTAGAAAAGGGATTTCAAAAACTCCCTGACAGAAACAGCATGGGGGGAAAAATGCTTTGCATAAGCATATTTTTTCCACTATCACCAGTGGTGTGACTGGCAGCAGGTTAGGGTACCAAAAGATCCTAATTTAAAGTCTAAGCCTCTCCTATAAAACTTACAGTACTGTGTCTCCTGAATAGATTAGCACATCAGGCTGACGTTGATAGACTGAGTCAGGAGGTAGATTTGCCCCTCAGGAGAGAAATAGAAAGACTTTTTGAATAGAAGTTTTATTTTTATTTTTTAATTTAGGACATATCAAATATTTCACTCAGTATAGGTTTAGCACACTGAGTGACATGCAGTGAAGAGAGAGACTGTGATGATATTTGTGTCTGAATCTGAAACCAACAATGCTGCTGATTGGGAGGCTGAGAAGCAGTTGCTTGGTAACCACGTTTTACAATGCCATCCATACTTGTGATGAAAAATTTAAAACTACTCAATACTGAACTATTCTCTGGGACTTTGACATAAGATATAGATGGTGCTTTGAAACATATGGATTAGGACACCAAGCTGAGCATCAAAGAAAAATACACAGTGGTGCAAAACATACAAATACACAGCAGGAGTACAGACTGTACTCTGTTTCCATGAGTCGCAATTCATATTGCTGTATCCCCGAACGCACAAATGCATATGCAGAGGGTAGTGTTTTAACCTAAACCTTGTACTTTCTGTGTGCTGTGGTTTGTGACCAAGTGGGATGATGTTCCATTAATGTTTCAGATCCATTTCTGTTCCTGCAATAAACATGATTGAAGATGCATCTTGCATAAGGCTGCATTTGGCATCATCACTACATCCCATTACTGGTGGTGTCATAACTGTATTAATGTTTGATTTGGTTTTGGTGGCATATGTTTTTTACAGGTTTGTTGTCATAGTCTTTGTAATTATTCTTTTGGATTTCCTGCATGTTGAAGGTTTTCCTTTTTTCATTTGCTTCCTGTCTTTCCCCAGTTTGCATCTCATATTTTTCTCTGTGTTTATTCTTGGTCTCTTTCTCAGTTTACCACAGTCTTTATTTTGAAGGTTTATGCCTCATCTGCGTTTTATTGCTTTTTATTCACTAACCCTTGTTAGTGAGTTTACCTATTCCTTATTACCCTTCTCTACCTTGTGTATATTTAACTTTTGTCTACTCCAGGAGCCTTTGTCAGGTCCTTGTCATCTTTTTTTGCAGTTTTCTTATTTTTCCAGTTGGTTCTATGTCATGTGCTCTTGGATTTTGAATGTCTCAGACTTCAGATCATAATGTGAACACCAAGGAGAGACATTACTACTGCTAATTCCTATGTTATATGCTTTAACTGGCTTCCTAATATTAGCCATGGGTGTTAGGGATGTGCACAACTAAAAGGGTTAGCTGAATGACATCTAAAATCATGTTTGTTTTGTTGTTAAATTGAAATACAGTTCCATTCTCATCAAACCAGTTTGTGATAACATTCCAGTACGTAAGTGTAATGTGCTGGGAAGGATGATTGTTGGTGCTAGAACTAGTGTCAGCAACACTCAGAAAACAAATATTAGAATCACGAGGAGTTACATATTCCAAAGAACTTAAAATGTGATTTTTCTAAATGATGAATGTGATTAACTTCTTAAAATCACTCTTAAATATATACATACAACATATGTGTGGACAATGTTTGATTTTTGAATCAAGTGGGCTTCAGCGTGGGCCTGCCTTGTGATTTACAAGCTGCTACCAAATGAGTGCAGTGTTGGCCAGTTTCTAAGTATAGTCCACCTCACAAAAATGCTCAGCTTCAGACTTCACTACACTTCACTAATGTCACAATGGCTTCATCCATGTTTTATACACAGTCTGGGTTCTTGTCCTTAAGGTAATAACACCAACATATGTTTTAGATACATATGACCACTTCTGGCGGCCTAACTTTAAAACACGTGTAGCTCAGAACAGTTTGCATAAAGGACCAATGGGGTCATTTTCTTGGAGAGTGCAGTCTTACATCATGAGCATGAATATATGCTGGTCTCATCAAGTTTATTTTAACCTCCTAGGACCTGGCGTCCACATATGTGGACATCACATTTTGGGTTATTTAGACCAAAATACTCAATTTTGCTCTACAAGGGCCTGATATCCACTTACGGACATTATACTGCTACTGTTCTATCGAAGTTTTAAACAAATATCCTCATATGTGGCTCTTATTTTTCTTTGTAACAACAATCAAGTAAAAAAAAAAATCTGGTAATTCTTTGTTTTTACGTTCATCAGGTCCCAATCAGCCCAAATATCAAAGAGGAATTAAAAATGCATGCCGTGGAAGAGTTCGGGTCTTAGGAGGTTAAACCTTTCTTAAGCACTTTGTGTCGTAAAAGGTGTTATATAAATAAACTTTACTCATTACTAAAGTTCAGTTTAATTTAATTCTATTTATGTACCAGCTATATACTGTATAATAAAGCAAAAATCCGCTGCAGGCAACTGCAAGTGACAAATAAAGGCTCATTCATCATCATCATCATCATCATCATGCAACAATCACACAATCATCCGCAAGCAAGCTCTTGGTGACACTAAGGAGGTGGAACTCCCTCAACAGAAAGAAACCTCTGGCAGAACCAGGCCCGGGAAGGAAAAGCCATCTACCATGACTGCCTGTGATGTGTAGGGAAAGAGAAGACAAGAAAGGAAAGCATAGACACAAGAACAAAAAACACAAAATCTTATGACATGTAGTATAGTGAGGAAGGCACACTTAATGCATCATGGGAACTGCCACAGCAGCCTTAGTCTAAAGCACCCAAATGCATTCTCACAGGCAGGCCCATGTAAACAAAAAGCAAACCTTTAATTAGGCTGCTGTCAGATTCGAGAGTTACCAAGTCCGTGACATGAAGAGGCAAACGAAAGCCCCAGTACTTCATAAACTGGCAAAGAACGTGAGGATGACAACAGCGAGACGAGACTGAAGGCAAGACTGCACTACTAAAACACAAAAACAGTGATTAGGGAATTGACCACCGGTGGGTAATCAGAGGCAGGTGAAGATAATCAAAGACACTGACACATGAGGCAGAAAGTAGTTAAACACAAGACACTAGAGAAACGTAACTACAATAATCAAAGGGGAAAATACAGACACGAAAATGAACTTAATAAGGGAGCTGATGAGACAGGAAACACCCGAGAGAATAAAATGAACTCCAATAGAAACTAGAAGTAAAAACCAAAGTGTCAGCATACATGAAATTCAGGGAATGAACAATAATTAAAGAGAACATTTTAAATACAGAATATCAAGTACAATAAACTGCACACACTGTGGAAAACCCAGGGAGTATTACAGCAGTAGTATAATCCTATAATGCCCTTTGCATCATATTTGATACGTAAGTTTTTGAGACCTCTATCTCACCAACATGATTAATACTTGCCATAATTTCAAAATGTTATGGACAAAACTATTTTTTTTGTCTAAAATTAACACTGTTGTTAAAAAAAAAGTTGCCAAAAACGCTTTATGTATCAAATGTGATACAAAAAAATATAATAAACATCACCCAGTCTATAAACTTTATCAAAAGGGAAAGTTTGAAGTCTAATTTTAAACATTGACAGGGTGCATATTAGAGGTGGGAATCACCATACATCCCACGATACGATATTATCACAATACTTAACGCACGATACGATATTATTGCAATTTTTTAAAATATTTTGCGATATTCAGATTCTGTACATAAAGGTAAACTTTATCAATATTCATTTTCTCTAATATCAAAGTCTCACACTCAGTCTTTCTCTCATTTCAGTTTGATTGTTGACAAACTGAACGGTTTGTATTACAGTCTAGTCCAACTTAACTGAATCAACCATCTGGTACAATTATAGCTATTCTGAACTATGCAGTTTATGAAAACTATGCAGCCCCTTCAGCAACTGAAGAATTTGAAAGTCAATTAAAACAAAATATAATTTTACATTAAATAAAAAAGTTTTAAACTTAATTAAAATAAAACATGTCTTAAATTAAAATAAGTAAACTGTCATGTTTATTGCTGCCATAAAAAAAGTTAAACACATTTGGACAGTGAAGGAATGTCAGGATTCTTGCTCAGAAAAAGGATCAACATGCTCTGAAGTCAGAGCACAAAAACCTTTTTGTAACCAAATATCGATTTCTGCTGTCCCTGTATCCATACATTATTAGCAATTATTAACAAAATATCACGATACTACACAGTATCGATTTTTTCCCCCACCCCTAGTGCATATTGGACAGGGTCCTGCTTAATTAATAATAAAACTGTTAGAGACAGGGTCTTTAGTTATTGTTCAGCTCCATTGTTTAATATACTTGACTCATGTGTCTGTTAGTGTTGCGTTAAACAATTATAATGAAGTAAACGTACAAATTCAGGGTTTTGTTCAAATCTGTAAAGAATCAACAGCATCTCTGTTTGTGTAGTCATAACGGTGAGTTAGAAATTTTCACAGTGACCAGCCGAGCGGAATAAAGGCTGTTTAACTGATTTTTTGAGTGCCTTGGTTTTCTCGCTTTCTTTTTCTTGTGTAATTTTAAGCTTGCAATCATGACTAGCCATGCAGAATAAAGGCTTCGGATACATTTGTTTCAAGTGCCATGGCTTTCTCTTTTTTTCCCACATGGCTGCCAGGAGACCTTTTTGACACTGAAAAGCAATGAACTTTACCATCACTTGAGTCAGGGAAAAAATAAGCCTTTTATTTGCTTGTGAAATGACCTGATCGGTGCCATGACCACACTATGCATTACCTGAATGTGGAAGAAACAGAGAGATGGGCTGAAGGAGTAGAATTATACAATCCAAGACTTTGCTGTTACAGCACTGACAAACCAGTGAAGCGCGGCCCTGTATGAGCAGGACACCATTGTTCTTGACTCCTCTTTCTCTCTCCAGGGGCCAATCCTTTATACATGCCATGTTCTTCTGCCATTACCATGACCCAATTTCTTTTGAAAACCGTGTTTCCCAAATTGCAGAAAGAGCCGGTGCTGGTACAAGAGCTTTCAAGAGAAACTGTCCCCTTGAGTTTAACTATGCGTGCTGCTGAGTCTTACTCCAGAAAGTGCTTTGTTAGGAATTTCTGATAATGCTTCATTTTTTGCCCACAGGGCTACAAGTTTGAGCGATCGGCTTTAAGCTGGTGGAGTGTGGCGCGAACTAAAACCCAGACAGATTCTCTAATATGGAAACAGAACACTTCCCAACAAGATGGTGTTTCTAATGTCGTGTATGGCTGCTTTATCCTCACACGACGTCAGCAGAAATAGAAATGTATGGTGTGCTAATGCCAAGTAAAATTAAGTGAATACATGCACCACTTTCGGGAGTGATGAAACACTTTAACCCTGTCAGTATTTTTCTTAACTTTCAGCTGTTTGCTAGCTGTCTCATGAAAATGAATAGTGTGGCAGCTCTAGAGTAATGGCACTTGCCAGCATGCTGTCATCACTTCCCATAACTGTCTTGTTAGTCTAAAATCCTGTCCCCGCACCAGCGCTGGCACGCCATAATATCTTGCTAATTTACAGCCAGACTTACAAGTGAATGAGCCCGTTTGATGTTCAGTGTTGGCTTTTGATCAGGGCTGTATATTCAGAGCTCTCAGTGGTTGGGGTTATAAATGATTATTACTGAAGTGCCGCTTTGTAGAATGTAATGAATGGGAGTTGATGGTGTAGTGGAAGTGCCTGGGGATTGGTAGCCCATATAGGAATTGGAAGAGTTCTTTCAAAGTGCAGTCAATTACAGGATATGATAATCATCTGCTGTCGTCATCAGGGAATCTTGGGATATTCCAACTGTATGCTGTAAAACACTGTAAAAAAAAATTGTTGATTTCAATTTCATGACATTATCATGAATCAAAGATATACATTTGGACAACAGAGTGAAGCAGGGATGGATTTAGAGTGGGGTATGCAAATAGCTAGCTCTTTAGAGCTCAATTAATGGATATTTTTGTGTAAACAATGGTTCAAAAGCCGTTCCTTCCTTTAAAGGACCTTGAAAAGCTTATCCACGCATTTATTACATCCAGATTGGACTACTGTATTTGGGGTGGCTGTAGCTCAGATGGCAGAGCAGGTCAGCCACTAATCAGAAGGTCGGTGGTTCGATCCCAGGCTGCCTCCTGGCTGCATGCCAAATATCGTTGGGCAAGATACTAACCCCATGTTTGCCTACTGGTGGTGGTCAGAGGGCCCGGTGGTGGCTGTGTCCGGCAGCCTCGCCTCTGTCAGTGCGCCCCAGGGCAGCTGTGGCTACAATGTAGCTTGCCATCGTGAATGTGTGTGTGAATGGGTGAATGACTGAATGTAGTGTGAAGCGCTTTGGGGTCCTTAAGGACTAGAAAAGCGCTATACAAATGCAGGCCATTTACCATTTTACTGTAACTCCCTCTACTCGGGCCTCCAACACTCTTCTCTTTGCCGGCTTCAGTTAATTCAAAATGCAGCTGCGCGTCTTTGAACAGGTACGAGAATCCATGAACACATAACTCCAATTTTAGCCAAATTACATCGGCTCCCTGTTAAATATCGCATAGATTTTAAAATTCTTTTGTTCACTTTTAATATTCTGAATAATTTAGCGCCCACCTATCTCTCTGAACTACTCCACTCATACAATCCCAACAGAGCACTTAGATCGTCCAATCAGATGCTCCTAGCAGAGGAGACCGGGCCTTTGCATCCGCGGCACCCAGACTCTGGAATAACCTCCCTGTTCATATTCGTACTGCCGAGTCTATCCAGTCTTTTAAATCACGTCTTAAAACTTATTTTTTTACTTTGGCTTTTGATTCTGTCTAGTTGGCTGGTCTAGCTTGTTGTGTTGTTACCTATTGTTTGTTGTCCTCTTTTGTTGTTTGTTTTAATTGTATCATGCTTTTACTGACTGTGAAGCACTATAGTCAACACTGTTGTTTTAATATGTGCTATATAAATAAATTTTGATTTGATTTGATTTTTGATTCAAACAACAGTATGCAATGTGGTTACTCACTCATGCAGTTTTTACTAGCTTGCTGCTCATTATTTGCTTTTTATAGCCTAGAATTTAAAGGTTTTGATTTGGTCCCTGAACTCTTATGACTATTTCTAATTTAATACATTTACTGTATAGTACCTGGCAAGTACCAAATAGAAAATAGTTAGAAAAATTAATGAAAAAGAGAACCACTGAAATACAAAATTGGCAAAGGATGTCAGTTAATGCATCATTGAAGTTTTATAATACTCACACTTGTGGTCACTGATTCTAATGGTCATCGCACATCAAAGAATTCCATAACAAATCACTTGAGTATTGACCGCTAGCGGGAACAAATACTGTTTGAGTTTGTGTTTTGTGTTAACTCTATCAAAAATGTACGGAGAATTAGGGCCACTGAAAAAAAAACGTTTTGTACTACAATGCCTTTTTTATTCTGCTAGATGAGGAACACTTAACAAGTATGATTCTTTTAAAAAACAAGAGACACAGTCAGTGTTGGGGAGTAAAGGAATACATGTACGTTACATATTTAAAATGCAAAATATGAGTAACTGTATTCCGTTACAGTTACCGTTTAAAAAGGTGGTATTTAGAATACAGTTACTTTGTTGAAATAAAGGGATTACATGGCGGTCTGTTCCTGTTTCATATGTTAGGCTATGCTCTCTCTATTTTTGGTAATTCCACGCCAGTGGAAATGCAAACAAATCACGCATTAAGAGGCTCCAATGCCTGTGTCTCAATCTTGCGTCTCATAATGACGTGAAGAAATATTTTTTTAAACTAGAAAGTGCATTTTCTGAAGAAACTGCAGTGTGAATGCTTGAATCTGAATGTATGCACTGAAATGAATTAATTGCTGAATTTTAAATTAAAAAGTTTGAATGAAATAAAAAACAAAACAAAAAACAGAATTTAACCTGAAAACAAAAGTGCAGAACTTATAATAGCTGATGTTTACACAGAAAAAGTTGGAAAATAGCTGAAAATGTTTTAAATGTAAATTAGAAAAACCTAAGTAATGAGAAAAAAAATTTAGAGTCTGAAAACATCTGAATGAATATTAAAAGTTCATACTCTTTGAATCACTGAATGACTAAAATGTGATCCCTCCAATTGGATCCACACAGTTTAAAATTTTTAAATGTTTGAGCTTTGAAAGACACAGTGTTGGAAAGAGAACAACGGTGGCGACGTTTTGAGGGTAAAATGATGGCTGTAGAGCAAACACTGTGGATACAGCAGCAGTTGAAAGAGAAGTGTTTATGATGAATCTTGGCAGAGTGGCAGGCAGAGCTCGTTAGGCAGGCAGGTGTGACAAGCACACAGACATGCACCTCACTTTTGCTGCTTAAAATGAACAGAAAAGTCAGCCCCAAACAAATTCTTCCCAAATGAAAAGTACACGTTGTATCGACAAAATTCTTTCACCGTAAGCACCAGCAATGTCTAGTCTACATAATTCTCAGTTTTCATGCCTGTGGAGTTTATTATACGGACGTGGTAACAGTGTAAAGAGAGCCTGTACTTCTGATTTTCAGACAAACTTTCTGAGCAATTTTAACATTAGAGTCTATGGAAGAGTTGGAGGGAGGAGGCTGTGCATCGTGACATTTATGAAAGAACCATAACACCTATTACTATAATAAACACATTGGATGAAAGAGGACAGCGATGGCTACGTTTTGAGGGTAAAATGATGGCTGTAGAGCAAACACTGTGGACACAGCAGCAGTTGAAAGAGAAGTGTTTAAGATGAATCTTGGCAGAGTGGAAGGCAGAGCTCGTTAGGCAGGCAGGTGTGACACACACACAGACATGCGCCTCACTTCTGCTGCTTAAAATGAACAGAAAAGTCAGCCCAAAACAAATCCTTCCCAAATGAAAAGTACAGGTCGTATTGACAAAATTCTTTCACTGTGAGCACCAGCAATGTCCAGTCTACCAAATTCTCAGTTTTCATGGCTGTGGAGTTTATTATATGGACGTGGTGACAGTGTAAAGACAGCCTGTACTTCTGATTTTCAAAAGAACTTTCTGAGCCATTTTAACATTAGAGTCTATGGAAGAGTTGGAGGGAGGAGGCTGTGCATTGGTGACATTTATGAAAGAACCATAACACCTATTACAATAATAAACACATTAGATGAAAGAGGACAGCGATGGCTACATTTTGAGGGTAAAATCATACCTGTAGAGCAAACGCTGCGGACACAGCAGCAGTTTTAAAAAAGATTTTAAGATTAATTCCCCCCCTCCTCTCACTCTAGCAGTTGAGCTGTCTCACTCTAGCGCCAACATTCCGTCCCATACACACCCATTATAAACTCTGAAACGGCTGAAAAAACATCATGAAACTTAAACTGGAACTGAAGAAAAAGTATAATGGATATTGAAAAGATAAATACAAGTTGAATAGTTGAATGTCTTGTCTTCGTTTTAAAGTTTGAATGGTGGCTCTATGTCAACGTATGTGGAAGTAGTAAGAGTTTAAAAATGAGTAAGTTGAATGAGGATTTGAAGGGTCTCCCCATTGAAATACATGGGAAATTTTTGTTGAAAAAAGTTGAATAAAATTAAAAATATAAATGTTAAAAATGAGAAAAATAGAAGCAGTCATGTCCAAAAGAAGAGGAATCTAACGGTGTTTGAATGGTTTTTCTAAGTTGAACGGTTTTGAAGGAGTAGGACTACAAAAAACGTACGGAATAGATAATAAAATATAATAATAAATATGTAGAAGAACAATACTGTGAATGCTTTTCAAGCATTCACACTAATTATTTAATATGAAGGCAATAGGCAGAGTGTTACAGGCTTCGCCCTAAAGAATGTAGCATCATAGGCAGTGTAGTCCGTGCTGCAGGGAGAATGGACTGCCATACACGTTATGTGTCTGTGAGCGAGGGAGGGAGAAAAAGGAAAAGTACGAGCTGTCATCGAGCAGAAACGGGAGCTGGAAGCATGTAAATATAATAATAACCACTGCAGCCAAGAAGAGTGCCTGACGAGCCCAGTTGTAAGCAAGCTATTAAGACTCGACTGTACACCGTGTTCGTGTTTTCCTCCAAAAACAATAAGTTCCGTTGAAGCAGCCTTTCAACGCCTCTGTCTCTCTGTCTCTCGCTAGCAAAGTTGATCCAGACAACAAAGTAAAGCTAGTTTTCAGCTACAAGCCGACACAGAACCCACCGTATTAGCCAGAGGTCCCTTTACTACGGTTCGGAGTCGCGGACCTGTTTTCTATACGAGATTACTGCAAAAAGTGCAGCCTTACCTAATGTCCACCCTACGGTTACTCATTTTATATTAACATTTAAAAATTGAGTTGGTATTGGTAGTAACCTTCAGTAAAAGTAATAATTCACATTCATGTAGTTGTAAAAAAGTATGATAATATGTTAAGTAATCCAAAGTATTCAGAATACGTTACTCTCATTGAGTAACATAATGTTACGTTACAAAATACATTTTGGGGCATGTATTCTGTAATCGTAGTGTAATACATTTTAAAAGTAACCTTCCCAACACTGGACACAGTGGTTACAAGGGTGCGACAAACTAGCAAGAGTCCTTATATTTGGAATGAAAAGTGTGTATGTAGGTGTGTGTGTACGTTGTGTGCATGCATAACTTTGTTTCTGTGCACCTGCACATAGTGTTATTACAGAATGGCAAGCCAAGAGGCCAATAAACAAAAATTAGTCTTGCAGGTACTGTTACTGCAGTCCTTGTCGTCTCCATCACAAGTGTGTGTGTGTGTGTGTGCGGGTTGGGTGGGGTGATTACATATTTGAGTCTTAGTTTTTGTTCTGTGCTCCTTAAATAAAATTCATCTGACTTTCAGAATATTCTGGGAATCCAAAGCAACATCCCAAGAAGGTACCAGGAAGTCACATACCAGAATGTTGTACTCTAAAAGTTACGGGAAACGTGCTGAGGCCCTGCAAATCATGTCAATGCGTCCCAGAGGATGACTTTTCCAGATGCCTCTGTTTTCCTCTTCACTGATGCATTACGGCATTTGTGGGTGTGCGTTTGTGTGTATCATAGCTTGTGCATGGATGTGTAGAAGTGGGCCACAGCTGCCAATATAAGGGTATTTTTGCAAAGCAGGGGCTTTCCTTGAGCAGGGAGCATCAACCTTGTCCCCTGCTTGTCCTCATCCAACCCAGCTTCAAAATACATGTCGTCTCCTATGGAAGCAAGAGGAAGACAGTGGCAAAGCATAAATTTTCCAAATAGGCTGTAATATTGATGCACGTCCTTCCCTCTATCTTTTAGGTATCCCTGTATTTCTCTTTGATATCTGCTTTGTCTCCTCAGACTAAGCAAAGCTTGTTTCCTAGGTTGGCCTTATCTTTGTTGTTGAGGAAAATTTAATTTAGTCTTGTATTTCCAATTTCTGCATAGACTATGGTCTGAAAATATTTGCAGAATATTCTGCTTCTGTGTTTTATTCAAACATACTTCTGTTAATGATAAACCACAAGGTTTCTGTGTGTATGTGAAGATTTAATTATATTAGGATACCAAATACAACTAACGAGCACCTCACCCTGTGCACCCTGTGTCTTTCTTCACTCTGGCTTTCTTTTATTTTTTCACCTAATTACACAAGCATCCACATGAAAAGCCAGTTAAATAACTTACTTCTGTTGGCTCGTTCCCCATTTTTTCCTTTTCCCTACCACTAGTTATAGGCTTACATAATTAAATAGCTTCAGTGAGACATATGCTTGTGAAAGGTTCAAAGAGGTGAGATAGCACCTCACACATTATTTATCGAGCCTGACACTTTCACATCAGAACAGTAAGTGACGGTCAACATTATCAGTGTAGTTTTCCAGCTCATTACCTGGAGTTCCTTCAAACACTGCACCTCTTCTAGGAGAGATTTTTATGTTATGTAGTGGATCTCCCAGGCTACAGAGAAAAAAACCATCGTATGAATTCAGCAACATTGTGGACATGATAGCCAATGCTGCTACCAACGATCTTCATGTTATTGTTTGTAGGATCCTAATGAGTATTCTAGGTGTCACTGCCGGGATGGCTGATGTGTTTGTGGTGTGGACCCAAAAGCAGGCACGGAAGAGAAAACTAAGTATAACAAAAGGCAAGCCGTTTATTTTGGCGGAAAAACTCAAAACAAGGCAAAGTGAAACTGGGGGAAAAACTAAACTAACCTGAACTGGGACAAACTATAACTAAACATGGAAACTATGATGTAAAACCGACTGTTTCAGGCTCTGAAGAGTTAAAGTCAGCAAAGACTGTTTGTTTTAAGACTGATTGCTTGTCAGTCATAAAGGAGACATAGAAGAAACATAAACTAGACTAAAATTCAACTAAGACAAACTAATAATAGTACTAGAACTTAACACTATCTCAATATATAATAAGCAATGAAAATACAAAAAAACTGAAACATGCTGGATCACAGATCCAGCCTCCTGACACTAGGCTCTCTATTTCTCATAGGGTCAAATGAAACAATTTTCTATATGTTTTTTTAAGTTTTAATCTTTGCCTTTGAGTTCGATCAAAAAAGATATGGTCCACAGCATGCAGACCTGCAAATTGCCAATATTTATTTTAATGTTATGACCAGCTAAACCAGAGGGAAGTGGACCCAAGTGCAAGACCCAGACAAGAACAGGCAAAAGAGTGGAACTGAGTAGAACATTCTTTATTAACACACAGACATGATTTGGTTTAGAAAAAAAACAAAACAAATTTTATCTTTAAGCCTTTTTTTAAGTGCATGCAAGAGATCCAGGAATGTTTTGAACAGGCTTTAGCTACATTACATTAAAATAGATGGTAAAATTTTTAGCCATAGACAGGCTCCCACACAGCACAATGATGTGCTGTGTACATCTTACTAATTTTCTCATTTTCACATTTTTGCAGTGCCTTTTATTTCTGAACACAATGCCAAACAAACAACTAAATTCAAAAGGCCTGATGCTAATGCCACTTTGCTGACTAAACATCTAATTAAGCTAGTCAGCTAAGCTAACAGTTGTCTGTACTTTTTTTTTCCTTCAGAAAATAAAACAGGTCAAAAAAATTAGACGCAATTTCTGACTTCAACAAGAGAAGATGGATGTTTCTAATGTCTATGCTAATCCATGGAGGTACCAATAATGAGCCACTAAACTTACATCAAGGTAGAAAAAAGGATGGGAAAAAAATAAGAGAGAAAACAGAAACAGAGTGGCAGTGAGATCAAAGTTTGTACCCATGAGTGATGCAGGGAAACAGCCTCTTCTGCTTGGATGGCCATGCACACATCAAACACAGCCACAGCTGTGCTGAGTTGGCTTTGTATTACTGTAAGCATGGATGTGCGTGGATTGGATGCATGCATGCATGCATTATTGTTTACATGGATATATACTTTTGTATAATTAAACTTTTTGAACTGTATAATACAGTATATTTGTGAATTATGTGAGAGGTGTGTGTATGTTTTCTTTCTATGTGTGGATAACAAACAGTAGCTTCTCTGCAGTCGTAAAGTCTGACGTCACTAGCCGTGCCTGGACCTAAACTCCGCTGCAGGTCCATATATCAAACGATCACTATGGCATTACTGAGAGTTGAAAAACTGTCTAAAGTCTTTCATCTTTAATAAAATGATCAGTGTTCTGCTCTACCAGGTGTAACAATTGAGTTTAACATCCAGGCATCCATGAAAACTGAATTTATGATATTAGAAGTTAGCAGGAAGTTAGCTCGCTAGCTTCTATCTAAATACAATATAGCATGTTCTGACTGCGGGGTTTTGGAAACAAATTAAAACGTACAGCTCTGTTATCACTTCCAACATAAATGAAGACAGAAAACTAAACAGCAGTGACGTTTGTAGGGTTACTGAAGTTTCGCTAGCTGGTATATAATGATGTGTTACGTGAGCGCTAGCGACACAGCTATGTTAGCATAATATAAACAAGCTAACTTTTTTTCCACTCGATAAAAGTTAACGTGAGTGTTCTCGGTGGTCAGGAACAAATGTAATCACATGGCAGGATGCTGTAAAAGGACCAAACCTCAGCCAGGAGAACAACTGAGATAATCCATCCACAATACGAGGTTAGTCATTCATATAGTGCTGCATGGGCTGGACTGTAGTTACATCCTAAGGTTTTAAAAACTGAGCTTAAATAAATGATTAGCGGTAATAAAAGCCGAGGGAGGTCAACAGTGATCACTGACTGTTTTAGGAGCTTTTTGAGATTAAATAGAAGAAAATACAAATCATTAAACATGTTAACAACACAAAAGCCATATTAAACGCAGACTACTTTAGGCCCGGAAGTAGGATTCGTCACGTCATCACTTAACAACCGGATAGTCAGTGAATTCCTGAGTGTGACCTTCACTATGGGTCCATGTAAGAATGGCGTCTGCTTTCTGATACTGCCTCTCTCTCTCTCTTTCCTAGGGTCTTTCCAGCACGGGGTCCGCTGCATGGCTCTGTCTTCTCCATTTGGATCAGTCTTGCGTGTCCTCTCGGGCGAGATCCACTGTGTGCATGTCTTTGGTGATTGCGTCCATCCACCGCTTCTTTGCTCTTCCTCGCGGTTGGCCACCGAGACCAGGGACCCGAGGTATTTGAATTGGGTGGTTTTCTTTAACTCCTGGCCATCGATCTGGATCGATCCCGGAGTCTGATGGCCACATTCTAGATACTCCGTCTTGTTGGCGTTCAGGCGCATTCCACTTTCTACCAGCCAGTCCTTCCATTCTTGCGACTGCTCTTGGATGGGCAAGCAGTCTGGGTCTGCAAGTGCCATATCATCTTCGTAAAGGAGTGTCCAGGGTATTGGTAATTGTAGGTCAGTCGTCACTGTGTCCATGCAGAGGATGAACAGCAGGGGTGACAGGGCTGAGCGTTGGTGGACGCCAAGGCTCAGGCCTGTCACCCCTGCTGGCAGGAAGTGTCACTGAAATGATGGGTTGGGCTGAACAGTGTAACCACAATGACTATGCATTGAATGTGCAGATGAACAACAACATTAAATACCATCTGCTCAATATTGTTTAGGTACCCTTGCTCTGTCAGCAGTCTAGAGATAACTAGTGGTTTAACTTGGAGAATTTCAAATGCAAATTGATAAATGCTAAATGTGTGTATTTGTTGTCCTAAAAGTGTGCATTTTGTAGTTTGTTTGTTTTTTTTGCCCGTCCCGTTTGGATCTTTAGCCGTCAGAATTGTTGTCTGAAGGCCAAGAAAGATGCCAAGTGGATTTACTTTACCAAGTGGATCATCATGGCCTTGCCATATTGGTCCATTTGATTGACCTTTATTATAATTATGTATTTATTTTATTTTCATTTTTTAAACATGGGACAGACATGACTGGGGGATGGGACAGGGAGAAAGAATGAAAGAAAGAGAGGGTGAGAAAGAAAAATAGAGGGGAGAAGAGATGGTGAGAAAGGGGGGGGGGAAGAAAAAAAAGAAAAACAAACAAAACACCTGGATCAGTGAGCATTTTGTAAGTTTTACTTGTTATGATTATTCATGTTTGGAGTCTTGGGAAACTAAAGCAGGTACATGAAATTCACCTTCTATTTATTTGAATATTTACACGTGTGGTTTTCTTGCCGTGACATGTCAAAAAAACCTCACTGAAAAGGTGTATGTTTATGAGCTGCTAAATAATTTATACCCTTTACTCTAATGGAGGGGGAAAAGAAAAGACAATCATGTTACTTTAACTCTTAGGTGTCACGATATCAACTGAAAACTGATTATTTCTACACATTAAAAACAATAACAATTAATATCCTGAAAACCATGTGTATACAGTAAAACACATCTGCTAAATATTGCATCATACAGAGACTGTGGATAATACATCATGATGAAATATTAACAGCTGCTTATATATGTAAAATGTTCAAAAATAACCCAGGAGCCTGGAATACATTGTGATTCAACGCCTGGAAGAACACTGCAAACAGAGGTTCTTAGACTTGTGAGGAGTAGGGATGGGTACCGGTATCCGGTGCCATGATGGCACCGGTTCTGACATAAACGGTAGTAACCAGACCGAAAAGCAGCGCACATTTCGGTGCTTTATTTCGGTGCTTTTTTTTCCTGAGATGTCATACACTTTGGATTCTAGCCAATCATTTTACATTTCCGAGGATAGTAGGCGGGGCCAGGTACGTACGTTCTTTTAGAGCAGAGCTACAGATTAAAAATGCCCAAGGCGAAGTGGTCAAAAGTCTGGCTGTACTTCACAGCAAAATATGCAAACTCAGCAGCTGCAACAAGTGCTTTAAGCTGATACTGTGATACTGTCAAAGGAGGTAACACCTCAAATCTGATGAAACACCTGGCGATGCATAGCGTTTTTTTTTAAAAGCCAAGAAATGCGCCGTATTTGATAGCTTGCTGCGAGACCTCACACCGTGCACATCTACTGCGGGTGGGTTGCCTGTTATCGGACCCGGAGTTAGCAACATCCCCCAAAAACCCAAAGAGGCGAGTCCTGGCCCCTAGCCCTGCCAGTGTAGCAGAAATGATGAGGATGATGATGCAGCAGCAGCCGTTCTTCTCTGCGTGAGTAGCTTAATGTTGTTCGTGTGTAATTTACGTTGAGTAGGCTAACCACGTTATTACATTAATGCATGTAAGGTGAACTAGCAAACATCATCATAGCCACATGCGGCTGTCTTCTTGTTTGATGGCAGATACTCCCTTCACCCTGGCCAAAAAGGCTAAAATGACCAAAGAAAAAGTGGAAAACAGTTAAACATGAGAGGTTTTTGGACAAAGTTTGTGTTTTTTCCATTGTTTAAGCTGCTTCCAGCCAAGAGTGATACCATATATGCCCCATAGCTGCAGAAAAGGCTAACATTGTTATCTTTTTACAAAAAAACTGCTGAACATGAGAGGTTTTTGGACCAATTTTGTGTTCTCCATTCTTTAAGCACCGTTTAAGCACCGGCACCGTTTCAAAAGTACCGGTTTGGCACCGGTATCGGATAAAACCTAAACGATACCCATCCCTAGTGAGGAGTCCTGACAGAGATAGTATTATTTTGTTGTTGTTTTTATTTTTTCAAATAACTGCCAGACAAAGTCTCTCTTCTCTAGACCTAGCATGTTACAAAGATGAAGGACAGAGAAATGGCTCACTCATTCCAAATATCACCCACCTCACCAACACAGCAGTGACATTAGACCTACTAGCCACTGACCATTGCTGTTGTGTGTTGCATTCTTCTTTTTCTTCTTCTTCCAGTATTGTTCCATCTTCAGCCTTGGTGTGGCTGTTCTCCTACTGTTACCTTGCAAGTGAGAGTACACCTTGGATAGTTCAGTGGCTACAGGTGTCTAAAATCAAGCACCTAGCCATGCACACTTATTCTACAACCATTTGTCAAAGAATGGGTGGTTCTCAGGAGCAGTGAATTCCAGCATGGTACTGTGAAAGGATGCCACCAGTGAAACAAAAATCAGTGGTCATGACAATTTGCATATTAATAATCAAGAAACTGATCTCACAGCCCATTGATCACCAGTGGTGTTAGTTTCAGTCATTATGCAGATGTACTCTTTATAAGGTTGGGGAAACCTGCCGACACTGAAGAAGTCACTTGGATGAGTGACAAAAGTTTCTCCCAATAAACAGAATCAACTTTTTGGGATTTCCTTACCTGGATGATTGAGCATGCATCAAGACATTAATTAAACCAATTAAATTAATCAAAATCCCTTTTGTTGAATTTCCAGTTTTCATTATGTTCTGTCAGGGCTCTGTGTGCGGGCAGGTGGAGATGTGGATCCAAGTGCAGGACTATAAATATAACTGAAAACCACAGCTTTATTGCTGGCACCAACAAAACAGAAACCAAACATGAAAACACTAACTGGAACACACAGGCAGGATCTGAGGGTACGACGCGACACCGAGCACGGGAAAACACAGGGCTTAAATACACAGGGTAGTAATGAGGGAATGGGCAACAGAAGGGAGACACAGCTGGGAGAGATCAGGGCTAATGAGACGGGGGGAACCAAGCTGCACACACTAACATAAGACAAAGACTTTCACAATAAAACAGGAAACATGAATTACTAAACAAGAACGCAGACTCGATACTGAGAGACAAAATAACATGGAATACATACATGGAACTCAAACAATACATGAAGCAGAATAAAACCAAAATATAATAAACTCAAAATACTGGGTCCAACGGACCCAGAACCGTGACAGTACCCCCCCTCTAAGGGCTGGCTCCCGACAGCCCTAAACAAAAAAAGCACAACAAAACAAAGCACCAGGCCAGGGCGGGCGGAGGGGGTCCAGGACGGAGGGACAGAAACCAAACAAAAAACAAGGAGCACAAGAGTCCAAAAACGCAGGAAAGCACATCAAAAACCCGGAGGTCGACAGCACAAGAGCCAAAACAGTTCTGGAGGCCGACCGTGCAACGGACCCAGAACCGTGACATGTAATGTCTGTAATTCATCAACAGCAGGTCATTTATCCAGACAAACATGCTTCCGACAAACAGTTCTGTCAGTGAATGTTTTCAAACATTCATTCCCGCTCTGCAGTTGATACCCTATCCTTCTAGAGCAGGGGTGTCAAACTCCAGGCCTCGAGGGCCGGTGTCCAGCAGGTTTTAGATCTCACCCTGGGTCAACACACCTGAATCAAGTGATCAGTTCATTACCAGGCCTCTGGAGAACTTCAAGACATGCTGAGGAGTTAATTTAGCCATTTAAATCAGCTGTGTTGGATCAAGGACACATCTAAAACCTGCAGGACACCGGCCCTCGAGGACTGGAGTTCGACACCTGTGCTCTAGAGTCACACGAGGTGCGTTGGTTCTCAGCTTTATTTCAGATGCTGGCACACTGCTCTCAGTTTGCTCCGAGGACCACTCCAACATGAGTGATCTCACACTTGAGATGGGATGCAATCTGTCTTTTCCCAGGGCTCTTTGTCTAATACTACTAATTAGAGAAAGAGAGAAAAGGGTCAGTCCTCTCTGTGTATTCTTTGTATACACCCCCCCCCCCCCCCCTCTACTCCTCTCACTCTACCAATTACTGGATTAGAAGGCATACTACCGGGAGTCACTTAGAAACCCAGGCCCACATGTGCTGTCATTAACAATATAAGGATAATGGTGACTGTAACACAGCCTTGAAGAGCCCTGTGGTTTGTGACCAAAGTTGGCCATTAGCTGATTACTGCAGTTAATGCAGAACAACAAGAAATCAAGGCCTTGACTCTTATGTACTCCTACAACAGAGATATCAGCACAAGAAACAGAGAAACAGAATATACAAACTTCACCGGAGTGTGTGAATAGCTTTAATGTGTACACTTTACAAAGGAGAAGACGCATTTTACTTTCAGCGATTCAAACAATCGGTTTCTTAATTACTTTTTAAAGAAAGCAATCCATTACATTGAGCATGTTAAGTGAGTCAGTGAGAAAGCAGAGAGGATAGTCATTACTGTGTGACGTTTTCACATTATTTTGTGCTGGGTTAATGACAAGTGAGCTACTTCACATGTTTAAGAAGTACCTGCAAGAAGTTTTGGAACCAGTAGGGAGACCAGTATGGAGCAAAACCATTCTCATATTGGCACCAAATGTTTATGATATGATCCTAAATGTAAACTAAGGTTTACAAATGTGTAGACTGATTTGTCTTTAAGTGTTTGAGCGTTCACAAATGTTTGCTCCAATCCACACACACAAATGGAACTGCAACATACATAAAGCTATTTTCAGAAAAATTGTATAAACAACAGTGACCAATAAGAACAGATCGTGTAATGTGCATGTGGGATTTGGAGACATTTCTCATACTGTTAGAGCCAGAAATGTAAGCTGCATTTAAGTGCTGATGGAACATCAAGACAGCTGGGATTCCCGTTTTTCTAAATAAGAAGAAACATAAGCATAAACAAGATCTTCAACGTTCAACAAGAATACAGGTGCTGCTTCACAGTAGCCTGTGAAGGTTAATATCTAGTTTCAATAGGCTTCTGCTACATGGTGGATGTTCGTCTGCTCGAAAAACAGTCAGTGCACAACTACAGATGTGAAAACACAATTCTAAAATATAACTGTTGTTGTTATCCTTAATTTCCCATTTTACAAAAAAGTATTAGTTTTGGATTAAGATGGCAAATTAAACTTTATTTGTATTCCTGAACAGAAAAATTCGTCTAAGTAGTTTAACATTATGATTATTTAATTTCCAACTTCTTAGACAAGTCCAGTGTTTCGAATTTGGGTATAAAAATGAGAAATTAGTCATTTCTCTAATAATTAGAGAATAGCTTTTGATAGTTTTCTAAATTCCTTTCTCTAAAGCTGTTGCTGATTGTGTGGAGAAGGAAATGTCACATATATACACTCACTACACAACAGTGTTTGAGTGATTACTAAAAAAAAAAAAATTAGGCAGCACGGTGGTTAGCACTGTTGCTGCACAGCAAAAAGGTCCTGAGTTCAATTCCAACATCAGGCCATCTTTCTGTGTGGAGTTTGCATGTTCTCCCTGTGTTTGCGTGGGTTCCCTCCGGGTACTCCGGCTTCCTCCCACCGTCCAAAGACATGCAGCTTTTGGGGATAGGTTAATTGGATAATCCAAATTGCCACTAGGTGTGAATGTGAGTGCGAATGGTTGTCTGTCCCTGTGTGTTGGCCCTGCGACAGACTGGCGACCTGTCCAGGGTGTACCCCGCCTCTCGCCCTATGACAGCTGGGATAGGCTCCAGCGCCCCCCGCGACCCTGAAAAGGATAAGCGGAAGCGAATGTGCTACTCTTTTCTGACAAACTTGTATTTTTACTCAGTTTTAGATAGAATTTGCATTCTATTTTTGTCCTATTGTATATTTTATTCTATTTTATTCTACTGTATATAGTATTTTATTTTATTCTATTCTATTCTGTACAGTTGTGTACAGTATATTATCCGTATTGTATTCTAATTTTTGCTATATAACTTTTGCACTGTCCACTTCCTGCTGTGACGAAACAAATTTCCCACATGTGGGAGTAATAAAGGTTATCTTATCTTATCTTATATGTTATTTTTACATATTTAATTGAAGAAAGTAACTTCTTACTGACTCAATGGACAAAATAAGACATGAGAGTTACACTACTTGTTTCATTCTTTATTCTGCACAATAGCCTGACATGAATTCTCACATAATTGATCATCGTTTCCAACCCTAACTTGGAAACATAATTGACTTTTTTTTGGATTCAAAAAAAAAGTGAATAGTTTACTTTGGCATGCAGACTGGAGGAGCCAGGGATAAAGCCACTGAACAACTGATTGCTACGTATACGGCACCCCTCCTCTTTCTCCTGAGCCAAAAGAATCATAATGCTGTGCAATGAGGTGAATTCGGTACACTCAGAAGTATACGTACAGTAGGCTTCACATCTGGACAATATATCCAACAAGGTAATTGCAAATTAGTGTTTCTTTTTGGTAAAGCAACAAGTATTTAAAGAGTCAGTACTCTCAGTAGGCAATACTGTAATCTAAAAAATTACCTTTTCATATCAGGGGTGGCTGTAGCTCAGGTGGTAGAGCAGGTCATCTGCTGGTCGGAAGGTTGGTGGTTCGATTCCTGGCTTCCCCTAGTCTGCATGCCAAATATCCTTGGGCAAGATACTAACCCCAAATTGCTCTCCGATGCATCCATCGGAGTATGAATGTGTGTGAATGTTAGCTATAAAGCACTTAGAAAAATGTGCTTGTGCGAATGGGTGTGAATGGGTGAATGCACAAGTTGTGTAAAGCGCTTTGAGTGCTCAGATGAGTAGAAAAGCGCTATATAAGAACCAGTCCATTTACCATCAGCAATTTTGTAATGCAAGAAGTTACTTCCAAAAGTAACATTACCCAACTCTGAGCTCTCTTGGAAGTGCAGTGAAACCTAAACAGCCAAATGAATCATCCAGATGGTCTATAAGATATTGCATACATAGCAGGATATAATTTGGCTTTGCTTCTGTATTTTTTTTCCACTGTTTGCTCTCTACACATAATTTTTAGACATGTAAAAGAATGGGCATCTCAATCAAAAGGGTGTTTTCCAGCCAAAAAACCTCTCTGCCAAAACGTGCCATCTGTTCCTACTCTGGGGCAGAGGTAGCAGTATATTAAAGCAGCTCCAGCAACTTTTGCTTGGTGTCAGGAGAAGTTGCTTCCAGCCAACTGATCATTCAAATATCCTTGAGACCGTAACGTTAACCTTCTCTGCAGGAAATAAATGGACTTCATTTGCTTTAGATTAGCACTCTCACTGCTGCGATGTGTAAAACACCTACAGGTAGCAGATGGCTGAAAATCGTCATGGTCTGATAGATGCAAAAGTGTGAAATGGGAGCTGAAGTGTGACTTTCCTGTACAATCAACTGGGAGATGAGAAGGAGATTCTATATGATCTAATCTCATCTGCTGTTTACGTAAAGGTTTCTCATTCCTGAACCTGAGAACATGCTGAGATGACAGGAGTATTTCCCTCAGGGATGATCACAACCATTTAGACACAAGATAGCATGAATCAAGATTTCCCAAAGCTTTCCCCAGTGGTGGTAAATGTAGTATTCCATTTGGACACTCGTGAGCAAAAGCATGATGACTCAGGAATGGGGCAATTTTCACAAAGAAGGCTCTCAGCTTGGTACTTCAGCAGAGAGATGAGTTGATTTTTTTTGCCTCTGACCTTTTAATGTTGTTTGCCTTCTGCTTTTGCAACCAAGAAAACCTTAGAAACCTTCAAAATGCATCCCAACTTTTACCCTGAATGTGCTCTGAGCTTAAATTACAGCAAATTAAGCCTCTTTTGTAGGGGAAAAGCTTATCCCTGCAAAAGCCACCCCACCCCTTCTGCTTGTTAGACAGCCTGAGACTTAACAGTGTTTAATTGATTAAACTATGAATGCCTTCGAAGACTCAGTTCCACCAAGTGATGCAGTGTACAGACACCGAATGGATGGCAGGCAACAGCAGAGAGCCCAAACTCTCTGAAATGACTCACAGGGGCAAGAGAATATGGTGTTGATTATATAATTGTGTGCATGCCTACTCCAGAAAGTCTCATTGACTCTAGCTTTTATACAGCACTCCTATCGTCAAAGGCGCATTTATGTTCCCACAATACGTGTATATGTGCATATGATTTGTGTGTCTTACTAACAACCTTCTTCGCATCAAACTTTTGTATTTGTCTGCTTTCATTTGATCTACCAACACTGTTGTGTTTATTTGTGCTCCATGCTGCCAGAGGAGGCTTGTTAGTCAGGATTGTTTATTGCCCTTAGAGGCCCAGCTTTGTCGTTGCCTTTCTCGACAGCTCATCAGCCGGTGAGTGGCTTCACAATAAATTGACCTAAATTATGCATGGCTTTCTTAGGCCGGTGCAAAGGGTTCCTGACATCAAGGGGTCCCTTTACAACACAAGATTTAGTTTAGTTCGGTGACTAGAAAAGGATTTGCCCCCATGGAAGGGTTCCTATTTTATGGCTTTACAGATTTGACTCAAAGTAAATTTAATACGGGGCTTTTTGATCAAAAGAAAAATGTCCTTTATGTTAGGGCAAAACACGTTTCACCAGAGTTAATAGCAAGATCAAAATCAAAACCTGTTTACATATTCAGCTCTCCATAATCAGTCTCAGTCCATCTGAAATCAAGCGACACAATCTTGATTTATGATTTAGGGCATGATAGACGTCAAATGGCATCGATACCTATTTTAGTTATCTATCTAAGTTAGGTACTATTTCATCATAGAACACTGCATGTATTGAACTTTTAGCTGGCCTTCAGCAGTGCTAAAAATATGTGGAATGAAATTTGAATTTCCTTTCCTTTTTATAAATTGAACCCTCTCAGGCTCAAATTAAACTTTTTGTTGCTAATGCACAACCAAGTCCTGCAGTGGTACTTCTGAGTAAAAAAACCTCATAAAATATGTATGTGGGGTAATCAGGTTGTTAGTTTTTAACTGTTGCAAATCTGCAACCCCTGCCTTGAGAGGGTCAACAATGTAGTGCCAACAGCTAACCACTAAGTAAAAGTCAAAGTATAAAGTGAATGAAAAATTAAGTGAATAATTCATTGACGTAATTTGTAACAGATAAAGGTCCAATTGGGATGCTGAGACAAAGACAGTTTATTACAGTCTCTTTCAAAACATGTGAAAAGGAGAACTATATAAAGCTAGACTGTCCCTGGCCTGTTCAACAGCCAAGTCTGGCCAGAGTTAAGAGATACACAGAATGCATAAGTCTCTGTATTGTAGCTAATTGTAGCTAAGGCTAATTGCCATTAGCACTGTTAAAGGTCAACCAAAAGTTCCATAAATTTAGTCTTTTACTAATCCATTCGCTTCCACTTATCCTTTCCAGGGTCTCGGGGGGCGCTGGAGCCTATCCCAGCTGTCATAGGGCGAAAGGCAGGGTACACCCTGGACAGGTCACCAGTCTGTCGCAGGGCTAACACATAGAGTCACAGACAACCATTCGCGCTCACATTCACTCACAGAGTCACACCTATGGGCGATTTAGATTAATCAATTAACCTATCTCCACTCCCTGCATGTTTTTGAACTGTGGGAGGAAGCCAGAGTACCTGGGGAGAACATGCAAACTCCACACAGAAAGACCGCGGCCTGATGGTGGAATTGAACTCAGGACCTTCTCGTTGTGCGGGAAGAGTGCTAACCACCATGCCACCGTGCTGCCCCCTTCTGCTAATCAAATCTACTTATTTACTGACTAAATTGCATGGTAACTAGTATAACACTAACCCATGTTACTAGTAGATCCTGGGATCTGCTGGAGCCACTCACTTAGCTTGGAGGTCACTGCACCAAGTGGTCCGATTACCACTGGGACCACTGTTACCTTCACCCTCCACGTCTTCTCAAGTTCTTCTCTTAGTCCTTAGTACTTCTCCAACTTCTCATGTTCCCTCTTCAGGATGTTGCCTTCAACTGGTATAGCTACATCTTCCTTTGCTTGTCCACTACTACTATGTTTGTTTGGTTGGTCTGTATCTGGAAGTACCACAGGATCTTAGCTTGGTCATTCTCGACCACCCAAGGGGGCGTTTCCCATTTTGACCTCAGGACTTCCAGGCCATACTCAGAACAAATGTTTCGGTATACCAGACCTTCCCAAAGTGTGGGGCCCGCCCCCTAGGGGGGGGGGCGCAGAGCCATTGCAGGGGGGGGGCGTGGTATGAAAAGGAAAAAAACAAAAAAACAACGCTTGGACACTGCTAGCATAATGGACAGGTTTTTGACGGGGCTCCCACACAAACGCAAAGCATGAGATGAAGCATCGCTGAATATGTTTCCAAACCAACTTCATTCTAAGCCAAAGACTAGAAAACATGGTGAAGCAAATCTTCCCTTTGGCTTCACCTGCACAAGTGCCGAGGTAGGTCTCCCCTGCAGAATTGGTTTTCCCTTCGTCGGGAGCAGCGCTGGGCTCTCCAAATCACGGACAAACAGGATCCCACATTCTTGATTTTTAGTTCAAACACTTCTTGTAATAACTAACTACTCCTGACATTTTGGAGATGTTAGCTTTTTATACAGTAAAGTTACAGTGGGATACAAATAACATCAGGCTGATCCTGCCACAATTTGTTCCCCGGTTCAAATCACGGACAAACAGCATCCAACAGTTGTTTATGTTTTTTGAACTCATTTTGCAGAGGGATTTTTTTGAAAAATGTATTGATAGCAATGTTGAATATTATTACACAGGAAAAAAAACAACTACATGTAAAATAATTACACCGTGACGCCTGTGCCTTTCTAAATGGAGGGACAGTAACTGCGTAAGCGTGTAAAACCTGCAGATAGAGACAAAATACTGTCACTGTTAATCTGAATATCTGCCATTCTGCATTTCATCTCATGTAAACAATAACGTGGCACACAGCGTGATGTGAAAAAAGGCACATACCTTTGACGTTGCACGTTTTCGGTGATTCGAAACACCGTTTACGTGTGGACGAAAGGTCCAAACGCATAGAAACAGCTGCGTTTTCAAAAATACCCGTGTAGGTGTGGACGTACCATAAAAGAGTTAGTAGTTTATTTTCTTACTACCTGCACTACCTGTACATTACTTGTATTTACTTAATTGTTTACTAAATGTTTGAGGTGTGAAATAAACCGCAATGGAGCAAAAAATGGGTGTGTGTGGTTAAAGGATGTGTGCATGCGTGTGTGTGCGCGGGGGTCGGGGGCGCAAATATTTTTCTTGTAAAACAAAGGGGGGCCTAGCAAAACAAGTTTGGGAGCCACTGCAGTATACTATGCCAGTGACTTGGTTTTGGTGCTCCATGACCCTGGTGCTGTCCAAGTCTTCATACTGGATAACCTTTCTTGGATGTCTGCCAAATGATGGTCCAGTGATGGTCACCTGTTCAGGGAGGTTCATTATGGGTTGTGTCCTTCTCCCATATGCTCTTCCAGTATTCCAGTATCCCCAGCAGTGATCATCTCCATCATTGTGGTGGTCCTCCTTTTGCAACCAAAAAAGCCCTGACCCGCTGAGACTCCTCTAGACCTTGTGGCTGTGCGGTGATATCTGGCACCAAGATGGTAGCACCACTCTTTTAAGTTGCAATTAGGCCCTGCATGGATTGGACTTGTTTGTCCAGCACATCCAAAAGATGTTCGATTGGATAAAGATATGGGAAATTGGGAGGCCAGGTCAACACCTTAAACTAGTTGTACTTCTCAAACTATTCCTGAACCACTTTGCTTTGTGAATGGGTGCATTCATCAAGGAATACTGTTTCTATTAAAGGGTGTACATGACCTGCAACACTGCTTAGGTATGTTGTACCTGTCAAAGTAACATCTACATCAATGGAAGGACCCAAGGTTTCCCAGCCGAAAATTGCTCAAGATATGAAACTGCCTCTGCCAGCTTGCCTTCTTCATAGTCATGAGAAGAAGGCAAATACTGGCATGCACACGCAACCAGCCATGCCCATGAAGTAACTGTCAAAACCTGTTTTCAAACTCGCCCTGTAAAACTTGCTTAAATCCTCAGGTTTGCCCGTTTTTCCTGTTTCTGACACAGTAGCTTTGAGGACACATGTTCATGTACTCCGTAATATATCTCACACACTAACAGGTGCCACAGGGAAGACATGCTCAGTGCTATTCAATGGTCATAATGTAATATAAATGCTGTTAAACAGGGAAATAACTTTTTGACACAGGTTTTCCAAACATCCTAGTTCTAGTTTGGATGCTTACATTATTTAATTTTGCACATAGAGACACAAAATTATTTTACAAAAGCCAAAACTATTGAGGTCAAACTTATTGGGCCCCCTGATGCTAATAGTCAGTTGTAGATCCTTGTTTCCAGATAATAGCCTGTAGTTTTTTGATATATTTTTCAACATGCCTCACACATCTCTTGAGCAAGTCCAGCCCAATCTTCAAACACTTACTGACCTCCTCCATACATATTGATAATGATTTGAACTAAAAATTTGAAATTTGAATCGATTACTGCATAAGACCTTCTTCCCCTGATACGTAACATCAGTAACGCCTCCATGGCTCCTGCAGGCTAGACTCTCAGTCAGAGTGGATTTCCCTGTGATTAGTAATGTTTTGTATGTACAGGAATTAACATTAGAGATGGTCTGAGGAGCCGAGGTGGGGGCAGGAGATACTTTAAATACTTCCTTAATGTTTGAATAAGCTAGGTCCAATGTGTTCTCTAGGTGGAGGTGACTCGAGACTTTTGCACAGTACTCGATATATATATAGATAGATGACTTTGACACAACCTTATTATCAAACCTTGATTTTGACTAGATTTTTTCTGTCAAGTGTTAATTTTTGTTTTGTGGAGAGTAGGGATGGGTATCGAAAACCGGTTCTTGTTGAGAACCGGTTCCCACTGTTTCAATTCCTTGGAATTGTTTGCCATTTTTGCAAACGATTCCCTTATCGATTCCAGTCGCCCTGAATGACGTCACCACATTGCGGAGCGTCATTTACCTGGCAGAAAACATGGCGGCTCAAACGCTCAAAAGTTTGGTTATACTTTAGGAGAACGGATGACAACAGGGCAACTTGCAAAGTAGATATTTCATTTAAGGGAGGAAACACTACGAATATGCAAAAGCATTTGCTCACAAAACACGCGATGACCTCAAATGAATGTCGTGTTTTTAATTCCGCTCCGGACTCGTGAATCTCAACCCAGCAGCAGCGGTAACATTTGCACGTCCTCTCCCGTTAATCCGGCAGGTAAATAATCAACAACAGTGCATATTATGTTAGCGCGATCTGCCTTATTACAAAACCTGCCATTACTGTGCATTTAGGTGACCATGATGAGAGAGACAGTCTGGCTCAGATGCTGGCAGTTCTCGCTGCAGTCTACCGTTAGCGTCTCCTTTCAGGCCAGGATAGACGAATGTCACCGAGCAGTGACTAAGTTTGTGGTCAAAGACTTGCACCCATTTGCCACAGCAGATGATTTTCGGTAAGTGAATGTGTTTAATTGTAGGCAGGGACATTACTGGATATTCTTGTGTAATTGCTACAGAATAATTTATGTTATACTTTGTTATTGCTACAGAAGAATATTTATTTTGTTATTTTACATTTACAATTTTTTTTCCTGGGGACCCTGTGACACCCCATTGAAGAGCCGTAGGCTGTGGATCTCTTAAGATCTCACTGTTGGGTTTGTAAGGCCATGTTACTCCTAAATTTCTATCTTGTTCAAAGAGAAGATATAAAACAAAGTTCTAAGCTAATCGACCTTAGTGTTCTCCTTTTTTAAGAAGAATCGATAAAGAATCGAATCGTTAAACAGAATCGAAAATGGAATCGGAATCGTGAAAATCTTATCAATACCCATCCCTAGTGGAGAGGGATTTTGTCACCTTATTAACCAATGAAAGATCTTGATACTATAATGGGCTTGTATAATGCCTCCAATGCCCGGGTTAACTAATTATATTGACTGGAGCAGCTGTATTTTAATTGAGTGGCTTGATAATAGAGGGGAACACATATAAAAACATGCATTTGTGCTTTATATCTGTAATTCATTTAAATCGTTTTGTATTTAGTTGGTGTTACAGCCTGGGGTGGGTGTAGCTTAGGTGGTGGAGAAGGTCCTCTGCTAATTGGAAGGTTGCAGTCTGGATGCCAAATGTATTTATGTAAGATTTTAACCCCACATTGCTCTCCAATCCATCGCTTGAAATGTGAATCTCAGAAAGTACTCACATAGAAAAAGGTGCTTGAGGTGAGTTGTGTGCTTTGAAGTGGTGAGTGCTCAGATAGAGTAGTTAAGTACTATATAACAACCAGTCCATTTAAATGTACACTGTACTGTAAAATATCTGAGTAGTTAGGTGTCTTTTTAGAGTACTTCGCTGATCCCTGCCTCTGTAGGGGTTCTCTCTGAGGTCTTTGTTGGAGTAAACTCTTACAGACACATACAGTAGATAGTTGACTAGGACAATCAGGCTAGAAGGGTCAAGGATATGATACTTTACGATAGAAGTACAAAATCACAACATTTGCTTCTTTCTTGGGACAGGCTGATGTCGAAATCACGCCAGTGTAGAGAATCTTTATAGGGATTAGCAAACAGTGCTTAAAAAAGAATGTAGATAATTAATTTCAACCATGGCATTTGCCAATTGTTATTTATACAGTTTCCAACAAGCTTGATCAACAGACGAAAAGTCACAATAATCCATTTGAATAGACACCAGTTAGTTTGCGAACTCCCCTTGGCAGTTGGTCTCCTGGTTTGCATCTCTAAAATGTAACAGAAAAAGTCCATCCATCCATCCACCCATCCAATCTCTTCCACTTATGCTTGTCAGGGTTGCAGTGGGGACTTGAGCCTATCCCAGCTACCAGTAAAAGTAATTTCTTAAAACAAAAGAAAAACATCAGGAAGCACACATCAAAGCACACATTTATCCAGTGTGTTTGTAACTCTATGAGATAAAGTGTGTTCAGGTGTGTATTGTAGTCTAGTTTTGTGCTCATCATATGTATCCATTTCACTCTGCGTGGTATAAGAAAACCAGTTCTACTACCATAAGCAATAGAATAACAATATGAATAAAAATATTAATAAGAAATAGTAAGCAATTAGACTATAGTACTTATGTTCCTGTAGCTTTCACCAGTACTGACCCTCTCGAGTTTATGTTGGTTAAGAAAATATGAAAGCATGCAGTCTGCCCTCAGTTGATTCTCTATGTTGGAGAGATTTTACATTCAGCATGTGTCTGGTGGTATTTTTACCACCTTGGAGCCAAAACAAAATAATCAAACTATCTTTTTACTTCGGTAGGCATCATTCATAATGTATGTGCCAGTGAAGGTAACCTTTAACAATTCAACTTAAGGACCACAGGTTAGTGTGCAGAATTAAGCAAAGAGACCAGTGGTGCTGCAATTGCCTGCTACACAGAGTCAACTGAATTAGTGTTGCACACAAAAACTAGCGGATTAGTTATCATGAAAGTTTGTAAATTGATTGGTATCTGTCACGGCGGGGTGCGCCGGTGTGAAGAAGAGGTAGACCCAGATGCAGACACGGTGGAGACAGAACTAGGTTTCCAAAAATAAAGCGAGCCTTTATTGTGGCTGATGGCATGACAAAAACACTAGAGAACACTGAAACTGGGAAAACTAAGGAGACCAAGAACACTGTGTAAACTAAAAAGACTATGACCCTCTGTGAAAGAACTATGAAGAAACTATGAACACAGAGTAACTAGGCAGGCTATGAAACAGTGACACAATAACGGAAACTATGAAAAGATGAGGTGAGGATAACAGACGATCTGACCCCGACTGAGCAGAAACACACGGATTAAGTACACATAAGGAATGATCAGGGGAAGCGGAATCACATGGGGAAAACAGCTGACAACAATTAACATAATGACAGGACAGGGGACGTGAAGCTAAATACAATAAACAAAAAACACAAGGATCCTTCAAAATAAAACGGGAAACCTAACGAGACGCAGACATGACTCGAACTAGACAAACAAAGAAAACTTGGACATGAAACCTGACAGATAAACACACGAAGACTTAACACAGAAAACTTCACAGAGGGATGAGACAAATGGGGAGCTTGATAAATCATGAATTAAAACTGTAACCGAGGCATGACAGAATGTAACTAGATGAACTGAAATGAAACTAGACTGAAAGGAATAACAAAAACATCAAGAAACTCAGAATACTGGGTCACATGACCCAGGACCATGACAGGTATCCATGGTTTCCACAGGATCTACAGGCCTAATGACGTTTGAAACGGGATATTGTGAATGATGAATAGCAGACAGTAAAAAGTAACATTGCTGTACATTATCAAAAAACTGTATGAATTATAATATCACATCAATTGAGATTTTTTTTGTATTTTTCAGTTCACAAACATTTCATCACTTATTATTTTCCTTAGTTGTTGTTTTTTGTTTTTGTTTTTTCAATTATTTTGTCTCACTGTTACACTCGAGGCCACTTTCATCACATGATAAATAGCGATTTTCTGCTTATTATTAATTGTAAGGTCCAAAGGTGAATAAGACTTCTTTCTTGTTACTCTTACTTTACTGACTGATTTCAGTGTAATGTTTTCTGCTATTCCTGTTTGCTTTAATAAAATCATAATCCTCAATGGCAAGTGGGCTTTAGAATGGACTTTGTTGAAGGCACAGCAGTAAATAGCTAAACTTAGCCTCTCAGGCATTTTTCTTAAAGGAAGTACTCACTACAGTATTAGTCAACAGTCAAAATATTCACTTCCACGTACAACTTGCAATCCCTTGAATCCTGCAATGATAATGTTTGTGTGGATGTTAAAGTGTTGTGATCATTGTTGATAAAGTTGAGTTGTTGATCTTCTTCTGTGTGGTGATGTGTGTTTGTTTGATGTTATTGAGCTGTGAGTATTTCAAGATTTGAAACAATCTCGGTGATTTGGGGGTGTATTTAGGCAGTTTATGTAAGTATGGAATGGAATTAAAGGAGAAAATCTCCCACATCGAGCCTCAAAATCACATTTCCTCTCCTCAGTCAGATATTAACCCAACATCTGACAACAAACAAAGTTTCTCTTGCTTAAAAGCAGAGTTTCACGTACTGCATCTGCTCAAAGAAAGCATGAAGCTGAGGTGGTTTTTCCTACTGCTCAACAAAAACTGCTTAAGAATAAACATGCTTTAGAACAGGGGTCGGCAACCTGCGGCTCTTTTGTCCTTATACTGCGGCTCCAGGTGGTTTGGGAAATTAAATTAGAAGTATTTAGCTGAAGTGTATTTTATTTGTGTTTAGTTCTTTTTTTAACTTGTAGTTCTAAATTGGAAGATTATTGTGATATTGAAATATAAAAATAAAATGTCAGCAGCTCCACCGTGAACTATGTTAAAACAAACACCGCTCACGCCTCACAGATGACAGCTTAAAGTCCTGCGTAAAGATGAAAGCCCCGATTTGCAGATGCTGTGCGCAGAGGTTCGGGACCATAAGTCTTATTGTAAACATATCACGGCAGACCCGACGATGTTTGCATGAACGCGCTTTTCAGCATCTCTTTACTGACCACTTTTCACACACGGTTGCTGTACGCATACAGCCGGCTGTAGCTTTTCAGCTCACAGCCCGACAACACAACAGCAGAGAGAGCACAGACTTTAAGGCGGCGAGGCGTGATTGCGGGTGCCGCTCAGGTGCGTCCGCCTCCCCTGCAGCGGCGCTGCAGACCACGCCCCGCCACACACATTAACCAGGTAAAATACATATTTAGGCAGAATTTTGCAAATGTCTATTTTTCATTTTTTAGCAGCATAGTGCTTTTTTTCAAATTATTTTTTAAAAGTCAGGTCAAGGCTCCAAAAGCCCAAAGGCGATATAAGGCTGGCGGCTCACAACAGTTTTTGTTTGCTGGATCATTTTAGTTCAGCTGGGTGTCTTTCCTTTTGTTATATTTCTTTAAGAGTTCAAAATGTGTTAATTACATAAATAAAATGTAATTTTCTCTGTAGCACTTAATGGATTTCATAAGCAACACAGCTTATTTGCTCTGTGGATTCTTTTAAAAAGCAGTTCAAAACTTTTCTGTTCAAACAAGCCTTTTGTTGATCTACATATTTTATATTTACATTATTTACATTTGATCTTTTACATTGTGTATAATGTCTATTGGTTGTATTGTTTATTTTAATATTTGTGTACAGCGTTTTGTGACTGCCTGTCTGTGAAAAGCGCTTAATAAATAAACTTTACTTACTTACTTTAGTTGTTCACACAAAGCATAAAGGTAAAAAACAATATATACAGTGTTATCTTCATTTTAGATTTAAAAAAGTATTTGCGGCTCCCAGTGTTTTCTTTTGCGTGGAAACCGGGTCCAAATGGCTCTTTGGGTGTAAAAGGTTGCAGACCCCTGCTTTAGAAGAAGAGCAGCTGTGGAGGAAAAATGAACAGATGGAAATGGAAGCACACATCACTGCTACTACACCTGAAATTAAGGCTTTGTGAGGATCACAGGAGATGAGTAGAAGTGACTTTTCTAAGATTTTTGATGCTATGGAGTCATATTTTGCAAAAGGACAACTGGAAAGAAAAAGGATTAAACATAAAAGCAGGTTGTTTTGTGACACTATTTTTTATACTTATGGACAATATCTTGGTCAAGGTAATGTAGAAAGGCCTATCAAAGCTACAGAAACTGCTTCAAGCAGTTATGAGCACAGAAATGTATTCTCAGTCCTGAAAAAGCCAAAATCAAATGACTGCATTGTTAATCCAGTAGCAGTGTTTATCTTTTGTGCCTACGCAGGAAATCCCAGTGTTTGATGCTATCAAACATTCATTAAATCCTTTGAACACAGCGTTGAAGAGAAGAACAAACAAGTTTCTATTAAAGTAGCATTTTGGCAATGAACCTGAAATTGCTACAACTTATATGGGGAAGGTTGTCTCACGGTTTCACAGTTTCTGAAGATATGATTGTTTCAAATTCTTCAGAAGGCAGCCAGCTTAAAGAGGTGCTCAAGCTAGAAAAGGGGCCATTGTTGCACCAGGGGCACAGGATATAACAACCAAAAGCTGAGAGCTGGTTAGCAACCGTGTTCAATTAGCCCCAGATTCCACTATTATAGTGAGTGTGTGGATGTGTATGACAAAATGCCAACAAATCGGTGCTGGATCAGTGAAGATCCAACAGTTGTGCAAGCTCATCCTGCATTCAGCATTGCAAGGAGGCAGCTACGCTGTATGGGTTAAGTATGCTACAGTTGCTCAGAATCACTTATAAAGGTGTGGACAAAGACTTTGTTTCATCAGAGGACACCATGGCTTATAGTAAAAAAGAAATGTTTGAGACATGTTCCTCACATTTTCTCCCCTTTTTGTCTGTAAATGACAAAATTATCTAAGCACACTGAACTATGTTGACTGGTCAACAGAGATATCTTACAGTTTGAAGTTTGTAGGAGTTACCTTTTAGTTTTATGCTGTAGTCTTGGGGCCAATATTTTACGGCAACAAATGATTTCTTATTAATTCCTTCCACTGCTCTCAACCTTATACAGAGTTTTGCTGTCTGTTCTTTGGGGGTTTGGAAACCTGGAAAAATTGAAGAAATGTTTCCTGGTCGAGACGGTCTTGTTAGATCTTGCTTAGTTCGCACAACAACGGGGACTCTGTTAAGAAGACCGATTCAGTTGTTGTATAACCTGGAGCTTTAGATGAACAGATTGTTCATTGGGGGGGAGGATGTTGTAACTGTATTGCAGTTTATTGTTTGATAACAGCATTTTGGTTATTTTGTAAGTGATTTAAGTGTTAGTCACATGTTTAGTGAGAGCTGTTAATTATAGATTTAATTTTCTGCTAAAGGGGAGCATTTACTAGGTATTTTCATTAGAAAACTGCATTTCCCAGAATCCTTTGTGGTAGACGAAAGTTGCTCTGGGTTTTTTTTTTAGCTAGCAAAGAAAGTTTGGGGAAGCCATTATATGTTGCTCTGATGTCGAGCAGTTTATTTGTTGTACATTCCCCTTTTTGAAGCCTTATATAAAGACTATCGTTTCTACAATTGATGTCCGATCCATTTTTTTGGCTAAGTGGATTCGCCACAACAGTATGTGGAGGATTTTACAGTTTTATCAGTTCTGTTTTTTCCTCTTCATTATGTAGAGGTGTTCTTCATGTCTTCTGTCTAAGGAACTTGGAATGAAAAGCCTCTGGACTTCTTTAACATTCTTGAAGACGTTTCACCTCTCATCCAAGCAGATTCTTCAGTTCTAAGAGCCCTATGGGAGTGTCCCCAAGAGGGTCATGGACCACACAAGCCAAGGAGTGAAAACGGGTGCAACCTAGCCCCGCCCTATCATGTGATTTACTGAGGTCAAATGGTGGGCGTTAAGGCGTCTGGCATCTCAAAACTTGATTATAGATAGCAGACAGTTGGTGTCATAAGCCATCGCCTCTGTTCAAAGATGGTGGTTCACAGTGGACATAGGTGGCTTCTTTCACACCTCTTTCAAATCATCTGTATTCTCTGTCCAAAATGTGAACATTGGCGTCCTTGAAGACCTTTGTCATCTATGCAGATGAACAGCTGAGTCTTGTCCTGTCAATGTGGCTCTTCTATGTTGTGCCATGTGTTTATGTTTGGTCTTTCCAATGTAGAGGTCTGAGCATTCCTCGCTCCACTATACAGCACAATGTGTACGTAATAAGTAAAGCACTGGTCCCACCTGCGCCACTCTTCGGCAACTCTTCTTGGAAAACTCAACTACTCACCTTACCTGCCCTCCTGCCCATTGTGCACCTCCAGGACTCCCTTTGGAATTTTAAAATGGATCAAATGGATCACCGCTACTACCGCTCGCTCTTTCCCTAGACACTACCTCAGCTACGCTCCCTAAAGCCCTCGCTCTCTACCTGCAAGTAAGCAAATATCCAGCAAACAATACTCACCTGTAGTTTCATTCTTCCGCCACTCAGTCAGTAACCATCTGTGGCGAGGCGTGGCCTGCGATGCCGTGCGGGGAAGGCAGACGCACTGGCACGGCCGCAATCAAGGCCCCGTCAACTTAACTTCTGTACTGGATCCTGTCTTGAGTGTTGTTGCAGCTGCGTGTTGTAACAGCAATCGTGTAAATGGTGTGTGAATAAAGAATGCTGCAAAGCATGTTCATGTCATCAGGTCTGCCGTGGTCATCACAGTGGTGTCAAAACCCAGGACGGGGGACACGGCAGACCCAGGACCTGGCCAGCAACGGGAGGAGCTGGCGAGAATGGTGGTGTTGATCCAACACAACTAAAATGGTTAATTTACCTCCTCAACATGTCTTGAAGTTCTCCAGAGGCCTGGTAATGTACTAATCATGTGATTCAGTAGTGTTGACTCACGGTGAGATCTAAAAGCTGCAAGACAAGAACCCTTGAGGCCTGGAGTTCCCCATCCCACCTATAGGGTCCTTACCTAATAATATAAAGGCTCTTGAGGCAACTGTTGTTGTGATTTGGCACTACATAAATAAAACTGAATTGAACAGATTTGAATTTAACATTAAACTTCTGGAATAGCCTTTCCAAAGCCTCAAACCTCAAAAGCCTTGAAAGATTATAGACTACACTTAAAAGCCAGGAAAGTACCAACTAAAATGAACTCTGCCACTGTTTTTGAGAAAATGGGTAAATATTATTTCAGAAGCTAGTTGATGGCTACTAAAAGCATTTGATAAAGGTATAAATTGCTAACTGACATTTAATCAAATATTAGTGGTGGTGGTGTATGTATAATTTTAAAGCTTTTGTCCACACGTGAGTTAGTGAAAATCCAAAATAAATACGTACATGTGCATCAAATAATGTATAATAAATTTACCCTAAGATCAAAGAACACTTCAAGGAAATCACTAAAAGTCAAAACTTTCAATGACATTCATCCTCTTGATGAGTATATAAAAACTTTTGACTACAACTGTACCTCTGCCAACGCCCACCACCTTGGTCGGGGGCAATGTGTCAGAAAATGTGCCAAAAAGCTGTGACATTCACTGGTTTTAATCATCTTGATAGATGATTAAAATTGCGGCAGTACCCTTTTCAAACCAAAAAGATTCCATTTTCACTAAGGCATAACTTTTTTTAATAGTTTCTAATCTGCACTTCAGTTCAGTTGATGGGTGGTCACAAATGTCGAGAATCTTCTAGTAGTCTTAGGTGCCATATGAAATTGAATTACCATATCTTCAACAAGCCCAACAGTCTTTAAGTAAAAGAGGTAAATATTCCAAAGTTTGAAGAAATGGCAGTGCCATAGATTTTCGAATGATGAAATGTAAGAGTAACTGCTCTGCCTTGCTGATGAAAATGGTCCGTAGACAAATACAGTTCCATTTCAATGATACACTAAAGACAGAAAGTTGTTTCCCTTTTTTGAGAGCAGAGCAGATTCAGTGGAGCAGATGAAAACTGAGTTGGTAGAAAGAGGAGATAGATTCCACTAAGAGAAAGGTAGCTGTTCAGATTTAGAGGCCAGAATTTGCTGCACGCATCGTTTGCTTCTTTAATTTAAGAATCCTAACAGGAAGAGTGGAGCTGTATGGCTGAGTGATTCCATCCCTCATTATAACATGGCTGCTTGTCTCAGTCCATAGGTTCAGTGCTATTACTTCCACTGTTGCAACACAGGTTATTAGAAAGCCCTGCGACTTATTCACAACAAGAATGTTCTACTTTTATCATCAGAAAAGTTAGACAAGGATAGAGTCTTTGTGTATGTCAATGTAGAAATGTGCTCCCCTGATATTAGCCTGACACTGTTAAAGTCTGTGTGTAGGATGTACAAGGTGCTACACTGCCACGTAAATCATCTTAGACTGTCATCCTACAAACAGCTCACTCTATCATCTTAAATCATTTCATGCTTTTCCTCTCAGTCTCAATTTCTACACACACTTGTAAAGAATTTCCCTCCTGCTCCCACCTCCTGACAACTGAGTATAGTGAAGCTGCTGTATTTTATCATATATTATTGGCTGGGCTCACTTGCCTCATTCCTGATTCCTCTTGCTTTTCAATCACTCTGCTCAGGGATGCAGTCCAAGCTTAGGCCCTCGCCAGAGGAAGATAATGCACCCACATAATGCATCCAGACAGTCTATTATACTGATGGCTCGCACGATGATGCCAGTGAGATTCCTGACTCATTTCAGGCTTTTATAACACTCCATTTGCACTGTAGGCTCACTACAATGAAAAAAGTAAAAGGAACTACCTGTGCTTTTTCTTCCAGGCTGTTAGCCTTTCAACTGTTTGTTACTGCTTGTTTTCATCAGCCTCTGAGAACAGTGATGAAACTACCAACTCAACAGTCCTGCAGCTGACAGACAATCCAGATATTAGCACCACTTCCTTTCACTCAGTCAGTTGTCACCCTTATCTTTTTTCGCTTATTTTAATTACTTTCCTTCATTTTTCCTGCTGTCACAGTTCTGCACCCTCTGGCTTGCTCAGTGTCAGGTGTCCTGAAGCATATTTAGGTCCAGAAAAGAGAAAACTATGCTTTTCTACCTAACCGTAGAGAAGCATACACACATTGCTAACTTTTTATCCTAATAATTACATAATTACAATTATATACTACTACTTATATAATATGATATATATATTATTCAGGGTAATGTAACACTGTGATAAAGTCTTTGCCTGTTTGTTAGATTTATCTAAAAACAAATTTAATTTTAGAGAACAATAACCCAAGTTTTTTAAACGTTAAATGTTTTTTAAATATTAAGGGAGAAAAGCAGAAATTGCTTTCATGGCCCTGGAACAGCTCGGTCTCTGCTCTCCCTCATGGCTGGCGTCTGAACAGCTTAGCCAATAGGGCAGATTTTTGCTCGGAAAACCAACACAGGATTCCATGAAGACCAACAGTCAAACACGGTGGTGGTGTGATGGTCTAGCAATGTTTTGTTGCTTTGGGACTTGGACGACTTGATGGAACTATGAATTCTGTTTTGAAACAGAAAATCCTGAAGGAGAATGTCTGGACATGAGTTCATATCCTGAAGAATTTTGCAGCAGATCTGAAACAGACTGTTCATGCTCATACCTTCTAATCTGGCTGAACAAAAACAAGTGAGTTCCTTTTCAAATGTATTCCATACAGCGTTTCTTTTCTTTTTTTCTTAATGAATGAAATAATTTAATCTGTTAAAAACTACATTTCATATTTACTTGGATTATCTTTGTTTAAGACTGAAATGTGTTTCAGAATCCGGGACAGCACGGTGGCACGGTGGTTAGCACTCTTGCCACATGGAGTTCAATCCCACCATCAGGCCAGAGTCTTTCTGTGTGGAGTTTGCTCTCCCCGTGTTTGCGTGGGTTCTCCCCGGGTACTCCGGCTTCCTCCTACAGTCTAAAGACATGTAGTTAGTGGGGATAGGTTCACTGAAAAATATAAATTAAATTGTGAATGCGAGAATGAATGTGAGTGTGAATGGTTGTCTCTGTCTCAGTGTGTTAGCCCTACAACAGACTGGCGACCTGTCCAGGGTGTACCCCGCCTTCCGCCCTATGACAGCTGGGATAGGCTCCAGCGCCCCCCACGACCCTAAAAAGGATAAGAGGAAGCGGATGGATATGATAAGAATCCAAATTAAACCAGGACTGGACAAAAACTGTAGAGGATTAGTAAGAAGGAAGTGACGGCACTATTCACAAATGAGCTAAAGACTGGAAAGGTTGTTGGTCCTGATGACATACCTGCGGTGGTTTGGAGATATCTAGGAGAGAGGGCAGTGAACTCTTTGCCCAAATTGCTTAAGACAATGAGTGAAAGGAGAGGAAGTGTACTGGTACCAGTTTTCAAGAACAAGGCTGTCGCAACCACAGAAGGCTTAAATCATAAACAGCCACACTAAAACAATTAATGGCATGCTGACAGATTTACAGTGTGTTAAACTTGCTTTTATGAGGTATTGTTTCGATTAGTAGATCACTCACTCTTTCATCAGCTCTGTTGATTTTTGATATGCTAATTTGTGCTGCTCTCACTAAACCATATTTCATACTATTTAAACAAACAGGCTGCTTATAAATCAGTCCATTATTGATGGGATGTCCCACAGAATTTTCCAATGATGCATTTCGGACGTTACAGCTTCATAACAATTTGCCCCACTTAGTTAATCTGATTAGTAAAATGTTCACTGATTCACATAGTCGAATCTTGAATTAATAGCATGCAGGAGAGCATTTCACCATAAAAGCTGCTGCTAGTTGGAGGTTTACATGCAATAAAGGCAGCAAAATGCATTTATATATTTTTTGGAGCGGCTAAAAGGATAAAAGTTAACCAAACTTTGGAACACTGCTTCATTCACATGGACGGTGTAAATCACCTTAGACAATGATTTAATTTACCTCATCAGATAACTGTCTTCTTCTTATTTCTTTTGTTTGATGTGACAATGAAACGAGTGTTATCATAGTTCAACGGTAATTTTGCTCCTGCACTGTTAGTTACTACAATACAGTATTTATATAAACTCAACAATTCTTGTCATTTTCAAAATAATAGTGCTCTCTTAAAGATTCAGTTGGCAGGAACACATAATTTGTAAACTAGGCTGATATTGTGAAATATGCTGAGCTCATTTCAAACCAAATATCTCCAATACTGTGTAACTGTGTCTGTAGCTATATCTAATATGTTTTTATATTTTGATTTAAAGGAACCTGACTTTCTCATCATTTTTTAAGTGCTCTTGAGCAATAATTCTGCTGGCTTTCCTAACGTCCTTCAGTTTTTCTTTGGAATCTCATTGCTTTTCCTGTATTTGGAAGGTTGGAAGGTTGAGGTTTGGGAAAGGCCACTCCAAACATTTAATGTTAATGTCAATTCAGTTCAATTTTATTTATTAGCACTCGGGTAAAAACCCTACAATAATACAAAGAAAACTGAGAAAATCCCAATAATCATATGGCCCCTATAAGCAAGTGTTTGGCGACAGTGGGGAGGAAAAACTCCCTTTTTAAGAGGAAGAAACCTCGAGCAGAACCAGCTTCAGGGTGGGGTGGCCGTCTGTGGTGACAAGTTGGGGTTACGGGAGGAAGACAAAGACTGTGGAAGAGAGCCAGAGATTAGTAATATCAGCAACAACAATTGGGACTTTATCCCTCTATAGATGCAGTGCTACAAAGTTAGTGGAGAGTTCACCCCGCCCCCTCCACCCACTTCTGTTGAGAGGGATAAGACTGGGGATCCAAAGACAAGCTAAAAGCTGAGCCCTACAAACTGGCCAGCCCAAGTCATTTTTTCTTTTGCCAGTCGTAGGTTGCTTAATAACAAAGTGGATGAGCTGAGACTGTGGATTACTATGCAGCTTGAATGGCTTTAATCATAGCAAAAGACACCGGGTTGGATCAGAACAGATAGTACTACTTAGTCTGGTAAAAGCAGGTGAGAGGGACTTTGTATTTATACATACAACAGACATTAAGTGCACCTTAAATATTTAGTACAGCAGACCCTGCTACTTACCCTTTCATTGTTCATTTTAAGAGTTGTTTATGTACCACCACAAGCTGATGCTAGGTTAGCCATAGAGATGCTACATCACTTCTTTTGCCAGCATCTGGTGATACATCCAGACAACATTGTTATAACTGCAGTGTAATGAACCGCTGATCTGCACCATAAGTCATCCTTGCGGGGGTTGTCGGAACTGTATGCGCAGTCGCACTAGGACAGATGTGCTCAGAGGCATGCCCCGTAACGTGTATGGAGCAGTCTGTCGCGGCAGGAATAAGTTGTACAAAGTCCATGTAAGTTACGATAATGCTTTGATAAGTATGATAAGTGTGTTTCTAATGTAAGGTATGTTGCTGCGTTTGTATTGTGAGCTATCTGAAAACCTTTTATTCTTTACTTACGTTACTTACATCCATGTGCTATTTTTTAGCTAGACATGTGTGTCATGCAAGCTAGCAGCACCCCATGAGAAACGGGCCGAAGTGTTTAAGTGTTTGCCGGAGTTTGCACCCTTGGCAAGCGGACTGAGGTATGTGATGAGAGGTGATCTGTTGCTATATTTTATTTAACTGAACTGTATAACCCCTTGATGCTGTTTGAAGTAACCCCTTTTGTTTTATTTAATCTGTGACTGTATATCTCAGAATTACTTGTTTGAACTTACCTGAATTAACTTAAGCTCATTGTTGTTATTACTCATTGTTATAGTTCAAAAGGACTGTACGGTTATCAATTTTTTCTTATTTTATAGTTTTCACGGTGCTCAATGTCCAGAGAATGTGCCGTGTGTGGTGAGGAAATAAATGGCTGCACCCGTTAGACACTCTTCTGTCGTTCTTGATGCCAAGGGCTGCTACATGCAGGATTTTCATCATGCCTACCTCAGATCTGTTCTACCCAAATTCCCTTATTTCAAGAGGGTGAGATTTAGATTATGCATGTAAGAGCAAATGAGAAATGAAGGAACATTCTTGAGCAGTCAAAGAGTTCAGGTGTTGTGTTCTGTTGTTTGGCGTGAGAGGGAGCAAAAAGATAAAATAAGGAGATTAATGTGATTAAGGGTTAGGTGGGTTGTGTAGCCAGGCTGGGCGGGAATGGCTACCTCAACAAAAAAGTGAGGAAGAGACAATGAGACATAAAGCATCTGAAATTATTGCAGATTGTGGCGCCTTCATAGGTGCATGATGGGTCTACCGTTCCTGGCAGTAGCATGTTCACCAGAGACAGACATACTTTCAGGACTTTTGGGGGTTTAGAGCAGCAATTAGATCTAAGCGGATGAGACCAGCTTGGGTTATGGCAGTGGTTCCCAAACTTTTTTTGCTGGGCCCCCCTTGTTTTACAAGAAAAATGTTCGCGCCCCCCCTCGCACGAACACATCCTCCCACCACACACACCCATATTTTGCTCCATTGTGGTTTATTTCACACCTCAAACATTTAGTAAACAATTAAGCAAATACAAGTAATGTGCAATAAATTACAGGTAGTAAGAAAATAAACTAGTCTTTTACGCTACGTCCACACCTACACGGGTATTTTTGAAAACGCAGCTGTTTCGTCCACGTAAACGGCGTTTCGAATCACTGAGAACGGAGATTTTTTAAAACTCCTTTTTTGCGTTTACGTGTGGACGAGGAATACAGAGTTCGTCATGCAACGTCAAAGGTATGTGCCTTTTTTCACGTCACGCTGTGTGCACGTTATTGTTTACATGAGATGAATTGCAGGATGGCAGATAGAGACGAAATACTGTTAATCTGACTATCTGCAGGTTTTACACGCTTACGCAGTTACTGTCCCTCCATTTAGAAAGGCACAGGCGTCACGGTGTAATTATTTTACATGTAGTTGTTTTTTTTCCTGTGTAATAATATTCAACATTGCTATCAATACATTTTTCAAAAAATCCCTCTGCAAAATGAGTTCAAAAAACATAAACAACTGTTGGATGCTGTTTGTCCGTGATTTGAACCGGGGAACAAATTGTGGCAGGATGAGCCTGATATTATTTGTATCCCACTGTAACTTTACTGTATAAAGAGCTAACATCTCCAAAATGTCAGGAGTAGTTAGTCATTACAACAAGTGTTTGTGAACTACAAATCAAGAATGTGGGATACTGTTTGTCCATGATTTAAACAGCCCAGCGCTGCTCCCAACGAAGGGAAAACCAATCCTGCAGGGAGACCTACCTCGGCACTTGTGCAGGTGAAACCAAAGGGAAGATATGCTTCACCATATTTTCTAGTCTTTGGCTTAGAATGAAGTTGGTTTGGAAACATATTCAGCTATGCTTCATCTCCTGCTTTGCGTTTGTGTGGGCGCCCGTGCTAGCAGTGTCCAAGCATTTTTTTTTTGTTTTTTTCCCTTTTCATGCCACGCCCCCCCTGCAATGGCTCTGCGCCCCCCCTAGGGGGCGGGCCCCACACTTTGGGAACGTCTGGGTTATGGGATGATACAAGCTAAAGCTGGATGTGAAGGTGCTTCACATATTTAGGAGGAGAGAGCTGAATGGGTGGCAAAAATGCAAGTGTAAAGTTCCCAGTCAAGACGTGTCGGGTTGAATTGCTGAAAGCAAGTAGCAGAGGTGCTACTCAGGGGTGAACTGAACATAGAGGTTGGTGCCACCAAATCTTACAGCCAGACCAAGAAAGTTTCATAGCAGCCCCCAGCATGAACAGAACATTTATGTCCCAGAATCACCTAAAAACCTCTGGCTACCGTTTATCGGTAGTAAGTGCACCGAGACAGCAAAGTGACTCCAGACCAGATCCATACCAGTGTGTTTTGCTGTCTGGGTAGGCTGTCAGTCTGCTGTTTACTTCCGCTGTATTCAGTGGTTGAGAGGAGGTGGCAGAAACACTCAGCAGGACAGTCAAAAACTCACAACCACACTTTTACTGGGAATTCCACAGCGCTTGTCCTTTAATAAACACACTCTTCACCAACCTTACAAGGCCCGGTTGAACAGCTGTTGTCTTATCATACATGAAGCAAGCAGTGTTCACACAACCCGTAACGTTACTTTAGGGAGGTAAAGATATGAGGTCCATCTCAGTCCATACGCCCATGTGCAAGCATGTTTCTCCCACACTCTACAGAGAGTAGTGGCGCATACTTGTAACATCACTAAACATTAACTTAGGTTGTCTTAAAGAGACACCACGCAATTGTGACTATTACAAGCATCCACTTTTGATTACTCTGAAGCAAGCTTTAAAACTTTGTGAAAAAAACATCTGTCGAAGAGTCAGTGATCCACACTTATATTATGGAAATATTGAAGTTAGCTGTTGAAGATCCTGCACTTCAGTGTCAGTAGGCTGTTGTCAGTGAAATTTACTGTGAAGTGGATGTAAAATTGTTGGAATCAGACTTGGCAAATAAACTCTAACACAATGTGAGGATAAAAAATCTTTTTTACTAGTGGCCCAGATCTGGTTTGCCAGATGTGGCCCACACATGGGCCAGCACAAGGCCAGTTGCAGACACAGTGGTGGTCCTGTGCTGGCCCATGTGTGGACTACCTCTGGCAAACCTGATCTGGGCCACCAAAGGGCCATCATTCTTTGCGGTATGTGGGCCATGTGTAAGTTGTGTGCAGCCACGGGCCAGTTGTAGACACACTGCTGGCCCTGTGCTGACCCAGAACAGTTTCAGCTCTGGTCCCAAACAGTTTCAGCTCTGGCCCCAGATGTCAGCCCTAATGTGTACTTCAATCAAGCCATGTAATAACAAAATGTAATGTGTATAACAAAACTTTTTTTTACATTAGTAATTCCTTTTGTACATAATTTTATATTGTTGTTAATAATAAATTAATTAAAGCAACAAAACAACCTAAAGAGCCGGTTCGGAGCTGAAAGAGCCGGAAATCCCATCTTGTGGAGTGATGAATTTAAGTGTGAATTTTTTTTGCTCAAACTGTCATCACTATTGTGTAAAGAGAGTCGGGAGAGAGGTACAACATTGAGTGTTTTGACCACCTGTAAAACATAGTGGTTTGGGGATGTATTTCAGCCAGTGGTGTTGGGAATTAAAAACGATTATAAACACAGAAAAGTACCATCAGATTTTGATCCACCATCGTCATCATGTGGAAAGCATTCATCTGACACCAACCGCAATGGAATACTATCGGTCATTTAATCTATCTACACTAATGACACACTGTGGTTAATTTCATGGTTTAGTACATTGCCTAGAGACACATTGAATAAACTAGAACCAGCGACCAAACAGGTAAATCAGAAACCTCCCATGTCTTCGTGGCAAACTATCATATGACACATCACACCAATCTCGTTTGCTGGATTATTTCCAGTTTGATCTCCCATTACCATGTCAAGAGGAAAAATGTTCAAATCAGGTTACTTACATGTAACATGCTTATGCACATTTATTCTATACAAATGATTTCCTGAAATCTACAGGCAGATTTCTTCAGGCATTGCTTTTTACACATGTGCTCCTCAGAAACAGCATGGCAGTTCAGATCAAGGAGAGGCAGCTTTTTTATTTACTATTGATTACTTTTGAAATTATGTGGACATACAGGTTGAGGCAGACATTCTCTGGATAAAACAAAAAGCTTGTGGAGTGCCGTGCTTATCCATTGGAGAGCTACATTATTATAAACTATTCCACTTGACATACGTGTGTTACAGCTGACCTGTATGTTGCATGGAAGAACACAAAACATTTACTAGATTCTGATCCATCAAAGGGACCCATCAAGTTACTGTTATTATTCCACATCCATAAGAGCATGCATCCTCCAGACAATGTGAACCTACTTTCAACATCCACACATTAATCTAACACACTTCAGATCAGTTTGACTCGTCAGTAAGATGCATTTTGTCAGACATTTTAATCATCTTCTACTTTTTGGGGGTTAACACACCGACTCATCTCCCTCCACCTGACTTTATTCTTAGCATTCTCCTCTGTCACACCAACCCTCTGTATGTCCTCCTTCACTACAACCATGAATATTCCAGGCAGGTTTTCTTCCTGTCTTTCAGCTGCAGATCCTTTTTCCAGCATATTCACCGTCCCTCCTGCATGTCTAAACTGTCCCAGCATTGCTGCTCTAATTTAGTCTCCAAACAGACCCTCTGATACATCCATCTCTTATTCTTTCCATCCCGGTCATTCTAAATCAAAAGCTTTGCATCTTAAACACTGCTACCTCCAGCTGCCTCTTCTCTATTAGTGCCACTGTCTCCAAACCGTACATCAAAACAGGTCTCAAATCTCCCCTTCTGTCACAGATCACTCCTGGCACTCATGTCCAGCCACTCCACTCTGCTCACACACTCTTCTTCACTTCTCTTGTGTATTCTCCGTTACTTTGGATTGTTGACCCCAGGTATTTTACCTCCTATCTTTTACCACTATCTCTACACCTTGCCTGCCCATCTTTCCACCTGTCTCCCTGTCATTCATACACATGTTTTCAGTTCTTCTCTTTCCAGAACATACCTCCACCCCTCCAGGCTTACAGCCACCTGCTAACTGCAGATCACAATGTCATCTGCAAAGTCCAGGGAATCTCCTTTCAGACCTCACCTGCCCATCACCACCTCAAGCAAGAAGGGTCTCAGAGCTGATTTCTGATGTAATCCCACACCCACCCAGAACCACTCCTAGCGCACACCTCATTACTAGTTCACTGACCTCACGTATGTCCTGCATCGTGGCATCTGTCCCACTTCTCTACCACTGATAACAGCTCTCCCTGGTACTCCAAACCAATGATGAATCTTTATATCCGAACAGGCAGTGCAAATATCAGCTTCAGTTAGTGGTATTCATTTTTCATTATCAAAAAGAAAAATCACTAAAGAAACTGAAAGTCTTGTACCAAACTGGGGATTTTTCCTTCTGTTCTTGGACAAATTCTGGGCAGACATGATGTTAGCACGACAAAAATAAAATGAATGAGAGGTCATTCAGAAATTAAACTATAGGGGCTGACCTCAAGCGTCATTCAAGGGGACGTTTTGCAGTCTTTGGGAGATGAACCACTGATACTGTGATTATGAGGAGCATGTGCCATAAACATTAGATTAATAATGGATTGCATTTATATAGCGCTTTTCGAGACCCTCAAAGCGCTTTACAATGCCACTATTCATTCACTCTCACATTCACACACTGGTGGAGGCAGCTACAGTTGTAGCCACAGCTGCCCTGGGGCAGACTGACAGAAGCAAGGCCGCCATATCGCGCCATCGGCCCCTGTGGCCATCACCAGTAGGCGGTAGGTGAAGTGTCTTGCCCAAGGACACAACGACTGAGACTGTCTGATTTGGGGCTCGAACCGGCAACCTTCCGCTTACAAGACGAACTGCCAACTCTTGAGCCACGATCGCCTAGATTAATAGAAGCCCCGCTATTTTACTTAAATTTATAAAACTCATTTCAAATTATAGGGAGCAGAGGCTCTTACAGGAGCTTTTCACATCTGCAATCTATTTAAGTAATCCCTAAAAAGCATGTAGGGCATGTCCAGAACTGAACTTGTGTGTGCCTTTAAAGAATATTGTATTCATGTCGCAGAGAGCTGAACTCCTTCAAATGCACAACCAACTCTGTGTTATTTGTCAATTACATCGTGGTCTTTATCATTAAAAAAGTCAAACAAAGACACTAAATACTAAAAGAAAATTCTCACTTCTGTTTTCTTAATGCTGCACTCCTGGACTACAAAACTACAGAATTATACCTGGCTTTTCATTTGCTGAATAAAACAGGAAGTATAAATGTCTTTGTAGTTGGCAGCAAACTAAAAAATGCACAGTGAGAAAATCAAGAGTACATCAAATAGATTAAAGGGATTCATCCAGTTATCAAGCCACTGCAGACAATCTCTGCTCAGTGATAGCAGGGCCATTCAAAGAGAAGGACTACAGTACCCAGACCTTACAGGCTCTACAACCATAACCAAAACTAACTATAACACTTAATTAAACTGGGGAGGTGATTATTAATGAAATATTGAAGTTGTCATGGTCCCGAGTCCGTGGACTCGGTGATTTTGTGTTTGGTATATTATTATTATTATTATTACTATTTGTGGACTGTTTTGGGATGGTTTGTGTTTTGGGGTTTTGGATGCTGGGTTTCTGGGTTGATGCTCCCTCTGTTGATCCCTGGTGTTAGTGTTCCCCTGTCTCGTCAGGTTAATCAGGTCCAGCTGTGTCTCCCACCTGTGTGTGATTTCCCAGTGTCCGTCTGTGTATTTATAGGCTGTGTCCCATTTCAGGGTCTGCACGCTTGAAGTACGCGCACTACGCGTACTACGTACGGTGCGTACTATAAGTACGAGAAGTGCGGAAGTGAGAGGCGTGTGAAATGGGACGGTATATGCTTCGTCGCGCTGTTCAGGTTGCCTAGCAACCATGATACTAACCGCGAGACACGTTTCATACAGCTTTGTTTGACAGAAATGAAGGAGAAAATTGTTTTGTTGGTCAATCATTTTTGTCATGACATCACTTTGATTAGTTGAGTATCTGAGGCTGAGACCACAGGACTGTAAAACATGATTGTTGGGCTTCATTTCTGTACTGAACAGTCATTTAAGATTAGCTAGTAAATAATAATTAGTTAATGTTGTTCATGAGACTAAAGTCATCTCACTATGGTAATGTAAATATAATATGGCCAATATTATAGTATTGTCAGATTATTATGATAGATACATACATATATATATATATATATATATATATATATATATATGTGTATATATATATATATATATATATATATATATATATATCACTGACTTTCAGCTTGTTGTGTTTGTGGATATATGACTGACTTTAATTATCCATAAAATCATCAGATTCTCTGTAAGATTAAGGTCGACTATATGTATATTTAGAAGTAGAGGCTTTAAAACCAAGTTAATGCTGAAAGTACAAACATAACACTATACAAATGCAGGCCGTTTGCCATTCTATAGTTTAGTTTCTCCCAAGTTCCGTTTTTGCCATCCCAACTCTGTGTTCTGTCATTCATAATAAACCACCCTCGCATCTCAGTAAGTGCTGCCTTTGACTCCTCTTTCCCACACATCACACGGCTGCTGCCCCAGCCGTGACAGAAGTTTAGTATATAGATATACTATTTTTCACAATGAGCGATTTGAAAATCATGCTATATTTCCATTCAAATTTTCATTCTGCTTACCGTGATGTTAAAAGGCATTGCACTACTTTCTCTATTTGATATAACCTGAGTAGCATTTTTATGTAGCTAGGTTTTTCCAAATGCAAAATAATATTTGAATTTTCAGGGAAATTTGCAGAACAATCCGGTTTTTATCTCCTTCCTTAATCAGTTTGTGCTCCCGTTTTGTTTTTACAACCTTGGTACCTATCAGAAGCTGCAAATATCTTAAACACGTTTAAAAGAACATGCTGACTTCTTGAGTGATTAATTTCAAGACAAAAGATTTTCCCTTGCACTACTTGTGAAAACACCAGTTATAGGAAAAGAAAAGAAAGGCTTTTTTTAAAAGGTGGTGTGAAAAAAGTAGAATTACAGCAAGAAATTATGTGAGTGAGGAAAAGACAATTTGACAAAGGCACCAGAGTTAGAAAAGACTTTCCAGACACACATCAGAGAGGAGATGGCATTGGCACTTTTAGTTCTTCTACCAAAGTTAACCTCACAACTCAAGTGAGATTCACTCAGCACACAAATCTTTTTTACAAAGAAGTCCAAAACAGAATGTGCCTTTATTGCCCAAGCACACTGAAGAGAACAGTGAACTTGTATAAGAAACTAATCCTATCACGTCCTTATTAAACAAAGAAATTCCTCCACAGATATGAGGTGCAGAGTAGTAGGAAGATATATTTTGAAATGATTTAACACCAAGGCATTCCCAGGCCTGCCGAGAGATATAATCTCTCCGACGTGTCCTGGGTTTGCCCCGGGGCCTCCTCTGGTGGGACATGCCCGAAAAACCTCACCCAGGAGGCATCCTAGTTGTTGGGTCAGCACCTCAGCAGGCCTGCTAGTTCAGACTTATTTCCGTGAAGAAAGCAAGACAGAACAGCGATTGATCGGTTTTCACATGCTAGAGCAAGGGAAGCCCAGTCGGAACCTCAGAACAGCACTCTGGCCTCGACCTCAGAAGACTCCAAAGAACCAGCACTGCAGCCTTTTATTGTGCGACACACAGTTTACACAAACACCCATTGTAAAAAAAAAACAACCCTATGGTCACTAAAGGTTAAAACACTGTGTGTGTGTGTGTTTGTCTGTAGTTGCACGTGAGTGAGTGTGTGTGGATAGGGGTGCGTTTGTTTGACTTCCTGCTCACAAAAGGGTCATCTCCCCCACCCTGTATATGGCTTAACCCCTCTAACGGTCTCACCATACAGAAGCACAGGTGAGGACACAAACTTCTCACCCTATCTCTAAGGGAGAGGCCAGCCACACTTCGGAGGAAACCCATTTCCGCCGCTTATATTCGCTATCTCGTTCTTTCGGTCACTACCCACAGCTCGTGACCATAGGTGAGGGTAGGGATGTAGATCGACCGGTAAATTGAGAGCTTCGCTTTTACACTCAGCTCTCTCTTCACCACAACAGATCGGTACAGCGTCCGCATTACTGCAGCCGCTGCACCAATCCGTCTGTCGATCTCCCGCTCCCTTCTACCATCACTTGTGAACAAAACCCCGAGATACTTAAACTTCTCCACTTGGGTCAGGAAGTGGAGGACCCCTAAAAAACTCCTCCAGCTTCACTGTGTTTATATTATGCTAACCATAGCTGTGTAGCTAGCCACCACGTAGCACATAATTATATGCCAGCTAGCCCAACTTCAGTAACCCTACAAACGTCACTACTGTTTAGTTTTCTGTCTTAATTTATGTTGGAAGTGACAGCAGACGTTTAAATTTGTTTTTCTGCAGTTTTTTATTTTCATTGCTGTGAGTTTTTAGAAACATGAAGAGGTAGAAACGGAGGCGGCAGCCTGATTGCGCATTAGTTTAACTGTTGAAGTTCAGCAGCAGCTGGCTACACCACAAATGGCTCCTAACTTTATCAGTAATTGGCTGGGGTCAGCATTCACTCAGCTTTAACTTCACTCTGCGTTCTTGGTTAGCTTAGCATTAGCATGCTGTCTGTGTAGGTGCTTGCGAAGAGCCGAAGTTTTAAAAATATATTAACAGTCATTTTAAAAATCAGCTGAAATAAAAGCCTTGAGCAATGTGTGACATGGTTAACTGTCTATATCTATGAGGGGATTCAAATATTAATTTAAAATGAAGCTGGAGTGTTGGGAAAGTAGCTGGTTAAACTTGTGGCTGATCTGAAAGTAGTGCTGACCCTGCACCTGGTCAACTTGCCTGCTTTATTAGACTGGACAAAGCCCGAGCTTTCCTTGCTAATACGCTAGAGGAGTTATTAACAATTTTCCCACATTTTATCTCCTCTATATCACACGTTAAACATGACAAAAAGTCATCTGTTACGATTATAAATAACTGAAGCTTGCTTGTTTGCTATTATTAGTTTTTTCCATATGATCGAAACTGATCTCAGAGCAGTCAAAGCTGAGCCAGCAGCAGTTTGCCTCACTCGCTCGTCTTATGTCAGTTTACTGTCAAAGACCAGCCGATTTATCAACAAAACACAGCCTCTTGGCTGCTAGTCTCTTAGCTTGCCCAGCTCAGGAAATACACATGCCCTCAAAACACAGAAAGATCTAGCGTTGTGTTTGGTTGACAGAAGCGGTGCTTTCAGCTACACTATACAACTGCAGCTGCAAGATAACAGTAATGTAAAGGATGGATGTAGATTAACTTAAAGGCGAGGAGCTTTATGACAGCGCTGCCTGAGAATAAAGAGAGAGATTGCTTTAATTTGGTACATTTTAATGTATATCCATTTTGTCAAATCAAGCACTCCTTGCCTTGTCCTGACAGAACACGACTGATCACAATTATTCTCAAGTGTAAGTGCCTAACCAGTCTACATGTTTGTGGACTTCGATAAGGCTATCAAACACGTCCCTTTGAAATTCCTGTGGGAGATGCTTCCCTAGTATGTCGTGTTTGGCTCATTGGTGCAAGCCATTCAGTCCATGAGCAACCACATTGAGAGTTTGGTCTGCATTACCATCAGACCTGTTCCCATCTTCCATTTTGGTAGCCTTAGAATCTTGTCTCTGCTTTTTTGGTGTAGTTATGTTAGTTCTATCAGGTACTGGACACCAACTTAAACTGGAGCAGTTTACAACCGAGAAAAAAATGAGTGCCTACCAGCCTGATGGAGCCATGTCTGCAGTGATGCAGATACTTGCTGTCTGTTTGGTGAAGAAAGAGTGTTCAGCATAACTGTGAAGCTTTTACCAGTTCATCTATGTCCCTACCCTCAACTATGGTCACGAGTTCTGGGTAGCGACAGAATGAAACCGTGGCAGGGATGAGCTTTCTCTGAAGGATGGCTACCATAGAGCTTCTGCTCATCAAAGTGAGCCAGCCGAGGTGGTTCAGACATCTGATTAGGATGCCTCCTGGACAAAGTATTTCGGGCATGTCCTGCCAGGATCAGACCCAGGATACGTTGAAGAGATTTCATCTTCAGCTGGTATGGATGGATGCAAAGACAGACTTTGTGGGTCATGCTAGCAATAGCCCGATAAACAGCCCCAGTGTATTGCCTCCACTGGCCCTTTCATCCCAAACGTTTATACACAATCAAGGCCAGATGTGTCTTACTGAACTCTACACAAGTGCTCGGCTCCTCACGGTCTACAATTATGAAGCTTGGATCTTACTTTTGAAGGCGCTCTTACCTCCATGTCAAACTTCTTTCTCCTCCTGAATGGTGGCTTTTCTCTCTGAGCCAGCACGTCACAGAGACTCCTTGGCAACCGCATTAGCTCTTTTTCTCTGCTTCATTCATATTTTTCCCTATGACCCAATTTTCCCTGGTTTAGGCAGCATAAAAACATGGAGCACAAAGACAATTTTTCACAGAGCTTAAAGGCTTTTTCATATGAGAGAAATTGTGCAAATGGAAAAGGGTCACAAAATTTCTGTAATGTAATCAACAGTGCCATGTGAATTGAACCCAGTTGTATCACACAATTGGGTAAGAGCTGATTATGGTAATCCACAGTGGTTATATTTCTCAGGTATTGTAGCCTACTGTATGTACAGTCGTATTAACTCAGACTAAATGAATGATGGGAAAGAAGAGAGAGATCTGTAAATGCTTACTAAAGGTGGAGAGGAAGAAGTTTGCAAAGTTAAAAATGTAGATTTACATCAGTGCATGCACTGGCAAGACATATGGAGTTGAATTTGTAAGAAAGACATATTTTACAGTTATACGGATCCAAATGCAATTTGAAAAGAACCAACTGAGAAAAACAGATGGCAGATAGTGTGTTTCTCAGACATTTTATCACACTGATTGTAAATTCATTTGAACTCACTCCTGGGACCTTGGTTAATGATCTGTGTACCTATTGAAGTCAGCCTGCAGGATATTGATGCCTGTCTGATAAACTAAGAAGAGCTTGACTTCCAAGAGCAGCTTTTGGAATTCATCCAGGTGAGCTTACTTTACTTTGTGGTTCCACTGGCTGAAGAATCATAATGAGGACTCTCTCTCCCTGCCTTGCTTTGGCCTATGGCCCTGAAACAAAATGATTATTCCTCACATTTTGGCTAATGACTTTGGCACATCAGCATATCCTGTTCTCTAACACACATCAATTAGTTTGGACTGCATGAATGCCCGAAACACTCATGTGGACAGAATGCTGACACCAGCAATGTGACTGAGCTCTCCCTGCTTGACTCTTAAGTAGTTCTGATAACTCTTGTTTTAATGCAGAGTCAAAAGGTCCCAATTTGGAGAGCTATAATAGGTCCAGCTCAGTCAAGTCACAAGTTGACTCAATTAGTGAAAAATAATCAAGTTCTGGATCAGGACAGTAGCATGTACACAAGTATCCAGAGGAAAAGTGCTCATTATGAAGAGTAGCTAAGGTCTTGTTGTCGGATTTGGGTATTTTTATGCTTACGAAGCACTGACAAAGAAACAGGAAGAAAACAAATGAGATGTGAAAACTTTCAAGAGACAGGGAACTCAAGCTGTAGTGAAAATGACAAGAAAGTTAGTTATTGTTAGTTATTGTAGTCCAGTCACAACAGCCAATACCACTGCACTATATCAGTGGCCACCTGTAGTGGGACAATGTACCCTGCAATACTGCAAAAACTGCTTAGAAATATAACAGATGAACTGAGTCTAATGTAACGGTTTTCTACTCGCAGACCTTTAAACCCTGAGGCAAGGACACAGGCTCCAAACCTCCAAAGAGATCCCAATCTGATGGAAAGTTTGAGAGAACAAACCAGATTCGTTTAGGCTCACCCATTAACATGGAGGCGGATCAGCTCCCCATGTCCTGGTTCGAGATGCTAAATGATATCTCAAGAGGACTCACATTATTTCTCCAAAGGCAGAAACCTACAGAATATTAGTCATGTAGAGTCATTGCTGTGGCTGATTGGTGTGTGATACATTTTTTACATACAGACCTGCAGCTTTGCACCATTGGCTCCTCAGCCAAATACATAACGCCAAATGTTTAAACCTGTGGACCCTCTCGCAGGACTGCTATTCCAAAACTATAACTGTATCTAAACAGGATTTTGATTAAAAGGTGTTTGATCATAACCCTGCAGATGGTAACTGTGACAATGACCCACGCTCACATCGCCAGCACTGCAGGGTTAGTGTCCATCCATCCATCCATCCATCCATCTTTATCCACTTTATCTGAGGCCGGGTCGCGGGGGCAGCAGCCTAAACAGAGAAGCCCAGACCTCCCTCTCCCCAGCCACCTCCTCCAGCTTATCCGGGGGAACACCAAGGCGTTCCCAGGCCAGCCGAGAGATATAATCTCTCCAGCGTGTCCTGGGTCTGCCCCGGGGCCTCCTCCCGGTGGGACATGCCTGGAACACCCCACCCAGGAGGCGCCCAGGAGGCATCCTTGTCAGATGCCCGAACCACCTCAGCTGGCTCCTTTCGATGTGGAGCAGCAGCGGCTCTACTCTGAGCCCCTCCCGGATGGCCGAACTTCTCACCCTATCTCTAAGGGAGATGCCAGCCACCCTTCGAAGGAAGCTCATTTCCGCCGCTTGTATCCGCGATCTCGTTCTTTCGGTCACTACCCACAGCTCGTGGCCATAGGTGAGGGTAGGGACGTAGATCGACCGGTAAATTGAGAGCTTCGCTTTTACACTCAGCTCCTTCTTCACTACGACTGACCGGTGCAGCGTCCGCATCACTGCAGCCGCAGCCCCAATCCGTCTGTCGATCTCTGGCTCCCTTCTCCCATCACTCACAAACAAGACCCTGAGATACTTGAACTCCTCCAGTGGAGGGTTAGTGTCCATTTATTTACAATGCTTGCAACACAAAAACACTAATCACACTCTTTTGACTTCCAAAGGTTTGAATGACTTTTCAGTTTCTGTTTTTCCAGCAGACCACACAATTCTATTCTGGTGATAATAATGGTACATTATCAGACAGGCCCAAGAATCACCTCACCTCTCTTTTGGTCTTTGGAGACGGCCAGGATGCGTTGGCTCTTGTCAAACCATCTGAAAGTGTGCCTGCACACCTCCCAAGTGGAACCCCAGATATTGTGCCTCTGTCAAACCACATACTTCTTGGTCAAAATCCAGCATTATGAAAAAATTAGCTCGTTGAGCTAGGGCATGGGATAAGCATCAAACTGTAAGACCTTGTTGTACCTTGCACAAGATGACACAGAACTGTATAGACCCATCTTTCTACACTACAAGAACTATGGCTCCTGTGTGATTTTTTTATCACACCTATTTTCAGCATCACAGTCAATTCCAGTTACCTTTTATGTTCAGGCAATCTGTGGGGATGTCAGTATACCGTCATGCCACCCAAGAAGCACCCACTCAATGTTGGTGGCAAGCTAGTGCCTGTCTGAGCCCCCCCTGACAGCAGTGGCAACAGCCTCAGCGACCACTCCACAGGCCACACCCCCACCAGAGTAGCTTGATACGAGGTTGGTGTGATTCAGAAGGTAGAGTAGGTCTTCTGCAAATCGCAAGGTTAGTAAGTGGTTTGACTTGTTCCTGATCAATCGATTGTAGTGTGAATGTCTGTGTGAATACTAGACATACTGCTTAAAGGCATCGAATTGACTGGCTGAATGACTTGTCATAAAGAAGGATTTGAGCACTAAGAGTGCAAGATTAGAACACAATATATGTATCAGTCCAATTACCTTCCCAGTGACTTTTCATCTTAATAGCTGAGAATACTCAGCTGAACAATATTTAGAACAAAGTAAACATCAGGTTACCAAGTAGGATTTCAGTCCTCTGACTCATTCAACACAAGTTTTATTCTTAGTGTTTAATTGAATGTGTCATTACATTCTGCCTTCTCCGTTGGCATGGTGATTCTAAAGCTGCACAAAAGAATTTGCTTAGCAAAACTGCGAATACTGCCGATACGATAGCAACAGTGGCAATGTCAGTGATATTTACAGAATCCTTTCAGAAATTACTTTTGCAACTCTTCTCCCAACATCCTTTGTTTAGTCCACCAGCCCTTACAGTTGCAAGCATAATACAACAAGGAACTCCTTAGGAGGTACATGTAGACCATAGTAACAAACAGATGAAACTAGAAATTGTTTATTGGAATTATTATTAATGGGAGAGTTGGAGAGAGTTGGAGAGAAACTCTAAACCAAAACTCTAATTACATAATTGTATAAAACTATTTTGTGCTGAAGGGGTCCATGTACTTATTTGGTATTTATTTATTTTGGTTTAACAAAGGTTATTTTCTGACCTGGATGCACAATGTAATTTCTTAACCAACGGGATTTGTTGTCCCGCCTTCACTGTTCCTGTTTGGTTACGCTGGTAAGGCTGCTTAGCCCTACACCTGCCATAGCTGTACTTCCAAGGTAAGAGGAACGTGGTCGCTGCTGAAACAGCGAAGCGCATGCAGCATGGTGTCTGCTCAGTTAGCCGCTAGATCTGGAGACCTGAAGCAGTTCTTGTGAATACACAGTGCTTTGCACTGGCGAGTAAATGAACTGTTATAGCCGCTAACCGACATGCCGAAATGTTAATCTTGTTCGCTTGGGAAACAAATGATGGTTCTGTGCAAGTAGTTAGCGGGTGCTATCTAAACTCACATTCTTGTTTGTTAAGTGTTTTGATATACCTTTATTAGTCCCACAAGGGGAAATTTCATAAGGCTGCCGACCTATTGCACGCAATGGCGGCGCCATCTTACCCTCCGACCATACATACATTACACAAAACATCACATGGGAAAGACAGGTCAGAGAGGTATAACAATGGAAAATGCACCACATGAGAAAAGATAAGGAGAAAAAAATAACTCCCCCCAGACTGAGCTCCAACAGGGAGATCAGTTTGAGAACAGAAAAAAACACCTCTGCACATGAAAAAACTCTTAATACACCAAAGAAACACATGACAAGCAATAGGGGTGGGTAAAGGGTGCAGCATCGGAAGGGAATAAGCGTCGAAGGCGTTTGGAAAGGGAGTGGGATGAGTGTGTGCATATCAGTGTATATGTATGTGTGTGCGTGTCCAGAGTTCAGCTGAGACAGTGTCCTTCGCCCTGCCAGGCTAAATGGTAAATGGACTGATTCTTATATAGCGCTTTTCTACTCTCCCGGAGTACTCAAAGCGCTCTATACAACACGCCACATTCACCCAGTCACACCCATTCTCACAAGCACTATCTCTATACCGAGTGCTTTCTAACTACACTCACACACATTCATACTCCGATGGATGCATCGGAGAGCAACTTGCTCTACCTCCTGAGCTACAGCCACCCCTAAGTAAACAGTCTTCCAGCCAACCCAGGTGGCCTTGCATGGAATGGGAAGGAACAGACTAAACACAGTTGTTATCAGGGTGCGAACAGCTCATATGAATTTCAAAGCAGTTCTACAGTCCAACACTGGTCTCTTTTGGTTGAGAATGTATTAGCTGTATTGGGTTTAAGGAAAAATAGCATGCATACATGTTGCATTGTTTTATTCTGTTATTTTTAATCACCACTGCTGTTAATTGACAATGAGGAGAGTATGTTGAGTCTGCTGCGAGCAGACGGATTAGATCTATGGACCTAATTAATTTTGGTTTCATGATTAGTGGTGACTAGATCGCTATGTAAATGCATTACAGTATTTTGAATTTGATAGTTGTACAACACGCTAGAAACAAAACTTGGATTTGAAACTAATTTTGTTAATGCTTTTTTCCACCATGGGTCCACCGGCAGTCCCATTTTACAAGTGCACTTTAAATGACTGTAACTCCGTCATGGTTTATGTTATAGAGAAAATGCAAACAGTTTTGAAAAGAAGAGACGCAGAGCTTTACGGCAGCACAAAGCATTCACAAGCTATTCCTGTCTGAACACAGAAGGAAAACTCCACCTACATTTTACCATGTGCGCTTTGCACTACCAAAGCTCCCCGAGCATTTGGGCTAGAGATAAATTTTAAACAGCTACTGAAAGCTGAGAAGACGAGCATTAGGAAACTTTACGGTGCATCATTGGAATGCACAAGCAATGATGGTTCAATTACAGGTAAGTATTGATGACGCATGGAGCAGATAGAGACGGGTGAGGAGAAGCAGCAGCATCAGAATTTAGAAACATGTTTTAGTGAATATTGAGAGAATATGTCAAGAAAGACAGAAAACCTTCCAAGAGGTTCACAGAAGAGGAAAATGACCTGGATGACGAACCAAGTTCGTCTGGAGCAGATCCATCTAAACAAGAGTAAATAATGAATTTTGCAAACATAAGAAAATGACAATTTTACTAAACCTAAATTTTCTGCTTTGTGTGATTTTTTTTATTATTGCCTGTAACTTTATTAGTTTAAATTGTCAATGAATGTTTTTTCTACTTATTCAGTATATGTATCTCCATTATTATTGTGCTATTTTAGAATTCTTTTCATTTTTAGCCTCTATTTGATCATTATTCCTATTCTTATTATTATCTGCCTTACTTTTAGTTTCTTTAATTCGCAGCTAATGCATGTCTATCTTTTAGGCTGGTTTCTGCAGTACAGACAACATCCTCCTCTGTATTGGAGAGGAGTCTCATCAAGGGTCAGATTCGCTGACAGAGGGAATGCTGTTCGCAGCCAGTCACCATGCTCTCGTTGGAAAACTGATGAAGACCCTGATGTGGAAAAGAACCTCTGGTGTACAGCCACCTCTAAATTTTAGAAATCCATCAGCAGGTGAAATATTTTCACATTGTTTTCATGCTGATGTCCTCAAAATGTTGTGTACAAACACAAACAAAAATGCAGCAAAAATCTGCAGAGTGGGGAGAGGTGTGAATAGGAGCTAATGCCAGCAGAGATGCAGAAATACCCTGGACTACTACAGTACATGGCTGTGATGCGCCTCCCAAAGGTTTCAGACTTTTGGAGGACAAAGACAATTTTTCAGCCTCCCTTTTCTGCCAACATCATGTCCAGGAGCCAGTTTTTTGCCATCTCAACCAATATTCACATAAGCGATCCAGCTGAATACGTCAAAAGTGAAAAGAAAAAAGTCAGTGAGTCTTATGACTCTCTCCACCGGGTCAGGCGTCTGCTGGAAATGATGAGGACCCGAAGCATCCGAGGCAGAATATTTCTGTAGATGAGAGGATGGTTGCTACAAAGGCCAGGCTGGGAATCAAACAGTATATGAGCGACAAACCAACAAAATGGGGACTCGAGTTTTTTGTCCTGGCTGATGTAAATGGGTACATCAGCTGTACACTGGCAAATCAGAAGTGCCCTCGGGAATGGGCTCTCCTTTGATGTGGTCACGTCCCTCATCAATACCTTGGCTCTGGCTACGTCATATACCGTGACAGTTTCTACACAAGCCCCCTCCTCTTCCATCACTTTGGCCAGCAGGGATTTAGGGCTTGTGGCACCAACCTACAGGCAAGGGAGAGCAGGTGTTCCATCCACCCAAGAAAATCACAGAGGGGATCTATAAGGTATTATTTGTCAAGTGGATGGACACCAGAGAAATTTCAATCTGCTGCAACACCCACTCAGTCCACCGTAAACCCAGGAGGTGATACAATGCGGTTTTTGAGCATTTCCTGGACATTGCTGTGACCAACAGCTATATAATCCATGAAGAATTATGTGCCAAACAGCAGCAGAAGCAGCAAATTCACCAGGAGTTCCAGGAAGACTTATGTTCTCATCTCCTTGCTGTTTCACTGAAATTAGAATGGCCACCAGCACTCAGCTCCAACCATTTTCCTATCCCCACAAGCACCAGTGAAGGACAGTCAAAGGCAAGCATGGCCACCCAAGGAAGGAAAAGTGCACTCTGTGCAAAAAGAAAAACTCCCTGGCAGTGTGAGCAGAGTCTCTGTCTCCAGGTGGACAGGAACTGCTTTAAAGTCTATCACAAAGGCCCCAAAACACCTGGACATTTGTAATATAAAAAAGACAATAGATGAAAAACTGAGTGAGCAAGGCTCAAAAACCTATTTATTATAGGTTATATTTCAAGTTGAAGTTGTGTTACATTTTTGTTCATGTTGAATATCAGTTTCCACTTTACTATAAATTCGCTTTATTCTGAGGTGGGAATGCACTGACTTTTTTTCCCTTTACATAAATTTTATTCTCCAGCTGATCTGCTTTGTAATAATCAATTACCAGAGTACCCCATCAGCACCATTTTTCAGCATGCATATTAGATCATCACTACCACAAATGGAATTGTTGCTGATGGAATTTTTAATTCCATGTGAATATGGATGGAATTTGGTCTTTCCCAAAAATTCAACAGAATGATTAAATTGCTAAACTCAACCCAACGGCAACAGAAAAAATACAGTGAAAAACAAAATTAAAGTGCAAAAACCGTGGTCCCAGACAGGACTCAAGGTCTGGTAAAAAACAAGGCTACCTCACCTACCTCGTGTTTAAAATCTATGCTCTTGGAGCTGAGACAGTGCAAGTGGAATGGAGGATTCGGTACAGCTAGTGGACAGTCCTGTCCATCTGCAACTGTGTATACTTAGTCTGAAGAATGTACTGCAGTGGTAGTTTTTAGGCACTCCAAAAATTAAGGGAACACTTTGAAAAACACATCAAATCTATTAAAAAGAAAAAATCATGCTGGATACCTGAACTGGTATGGACTTGGAGCGAAATGTGTTAGGAATGAAAGGATGCCGCAAAGACTGATCTCTCAAGTTTACTTGAGACGCGTTACTGTTAATTACAGTAACGCGTTACTTGTAACGCGTTACTGTAATCTGATTACTTTTTTCATGTAACGAGTAAAGTAAGGGATTACTATTGCAAAAACGGTAATTAGATTACCGTTACTTTCCCATAGGAACGCTGCATTACCGCATTACTAAAACCGTGATTTTTTGCGAGAATGTCTCATGACAGTGACGTAAGCGAGTGCGACGTTTGTGACAACAGCTGTGCGCAGATCAACAATGGATCATATATCGAGTGCGGAGAGTGTGAGCGTGCAGTGTTTAAAGCGTGGAAGTACTGACCTTACTTTGAGTTTGATTCCATAAAAAGTGACAAAAACATTAGTGTCCGTTGTGCGTGGGAAGAAAACTTCTTTTTAAAGCGAAAAAACCCCTAAACTTCCGAGCAAGCACCGAGTAGCTACGACGTAATGGGAAACTCACAGAGAAGCTGCCGTATCCTTCCACTGACCGCTGCGGCACACCTGCACCAGGGTAAACCTCCGCCTACCCCACTCCTGCTTTACAGGTGAAAATAGAGCAACAGGACCGCTAGTCTTTGACCTTATTTATTTTCTGCCGTGTTTTACTTGCATCTATTTGAAAGAGTGAGTGTAGCACAAAAAAATATTTTATTTTATGTGCTGGAATGTGCAAAAAATAAGTTTAAATGTTAAACAAATTTCTTCCAGTCAGAGAATGTTGCATATAATTACATTTTTGCTTGATGCATAAAGTTAAAAGATTAAAACCAACAAAACAAGTTTTAAAAAGAGACTTTTCCATTTGATTACATTTTGTATGATGGATTTTGCAGAAAAAGTAGAATTTGGCTGAAAGATCTATCACTTTATCACCTATTCAGGGTGTAAAGCGTGTTTTAAAAAAGTAACTAAGTAACTAAGTAATTAATTACTTTTGAAAATAAGTAATCAGTAAAGTAACGGGATTACTTTTTTGGGGAAGTAATCGGTAATTAGTTACTGATTACTTTTTTCAAGTAACTTGACCAACACTGGGCAGGGTAGCACATTGTGCTGAACTTTAATTGCAGCAACTCCACCATCCATGGCTGGAGATGGAGTAATACTGGAAGAGAAACAGGACACAAGCGCAGTCACAAAAACCATCAAGTGCTTTGACAAAATTGGCTCACATGATGACTGCCTCATGAAAGGAAGCCCAAGAGTCACCTCTGCTGCTGAGGATAAATCCGAGTCACCAGCCTCAGAAATCACAAGTTAACAGCACCTCAGATTAGAGCCCAGAAAATTGACACAGACAGTTCCAGTAGCAGACACATCTCTACATCAACTGTTCAGAGCAGAATGTGCGAATCAGGCCTTTATGGTCAAATAGCTGCTAAAAAGCCACTACTAAGGAAAAGCAACAAGCAGAAGAGATTTGTTTGGGCCAAGAAACACAAGGACTGGACATTAGACCAGTGGACATCTGTGCTTTGGTCTGATTTGTTCAAATGAGATGGTTTGGTTCCACCTGCCATGTGACACAGATTTTAATTTTTATTTGAATTGCCTGTTTTTTTGTTTTTGTTTTTTTATGTGGACCAACTCCAGTTGATGAATTGTAAAACACTAGTATTTCCAGTTTTAAAAATAGGCAGCCAAAGCCATTGGACGACACGCAGTTTGCATCATGTGAGGACAAATGGCATGTTGACATTGTAGAGAAACAAGAATCACAGTTCGATTTGCTGCTCAGGATCCACTCAGAAACACACACATACAAAAGGTAAGGTGAGACAGCAGCCAACTGCTTTCCCAAATTTCAAAAAGCATTTTTCACATATCCTCTTGTCCTCCTGAGGAATGACTTTGCTGCAATAGCAAGACAGTGATAAATAGAAGCGTTCAGGTGACTCACAGGGAAGCTTAGAGCAGGGTGGAAGTGCAGGACAGCCACTTTAAAGAGCTGTGCTTTGCTGGACTGAGTCTGTGGTGTGTCTCTAGAGCCTTTATGTTCATTTCTGATCCATTCCAACATGGAACAAAGCTTAAAGATAAGTGCCTCACTTAAAGTACTGTTCTCCAAGAAATATACTTTTGTTCTTAGAAAATGTCAAACAGGATTTAGTAAGGAGGGATAAGTAAAAACCTGGCCTGTTGCTCAGTTTCCTGTGTTAACAAGAGGCAGACTTTGAAGACATTTTAACTTTTAAGCTTGTTAAGCCAAAAGTTGGTTTTAGTATTAAAAAAATACATAATGCATTTGGTAAATAATAATAATAATAATAATAATGGATTGGATTTATATAGCGCTTTTCAAGGCACCCAAAGCACTTTACAATGCCATTATTCATTCACTCTCGCATTCACACACTGGTGGAGGAAAGCTACGGTTGTAGCCACAGCTGCCCTGGGGCAGACTGACAGAAGCGAGGCTGCCATATTGCGCCATCGGCCCCTCTGGCCAACACCAGTAGGCGGTAGGGTAAAGTGTCTTGCCCAAGGACACAACGACACAACAGAGAGCCCGGGAATCGAACCGGCAACCTTCCGGTTACAGATACGTTTCCCAAATGCTGGAACATCTATCACCGCGGGACCGTCATTCCACTGGAAGTCAGCCATAACCCGGCGCGGACCATAACAACGCGGAAGGACACCTTTCGCATTCCTCAGGAACGCCACGGGTCGTGACAAAACGTCGGTATGCTACGCTCCGGGAGTGAGAACGGGCTGGGGTAAAACAGGTTCCAGCCACGTATTCCATCCCTAACCATAACCTTATTCCTAACCTTAACCAACACTTTAACGACGTGAAATAGTGTTTTACAAAGCGATTTGGCAAAAATGAATGGGTATGTGTGGATTTATTTCAAACGGTTCTCATATTTCCTCATTTTTCCGATCTTGTCATTTAGGAATGTGTTGGGTGCCCGGAAGTGTAACATGTTGACGATTTGTCACCTAGCATAAAATATTACACCTCGGGAGTGAGAACGTGTTGTTCAAGAAGGGCAGCCAGCATAAAATCCATCCACTGTACTGACCCCTCGGGAAATAAGGGACATGCATTCAATTGACACAAAACTGACATGAAACATTTACTTTTTTAAAAAGTCAGTGAACAAAAACACACACGCAAAAAAAATCTTCTATCTTTCACTGTCTTTTACGGTGTTTAAGTGATGGCGTATGAACCCTGCTTCCGGGTCCAAACTACTCTGCGTTTATTAAGGCTGTTGTGTTTTTAACATGTTTTAATGCTTTGTATCTTGTTGTCACATACAAGGTCTTAAATAATCAGGCCCCATCTTATCTTAATGACCTTGTAGTACCATATCACCCTATTAGAGCACTTCGCTCTCGCTCTGCAGGCCTACTTGTTGTTCCTAAAGTATTTAAAAGTAGAATGGGAGGGAGAGCCTTCAGTTTTCAGGCCCCTCTTCTGTGGAACCAGCTTCCAGTTTGGATTCAGGAGACAGACACTATCTCTACTTTTAAGATTAGGCTTCAAACTTTCCTTTTTGTTAAAGCATATAGTTAGGGCTGGACCAGGTGACCCTGAATCCTCCCTTTGTTATGTTGCAATAGACGTAGGCTGCCGGGGGATTCCCATGATGCATTGAGTTTTTCCTTTCCAGTCACCTTTCTCACTCACTATGTATTAACAGACCTCTCTGCATTGAATCATATCTGTTATTAACCTCTGTCTCTCTTCCACAGCATGTCTTTATCCTGTCTTCCTTCTCTCACCCCAACCGGTCGCAGCAGATGGCCCCGCCCCTCCCTGAGCCTGGTTCTGCCGGAGGTTTCTTTCTGTTAAAAGGGAGTTTTTCCTTCCCACTGTCGCCAAAGTGCTGCTCATAGGGGGTCATATGATTGTTGGGTTTTTCTCTGTATCTATGAAGCGCCTTGAGGCGACTTTTGTTGTGATTTGGCGCTATATAAATAAAATTGAATAGAATTATTTAATCCGAACAATCCCCTAAAAAAAGGGGGGGGGGTGATCACTGTCAACCTCTCTGAGTTTTTATTACCACTAATCATTTTAAAGCTCAGCTTTTTAAACCTTATGATGTAACTGCAGCCCAGGCTATGCAGCAGTAAATTAATGATTAACCTCGAATTGTGGTTTGGTCCGTTTACAGCAGGGGTGTCAAACTCAAATACACAGTGGGCCAAAATTCAAAACTGGAACAAAGTCGCGGGCTAACATTAATATTTATTGAAATATGTTTATTGCTCCAGATATAAGAATGAATCTTTTCTTATGGACTCAAACACGTTTTGCTGAAAAACTGAATATGGAACAAGCAAAGCTTAATACTAAACAATATATATATTAGCTGGATAATACCAGTAGGCCAGCTCTGATAGTAATTTGGTATGGCTTCGCGGGCCAAATGTAATTAGGCTGCGGGCCAAATTTGGCCCACGGGCCAGAGTTTGACACCTATGACTTACAGCATCCTGCCATGCGGTTGCATTTGTCCCTAACCATCGGGAACCCTCACGTTAGCTTTCATCAAGTGGAAAAAAGTTAGCGTTCATCCTCCAGCTTCACTGTGCTAATGTGTTTATATTATGCTCTCCATAGCGGTGTAGCTAGCCATCAAGTCTTGATGCATGCTCAATCATCCAGGTAAGTAAATCCCCGAGGTTTTCATTCTGTTCATCTGGACGTAGCGTTTTCAGTGGGTAGCCACCAAGTAGCACATCACTATATACTAGCTAGCTATTTTTTCAGAAATCCCTCAGTCAAAACATGATATATTATGAATATTATTACTAGCGAGCTAACTCCCTGCTAACTTCTAACTCTGTTAAATGTATTAAATTCTGTTTTCATGGATGCCTGGATATTAAACTAAATTGTTACACCTGGTAGAGCAGCCACACTGATCCTTTTATTAAAGATGAAAGACTTTAGACAGTTTGTAACTCCATGATGCCGCAGTGTTCATTTGATTTTGGGATCTGAGGCGGATTTGGGACCCGGAAACGGCTAATGACGTGAAACTTAAAGACCGGATGGAAATAAATTCGAGAAAAGACACTACTAAAATCCCTAGGCCCTACATAATGCAACTTGAGGGTCTTTTCTTACATTTTTCCCTGCTGATTAAAGTATCAATCTGAAAATGCTATTATTGCGAGAAAATAATATGGACTTTGGATTTAGTCTGTGTCCTAATTTTCTTTATTCCTGATGGATTTTGCAGTCCATCATTCTAAAACAAACACTACAGAGAAAATAGACTACATCTAAATTTTCTGGTCAAACCATTCCCTATTTTCCCAGTTCATAAAGTTCAATTGAAAAAAAAAAACTGAACATGGTTGGGGAAGATTTTCATCCTTTACCTCATCAGCAGTCACTGAATAAATGCCCTATCTACCAGGTAGACATACCTGGTAGGTGGTAGGAATAAGAGTAGGAATAAGAGTAGGAATAATAGCGCTGCGGTTTGCTGACACTGTGCAGACTGCAAATCATTCAATTCTTGTGCAACACATTTGATCACTCAGTGATAAGTTGTGGCAATATGATAAGCCACCAACACAAGTCTTTGGCAAAGTTGTGTTCCAATGAAGAAATCTAGTGACAGTGTTGCTACCCCCTTTGCAATCCGTTGAGGAAAACATGGTCTGACTGGCTATAACAACTAACACCAGTTTGCATCCTTTTTGAGCTCTACCTCCCACCTACTTTCCCCCACTCGGTGTGTTTGTGTGTGTCACGGGGGGGATCTGCGAGTATGTGTACCTCTGTGCATGTGTAGTCATGTAGGTTATGTGCACATAAGTTAAATGCACCACAGTGGGAGCCGTGACTGAGGGCAGTTATCGCTCTAAAAGCTGCAGGGTACAAAATGTGCTAATGGATCCCAACAAAACTGCTTTTCAGAGCAGAATGTCAAACAATAACGTCTGAGAATGGAAAAGCACTTGGTGGCCTTTTTGCAGTAAACTTTTCACTCTACAACATCATGCCGGCACACATACATTATAAATGCATAAAGGGTTGTGAAAATACAGAAAATTGATGAATTATTAATGTAATCTATGCAGGACCAGCAGACGGCAATTTTAATGAGCCAATGCAACAAACAAAATGTTTGTTACAGTTTGTAGCATGCATAAATTCTTCTGAGCTTAGGTAGTACACCAGTTAGCCAAAACATTTAAACCACTGACAGATGAATAACACTGATGATCTATTGAAATCTACATGAAAATCATGGTTCCTGACTTTTACCTGGATTATCCTTTGACACCCACCTAGAAATTGTTGCACAAGTGCCCATCTTCCTCTTTTGTAGCAACAGCAACCCCTATGGCAGATGGGTAATACAACAGGATTCCAGTGAACACATCCTTTCAAATTCTTTTCTTCATCTCGAAATTGGGTCTTACTTGGTGTTAAAATATCTTGAAATACATTTTTGAAAATTCTTTAAAAGTCTAAGAATATGGAAGCTGAATTTGATCAAGTGGCAACCTCCTGTGATGAAAAATGATAAAAAGGAATGAAGTGACAAAACTCCTTTAAACTATTTGTGCTTCTATAGTTTCTCTCTTCGTGACAACTGTGTAATGTGGAATGAATTTATTAATCAGTACCTGAGTTCGGGGTGTGGACACTCAGGTGCTCTGACACAGTCTTTTTTTGTTAGATCCATTCTCTGCCAGCAGAAAATGAACTGGACCTCTCCACTGTGTTTGTACTGTTGGCACCTTTTCAAGGATTTTGATGCAATTATCTGACATACAAACCAATCAAAAATTATTTTTCTACAGTTTTGTTAAGTGTTACAGTTACTGTAAAATTTGACATAATTTTCATTCAGCGTAACTTTTTTTAAAGCCTTTAAAAGTCTTAAATCTTCAAAAACTGCTAAGAAATGTGTTTAGGAACACACCAAAGGACCGCAATGTTGATTTGGTCTTAAGACTCCCTAGATCCAAATCCAATAAGCATCCACAACAGACAGAGAAAGAAGAGTGAAAGAAGCTTAATCCATGCAGACTCCAGCCCACACCACACTGGATCCAAGTGATCTGCTGTGTTCTTGTGCCACAAGCTGTTCTATGTCCTTGCCCCTGAGGTCAAAGCTGTTTTGCAAGCTTGAAGGGGACCACACAGAATTTAGCAGATGGTTTTGATTGGTTTATACTGGATCTCCTACTGACTGCTCAAAGCACCATGTTCCTGTATGTGCTGCCAGTGATATCCTTAAGATGATTCTGACTGTACTGTATACACTATGAAAATGTGAAGAACACCCACTCAATTCAGCAGGGAGATAATGTCTCATCACAGAAAACTTCTTCTTTTGTGCTTCTTACATCTAATGTGGGATTACATATGGTGAAAAAGAGCAATGAAAGAGCAAAATTGACACATTTTCTGCTTTGATATCAGTTAAAAGGAGCTCCTGAGGTGGTCGAGGTGGCGTGCATTCTTTGATTTGTTCCTACATTTCACTTAAGGCCTTTTTAGAGCTTTAAAGGGCAAAAATAAGTCTTCATTTGAATGGAGTGCTCACGTTTTTTTAATCGTGGGGGTAGGGAGGTGATAAGTGACAGCTTATGCATATTTTAGTCAACTTTTCTACCTCGCCTCCAGGGTCACGTTGAAGGTCCACTCCCCAAAATCTCCCCATTATCTCCAGCTGACTGCATAAGCACCGCTACTGTGGAGCCCCATGCTGAGAGCCTCCTGACCTTGCTGAGCAAGGAATTCTGCGCTGTGGGAGGCAACATCATCCAGTGAGGATAGACTCCAGGTTTTTCTTACAGGCATCGCTGCTACAGACTAAACACTCACAAGCCCGAAAGAGTATAAGTCAAACATTAATCTTTCAACTCTTTAATTATTTTTTGTGCCATAGCAAGACTTGGCTCATATTTATGAGGACAGCAGCACTTGTACCCAAACATTTCTCTTTTAATGGAACACATTCATTTTCCCTGTCCCTCAAAGCCAAACTGAGTGGTCTCCATAGTTGGTGGGTGTGTTGAGTTGAATATTTGATGAAAATTGTAACAAAGATAGAAGGGGTTGTGAGTTTTCATACAAGGACACTGACAATATCTATAACAGCACAGATTATTTACAACATTACTGGTGAAATTCAAATGGCCTGCTATGAATGAGAAACATTCCAGTGACTGCATAGCTCGAAGGCTGATATAAGTTATTTATTAGTGGATGATCAGCTGTTCATTTTGATCTGAACGCTCACGGTATTCTTTCACTTCCTACCACACATACTGTGCGCTAGGGCTGCTCAATTAATCAAATTTTAATCACGATTACGATCTGGGCTTTCAACGATCATTAAAAATGACTGAGCCGATTATTAGCCCCTCCCTCGTGCGTTACTCTCGCGCTGCTCCGTGTGGCAAATCGAGCGCACCTCTCTGCATTTCGAACAAGTGTCACAACAATTAAGAGCAGCGGTCCCCAACCTTTTTTGCGCCACAGACCGGTTTATGCCCGACAATATTTTCACGGACCAGCCTTTAAGGTGTTGCGGATAAATACAACAAAATAAAACTAGTACCGGTACCGAAAAAAAGAAAATTTATTCATAACACACGTGAAAAGACCCAGGAAAACCGAGTAAACGATAAAAACGATAACAAAATAACACTGAAAACCGATAAAAGCCCTGAAAACTATACATTTCACACCTGAGCCTCAACTCTCGCGGCCCGGTACCGGTCCGAGGCCCGGGGGTTGGGGACTGCTGATTAAGAGGACCCGAGGGAAGCTCGGAAAGCTAAGCAGAAGTTATTTGGAGAGGAGAGTGACTGCTGTTGGTTGAAAAGAGAGGTAAAAAAAAACTTCAGTGGTGTGGAAACATTATGGGTTCGCGGAGTCAGACGTGGATCAAGTAGACACAGTGTGTAAACTTTGCTACAGTGTCGTAGCTGCACCACAGAGCAACACTGCAAAGTTCACTAAACATAGATGTTTACATTTTTCTTTTTTTTTTACATTGCAAACATTTGCACTGTTATCAGTATTTGCACACTATTTTATATTATTTTTTGACAATCTTTAAAGTCATTATTCAACACATTGTTATTGTTAAATAAATATCATCAAATAATCGAGATCTCAATTTCAGTGAAAATAATCATGATTATCATTTTTGCCATAATCGCGCAGCCCTACTGTGCGCCATGATTTGTATCACAGGGGGACAAGAGGGCACATTGCAGGAATATCTTTTGATCTGCCAAAGACCAAAAATGCAAATGTTAGCCAAGTACGAACATATAACTGCTCATTACTGACTTTTTCCTGTTGCATGACCCGATTTCAGCCAACGTTTAGATTTAGGAGAAAAGGCCTCACAGAATCTGAGCCATCAGCCATCATGGTTAAATCAGTGACTCCAAGGTCGAATATCACCCTTCAACCATCAGACAGTTTATGATGATCTGGTGTGTTTGTTTTTTGTCAAAGTGGCTCTGTGCATTATGTCAAAACCTTTCCACTTTTGTCTTGTTTGTCCGAAGCATATTGTTTCAATAGTCTTGCGGTTTGTTTCGATGAGACTTCGCAAGCCTAAGCTGTGCTGCCATGTTTATTTTAGAGAGCAGGGTCTTTCTCCCAGCAACCCTTTGAGACAAGCCATACTTGTTCAGGCTTTTTCTAATTATACTGTCATGACATGTCATGAACATGCTACCCATTGGGTTTGAGATCTAGCACTTGGTTTTTCTGCAGTTTCTCTGAGCATTACAGCGTCTGATCATGGGGTGAATGAGCTCCACTCCTAAGACTGTGATATTGTGTTAACATACCCCTGAAGGTTCCATGCCAGCAAACATAATTCCTGACATTCAGTCAATAAAGTGCATTTGATCAGCAGCATGTGACTGCTACTTAGCCTCTTAATTCTTATGGAAGCAGAAAAGGTGTACCTCAACTGTAGATGACTTTTACCAATACCTAACTTTATAACCCAACTTAACTTTGTGTCTAATATGTGAAAACATACCAGGCACAAACTGGGAATAGAATGAAGAAACCTTTTTTGGGTAACCTGCAAATGTACCTGATTGTTTTTTCTTAAAATGAATTTCATTACATTTAAACAGTGGTGTTCAATTCAATTCAATTCAATTTTATTTATATAGCGCCAAATCACAACAAAAGTCGCCTCAAGGCGCTTCATAGATACAGAGAAAAACCCAACAATCATATGACCCCCTATGAGCAAGCACTTTGGCGACAGTGGGAAGGAAAAACTCCCTTTTAACAGAAAGAAACCTCCGGCAGAACCAGGCTCAGGGAGGGGCGGGGCCATCTGCTGTGATTGGTTGGGGTGAGAGAAGGAAGACAGGATAAAAGACATGCTGTGGAAGAGAGACAGAGATTAATAACAGATATGATTCAATGCAGAGAGGTCTGTTAACACATAGTGAGCGAGAAAGGTGACTGGAAAGGAAAAACTCAATGCATCATGGGAATCCCCGGCAGCCTACGTGTTCAGTACTTAGTGCACATGTCTATCACTGTAAAGCTGGAAGGTAACCAGCCTAACTTGCTATGGCTTAATATTTGTAATGTGCTTTTAATCTTTCTTTTTTTTTTCAAAATTAATTAGCCACATCGTTAAAACTACTGACAGGTGAACATAATAATATCAATCATCTGTTCTTCCATTCATCTAGAGGTCACTTTGACATTTGCCACCCAATTTAACTGTATTGTGGCACTATGAGGAAAACCAGGGAAATGAATTTCATTACATTTAAACAGTGGTGTTCAGTACTTAGTGCACATGTCTATCACTGTAAAGCTGGAAGGTCACCAGCCTAACTTGCTATGGCTTAATATTTGTAATGTGCTTTTAATCTTTATTCTTCTTTTTTTGTTCTTTTTTGTTCTTCCATTCATCTAGATGTTACTTTGACATTTGCCACCCACCAAAACTGTGTTGTGGCACTAAGACATATTACACTAATAACTGTTTGCTGAGGGGTTGATCATGTAACAATTTGATGCGAGTTGAAATAACACATAACATCATTACAGATACTCTTCAAAACGTAAAAGTATAAGACATACAAGAGAGCATATCCTAATACAAGCCACATCATGCTTGGTGAAACTGAGGGCTTTTTGAAAATACAATCTTTCATCCATATTTGTTTGTTGTACAACAGGAAAAAAATCCAATCAGTTCTCAACTGTCATTTAACTGATCTAACATGGCAAGTCTTCTGAGAGCCTTTAAAGTCTCCAAAGTGTTCATATTTTAGTTATTAGTAGAATTTCTTTCCCCCAAAACATGAACTCAGTTTTCAGTTCAGCTATAAATGTAATAGTTTTTCTGAAAAATGTGGAAAGATGCTAAAGTCTTTGAAGGAGCTCAGCTGCACTGTTTCATATTCATCCTACAAAGAAAATAAAGTAGTTCTTCAGTGGTTACTTTTACCCTGAAATCCAACCAAAAATCAATCTCTACAATTCCTCTCTTGTGCGCTGCTATACACAGACAGAGAAATATGGCTGAATATAGCAAACCAGTTTGTTTTGCTAAAATCTGATCTGCTTTTAAAACTGTTATTTCCCTCCGATGCGACCTCTAGGGTTGCTGCCTCATACCCACCATACAGGATATAACTGTGTGCATGATGTCTGGAGAGGGGCTGTAGAGGAACAGGACTCAACTCTCCATTATAACCGTGATTAATGGCACACCTGAAACACAGTTTGGATACAAGGGTAAATGGTTTCCAGCACAGCGTGTCTTAAATAGAAAGAGTCTATTTACTGTCCCCGCTCTCCACTTTTGTGCCCCACTTTCTCATCAACATGTTTTTTCATGTTATTTATGAACCCCTGTGTCACCGCTCATTCCATCTCAGTTTTGTTGTTCTTTTGATTTTTTGGTTTTTCTTCATTCACTGATGTTTTTTCCCTATTTTAGTTTATTTTATTTCTGTCTGTAGTCTCAATTCATGCCCTGTGCAACCCAATTTAGTCCTGCTGTTTATTGTTGCTTCATTCTCTTTTCACACCTCATTGTCCTTGTGTTTCTGTCAGTCTAGACAGTGTTGTCTTTTATATTGTGTTATCACACGTGTAACCCATGTGAAAAACAGAGTTGCTAAACTTGTTTTGTGACAAAAATATATCTTGGTATGCAGTGCAACTAACCAGCTGATGAAACCTACTTTTTTATTGGACCCTGAACTTTGAGCACAAAGAAAAGTAATATCTGTCCAGTGAGTCTCACGCTTTCGTTAGCTACCTGCTAAGTTAGATGATGTATTTTACTAGCTGATTAAGCGCCAAAGCATTTTGGGGAAAAAACAATTGAGAGCTATAAGAATGTGCTGTATTGTTTTACTTATCTTGTTGTTCCTGATATTCTGGTATAAGTGTATAAATGATCTAATGGTACAAGTGTTATTTATGATGCTAGGTGTCATACTAGCTGCTAAGTGCAGTTAGCCAAATCCGCTAGCCGTAGCGCGACAGGGGGAAGTATTCAAATATAAGTACTTGCTCTGTTTATATTAAACCCTTAAATATTTGGTTATACGTGGTAGATAATTTTTGATAATATCCTTTTTGGAGGGTAAGAAGTTTGGAGCTTATGTTAAGAACAGAAGACAGAATGGAAATTTATTATTCTGCACTTTTTGTGTAGATTGTTTTTTTTAAAACTGCTTAAAAGGATTCTGGAGAACCACTGATGGCGAGCCCAGCCCAAATGAGAGTCTGGGTGATTGTGAAACGGTGTGGCCAGCCATGCAATCAGATTGTGGAAAATCTCTGAAGAACAGCGTCAAGCCATTCCTTGGATTTCAGATGAGCCCTGCACATTATTAATCCTACCCAGGTAGTAGACAATAGGGTCTGCACACTGACACTCTCCTTACAGCACTGGTGTTTGGGTCTCAATGAACATTAAAGGACAATTCAAAATGGAATTTTCTCACTTCAGGATGCGAAGACTAATTTGTTTTATTCATTTAAGGGAGCTCCAATACAATCCAGTACAAATCTTTTAAATTCAGTTTATAATTTTATTTTACTTTACATCTTTTCACCTAAAAGAGCACTACTGGTGTCCAAACTAGGTTGACTGTGACTGTATGTGTTTATGAGTTGTACTGAGGCAATAAAGGTCCGAGTTGTTCACTTCCAAGACAACATCTTTTGTGAGTCCTTAAATCCAAACATCCTTCCAAACCTAGGTAGATGTGTAGGGTCTCTATTGGAATTGATGTTGTACTGGTCCTGAGTAGTGGAGTTACACATGTGTTTAGGCTTCCCCCCCCCCCCCCCCCCTTTTTTTTAATGGCTTGTGAAATGTTAAGCTCAGCCCACTTAATTTTGCAGCTCCACCATATACAATTAACCCTTTAAGACCTACCATAGAACCAAGTCCACCAGAGCTTATATTATATTTTTACATGCTGTGGAACCATTTTTGGGAGCATTTCAAGTTGCTATAGTGGTTAATGTGATAGAAAGCAATATGTTTTAATTTAACCCTTTAAAGCCGGCCGGAGCAGGCACGCTCTGTTTTGCGTAACTATTTTTAAATCCTGGTAGCTCTGCAACCACATAAGCTAGCGCAATAATTATTTTTGCATATGAAACCGGAGGAGTTGTACTTACATCTTATGCCATCAGCTTGTCCTCGGTCACAGTTTCCTTCCACATGTAGCTTTGCAAAAACTGCATAAAAAGCACTTGCAGCAACAAAAACATAATATTCCAGAAACACGCTTTGCCGATCCGATCAGCTGTTTGTAACACTTCCTATGTCCATCAGCGCGAACTATCACATGTCCGCCATGACCTGCCCGAAACAGGAAGTGACATCATTTTTGCGGAAATGTAGTTTTTTTTTACTATCAGGGCCTTATGAGCCTATACTGGTGTTTGACTTTATGACTTTCTGTGTGGTTTCTGGGATGCTTAGGACTCATATTGCACTGCTGGAAATAGTTTATTTTGATGCATATGCTGCTTTTTTGCAAATTTGCATTATAATATTTATTTTCGTTTTTCCTGCAGTATATAAAAATTGGTGTATTTCAAAAATAAAACTATGAAGACACTTAAAATAAATTTCCTGTGGTGGGAAACTAGTTTGTGCAACTTTTTTGTATTTACAGTTTTGAGGGATAAGCCTCTTAAATTTCTCTAACTAGAAATATATGTTAAAAAAAACAAAAACGATTTTCATTTTTTTGTAGTTTATTGCACTTTTTTGCAATTTATGTAATTACTATGCACTTAATGCAGACATATTATTAAAATCTGGGCTATAATGGTTGTATTGATGTATAGCAACTTGAAATGCTCCCAAAAATGGCACTACAGCATGTAAAAATATAATATAAGCTCTGGCGGACTTGGTTCTATGGTAGGTCTTAAAGGGTTAATGACACTGTTGAAATGAATTATGTATAACTACATAATTATATGTATTTCCAAAATAAATTGGTTAGGCAGAGTTTCTGTTTCAGGCTCTTTACATACTCTCATAGAAGTTACATAGGAAAGAAATAAATATTTCAAATTTAATTGAACTTAATTATAATCCTCAGTAAATAAAACCGACAAGGTACCAGAACATCAGGTCAGGGGGAGATATGATCTTCCAACCCTCTAAGTACATGGTACAAAGCCGCAAGAACAACTGGTTTGTTGAAGACACGACAACAGTGATCACTGTGATGCTTGGCTACAAGATGAACAGCTACAAGAAGCAGCCACCTGAAGAGGGATAATAGAGAGAGAGGAGTCAGGCGAATACATAAGATATTTCCTCTGAACCATCCAAAGTGTACTCAGGAGCAGAGGAACAATATGGGAAAAGCCCCACCAAGGCTGGAGATGGCGCAATACTGGAAGAGCACATGGGTCAAGGATGCAACCGATAATAACAATGCTCAGTGGCATAGGGGATCTAAGAGTAGACCACAGCAATCTCCCTCAGCAGGGTCCAGTAACCATCACAATGGCAGACATCCAAGAAAGAATCTCAAGCATGATGAACAGCACCAGCCCCTGACATGATTCACACGCCTATTAGCTAAAGAAGCTAACTGCACTCCATGAGCACCACAAATGAACCAGTTGGATGAGTCCTGATTCCCAAAAGTCCACAGAATGGACAGTTTCCATCCAACTACAAGCCAATAATTGACCAATAGCAGCATGGAAACTCCTGTCAGGCATCATAGGAGCTAAGGAACTGGCAAAAATACATCAAAAACATCTCACTACCACTGAGCACAGCTACAAGTACCTTGGAATCCCACAGGCAAATGGGAATCATTAAGAAGCTGGTAGGAAAGGCACAACTACCAAATACCCGCAGAGAGGTGTCAGGTGAATGGGAAGAACAAGATCTGGGCAATCAACACCTATGCCCTGCCAGCTGTCTTCCTTCTCTCACCCCAACCGGTCGCAGCAGATGGCCGCCCCTCCCTGAGCCTGGTTCTGCCGGAGGTTTCTTCCTGTTAAAAGGGAGTTTTTCCTTCCCACTGTCGCCAAAGTGCTGCTCATAGGGGGTCATATGATTGTTGGGTTTTTCTCTGTATCTATGAAGCACCTTGAGGCGACTTTTGTTGTGATTTGGCGCTATAGAAATAAAATTGAATTGAATTGAATTGAAATTGTCAGTCCAGCACACTGAGACTGTACACTAAGTGAACAGAAGGAGCCTGAGGACTAGTGAGTGTCAAAACACCTACAAAGTTCAGTTCAGTTCATTTTTATTTCAAACATTTCATAAAATCTTTCCATGCAGTTGTTTGAAAAGGAGTAGGCAGAAGTATATACTTATTTAGCCCTACCCCCTCAGGTTTACATCCTCATCATCTAAATTTGAACAACAAAAACGTATACAACGCCTTCAACTTAGAACATAACATCACAAAAAATATTTTCTCATGTTCAACTAAAACTATATTTAGATTTGCTAATTTGCAGAAGAAAATAAACATCAGTTTGACTGCTGTCTTTGGTTAATTGCATTTTCTTCATTCTTATACTTATTTAAAATTTCTTTTTTGAGTTTTATTTTAAACTGGTTTATATCACTACTGATCTTTATTTGTTCTTTTAACTCATTCCAAAATTTAACTCCCACTATTGAAATAGACATCCTTTTCAATGTTGTTTTTATGAAACAACAAACACCCATGAGTACATCAGGAAAATGGCCACAACTGAGCACATGCTTAGGGAATACTTTAAGCACGAGCAACCCGGGAAAGAAGAGGAGCAAGGAGAAAAACAATAATAGAAGGAGAGGCCCCTGCCCAGTGTATACCACTGTCAGACAGAAGAAAGGGCCGACATCCAGAAATCCTACCAGTAGCTGGACTAAGCTGGACTGAAAGATATGGCGTTCTTTTTGTGTCACTATTCTGATCGCACGTAAAAAATATTTGCAGGTGCAAGTGTTGCATTTTGAGGCGAAATTTATTTTGAGCAAAGAAAAGCTAAATTTGAGTGAACAAAACTCATTGCTGCGTGCAAAAAATGTATTTCAGTGTTTGCTATTATCCACACACACAATAGCAGCACCTCTCGCTCAGTTTTTGTATTTGTGCTTGCTCGCAATGTGTTGCTTGCGCTCTCAACATTTCTGCCCGTGTGCGTTCAACTCTTTCTGTACGCCGTTATATTTGTGCCACAAAACCAGCCAATCACAGACTTGGATGCAAAAAAATCTGATTGGCTGTTTTGGTCTCAAATCAGCTCAAAATGACAAAATGCAATATCCCAGAATCTATTTCGTCCTAAACTCAAACGAGGCAGTAGCGGAGGAACACAGAGTAGCAGAGTTTGAAATATTACTTTTTCTGGGTCACAAAATAAACGTTTAAGATATTTTCACATTTTTTTTACGTGTGCTCAGAATAGTGGCACAAAAAAATGCCATAGAAAGTCAGCACAGAGCCACTAATCATGGCAGCACCGGGACAAGTTCCAAGCACAAGATCGATAGAAGTCTGGTCTTACCTGGTCTACCACATCAAACAAGCGATGCCCCTGAGACAATCCAGCACATAACAACAGGGTACAAGACACTAGGTGGTAGGGCATACATGGAACAGTCTAATCAAGTGGCCAGAATAATATACAGGAACATCTGTGCCATGGCCTGGAAGTCCCGAGGTCAAAATGAGAAACTGACCAAGCTAAATTCCAGTGAGACTTCCAGATACAGACGGACAAACTGGTGATGGCTAGTCAACCGGACATAGTAGTGGTGGACAAGCAGACAAAGACGGCAGTAATGATAGATGTAGCTATACTAAGGGATAGCAACATCATCAAGGATAGCAACCCATCAGGAAAAAGGAACAGGAAAAGCTTGAGGAATACAAATAGCTGAGAGAGGAGCTAGAGGAAATGTGGAAGGTAAAGGCAACAGTGGTTCCCATGTTAATTGGAGCACTGGGTGAGTGGCTCCAGATCCCAGAAACAATATCTGAGATCTCTGTCCAGAAGAATGCAGACGTAGGAAGAGCAAAGATATGACATGACCCTCAATCTGTTGTCTCATAACTAACCTGTTCACATAGAGTTTCCTCAACTACAAAAAAGGAGCAAAGATCAGCAAGCTGATGTCAGAGAAATTTCACAAAGAGGACCAAATGTTTTTACATCAACAGATATTTTCTGTTAAATAAATTCAAAACTATTTTCCTGTTGGTGTTGTTCAAACAGAAAATCTTTTTGTGTAGGAAGCTTGTCAGTTAAGATGTTTTCTTGTTCTAATATGTCAAAAAAGATCAGTTTTAATTCCATGTTTTTATTTTTCACACGGCTGCATATTGTGCTTTTCACATCCATCCATTTCACATTGTGTTCATTTGTTACTCGTCCTGCTGCTCTTTGTAAGAGAGAATTCGTTTAGGCTCGGTGTGCTGCACAGTCAAGCTTACTTTACTGTTTTTCTGTTCTATGAGAAAGGAGGGCATGATACAGGTGTCACTCTGGCTTTAGTATTCTGGCTTTACTGGTGAGGAAAGTATGAAGTATTTTTCTTCACTGACATGAATACCTGGAAGATTCTACATATTGAATTAGCTGTTCTGAGGAGCCTGATGGTTCATCATCGAACACAGCAGTTGGGCTAGCTGTTTAATCCTGTTTAGCTGTTTAATCCTGTTTAGCTGTTTTATCCTGTTTAGCTGTTTTATCCTGTTTAGCTGTTTAATCCTGTTTAGCTGTTTTATCCTGTTTAGCTGTTTAATCCTGTTTAGCTGTTTAATCCTGTTTAGCTGTTTTATCCTGTTTAGCTGTTTAATCCTGTTTAGCTGTTTTATCCTGTTTAGCTGTTTAATCCTGTTTAGCTGTTTTATCCTGTTTAGCTGTTTTATCCAGTTTTCTCTGCTGGGAGGGGATGGGATGAGAAATCATAATATTAGAACTGTAACTTTATTCAGTAAAGTGAATAAACTTTTAAACATTTGTATTTTGCATATGTGGCCTTTCTCTCGTTTTCATTCCTTCCTGTGGGATGATTGCCACTTTCTAAATTTAAAGTCATGCCATGCAAGTTTTTATTAAAGTCCTTGCATATTCTAAGTTTCAGATGCTTCATCATTCCATATTATATTAATTGTTGTGTGTCTTTAACACAGTATGTAAAGGGTCTCACACTAAAGAGAAGTTTAAAAACTGAAATGATTTGTGGTGTGAGCACACTTGCGTTCTATGGACCAATTATCTGAAACATTGTGAACCCCTCACTGTAAAAAGTAGTATATCATTGCACTTGCGTGCATGTCAACATTCATGTCAACATTTTTAATAAAATGGTTTGAAAAGTTTTGAATTAATTCGGATAAACCTTTGTAGGGGTCTAGAATGTGGTCATGTTAACAATCCATTAAAATCTGGCTTCCATCTTCTAAAGTCTTCAAGATCAACTTACTGATTTATTGGTTAAAACCTGGCAAAACGCTTTTTAAACGAGAAACTATGATTCTTACAAGTGTGGTCTATACTGTGAACATGTACAAAGATTTAAAATATCATGTCAAATTTGACCTCTGACCTCTTCTTCAAGGTCAATCAATTGGTTTGAAGGTCAAAGTGATAATAATGCTCCTTTAAGCTATTAAATACTATGTTTCTGACTGGTTTGTTTGACAACACATAGGCAAATAGGGAATGATTTTTTGAATTTTCTAAATATCAGGTCCCTTCTTCAAATTTAAACGAGGTCAATGTCCAGGGATAGCTCAGTAAGTAAAGTGGTTGCCCCATAATTGGAAGGTTGGGGGTTCAAATCTACTGAATGGCTCCTGTGATACCCTGGAGCAACGTACTGTCCCTACACACTGCTTCACTGGTTAAATGCAGTTTTTTATCTTTAAAATTCTACTGGCTTTGTTTGTTTTGGCAACATTTAGGAAATGATACTGGTATATGGAATTCTAAATTTCTCATTGTAGTTTGTATCCTAATATCATGTCACATTTGACGTCAGATCTCATTTGTACATTTCACATCTTCCTTTCTTTCAAGATGACCCTAAAACGACCCTAACCCAAGGGTAAGGAAGAATTAACTTGTGTTATTTTTGCTGTACTGGAAACTTCTTAAAGTACGATTGCAAAAAAAACAAATGTATATATACAAAATACAGAACTATTCCCTTAAAAGTAAATATTTCCCGAAGAGTTTTTTTCCTGTTAAACTTTAAAGTTAGTGGGTTATATGATTATTGGACTACGATCTGTATCTTACAACATTAATCCCCTTGAGGCAACTGTTGTGACTATGTTAATGAACCTGAATTTGATTTGAAAGGAATTTATTTGAATCGAACTGAAGTGAAGCAAAGTGAATTGATTTGAATCAACTGAGCATGTCTTTGTGTAGCAGCACTGGATCCTCTCAGGGGAACACTGGTGGCAGTATGGACATCACGTCTCACCCTCGCCCAACTAGTTCTGGGTTGACCATCTTGGGGGAATCAACCCATGTCCTCTTCATCATCTTTATGGGTGCAAAACATGCCCACATATTGGTTGTAGACCCCAGATTCAATGCCAAGCTGTATCCTAGAGAGGCACTGAGTGAGTGTTAGTGGCCTCAAAAGCACTTTTTGAAACCACAGCAAACCCCTCATGGAGATCTCTCCCCTGAGCACTCGGGAAGCTCTTTCTCTGTTCTTTCCTCCGCCCAAGAGTGAGGAAGATGTAAGAGCCAATAATTTCCTCCTGATACACACTGAAGGAGCACAAGTTCCCTCAGTGCTCTTCAATTTATTTACTCCCTCTTTTTGCTAGTGGGTTCAGTTCAGAGGGAGAGGTATGCGTCATCCAAAGCACAAAAGCATTTTACATGTTTTTACAATAAAAAGGCCACTGTCGTAGTCAAGAGTAAGGCTGAGGGCACACTGTGTGCAACAAAGGAAAAATCATAAAGGGCAGGTCAGTTTGTACCCAAAGAAGGCGCAGCTCCATGAGTTTTCAACTTCAAGCGTCAGTGCTCTTTAATACTGCCGCTTGTGGAAGAATGCACACGTGTACAGTCCATCCCTGTTTGTTCACTGTTACCAAGGATTATAGCATTTGAAACAGTGCAGTGTTGGGTTTTCAGTGGCTGCAAGAAAAATTAGAAAAATGTAATCTCTCTTAAACTGAGGAGCAATAAAAATTTTACCAGAAGTAGAAATGATTCTAAGCTTCTTGTCCAGATATTTCTTAATAAGTAAGGGTGATCCCATACTGGATTTATATTCTCTCAATTTTCATCTCAGGAAATACAAATTCAGAATGCTGTCACGAGATATGCTGTTCTGATCTGTTTGACAGGATGAATGGTTTACGTCAGTAGATCTGTAGGATGCTTATTTCTGAACACAGGTTCTTCGGGGCATAGCATACAAATATCAGACCCTCCCACCCGGGCAGGTACTTGCCCCAAAGGGTATTCACCAAGTGTTTTGAAACAGCCCTGAACCCCTCGCGGGTGGCAGGGTTCTCAGCTACACAGGGGATGACAATGTTGTTGCATCTGCGTTTCTTATCCTCCCTAGCTGGTGTCTGATCTTCTTTTCTGTGCATCTTTGCTGACTTTACAAATGCCCAATTAGGATAACCGCATGTTTTAAGTGCTTCCTTTACATGTGTGTGTTCCCCTCTTTGGGGAAAACTCCCACTGGGTTTAAATCTGGGACTCTCCACCATTTGACCTTAGAACTGAAGAAGCTTCTCGGATGAGAGGTGAAACGTCTTCAAGCAACTTAAAGAAGTCCAGACGCTTTTCTTTCCAAGCTCCTTAGACTACGATGACCTGGATGACTGAGAACCTTCACAGAAATAATGAGTTAACATTTAGAAACATGTATTTAGAAACCTGTCTTTAAAGCACTTCTGTGGTTTAAATGTACTATAAGCTATAAAATAAATATGAAAGAGTTTGTAAGAGTTTGAAAGAGTGAATTTTCTGATTTCCAAAAGAAATAATTGAACCCAATAAAGGCTACAAACCTAAGTGAGAGGATATCAGCAAAATATCAATCAATCAATTAATCAATTGTGCTAGTATCAGTCCAATACTAATGCCAACATTGGTATCGATATGATACCAATCGATATCGATCTGCCAAGCCTCTAGCAAGCATCTCATCTTATTACGTACAACACATGTTCATGGCGCATTAAAGACTGGACCGACTCAAACCAAAATCCTTCATCAACTGTGGTACAGATTTTGTCAGATGTCCATACAGGAAAAAATCTCTTTTAGCAATATTTTGTCTGTTGTGTTGGGCTCTTGAATAAAACTCCTGCTCAAGCGATAACGTGGAGCAACAACAATCTTTTTAATACAGCTTGCTCTCGTGCTGTTTATTTGGCTGTTATTACCTGTTTAGTCGGTAAGTACTGCCGCCTAGTGGCGCATGCATGTACATCAATATAGATTACACCACATCCCCCTTACTGAAGTTAGGCTGGTACATTATTTTGCTCTTCAAACAAAACATAACTGCAAGACCTTTTTTCAATACAGACATACCCCAGCATTTCAGGTAACATAAACCTGGTATTTTCATAAACACTTTCTTTTCTCTTGTAACAGATGTCAAACCATTTTCCCTTTTAAACCTGCTACTCTCAAAACCAAAACTTAGCATTTCAAAATACGAACTCTTTTCTTCCCAAACAATTAGCTTCACAGATCAAGTCTTTTTGGTTTAATCACTTCCCTATCAGACCGGGTTCTAACCACACCTGGTGTATGGGGTGTGCTTGGCTCAGAAACAGTCTCTGTAGGAGTGGACTGGATCTGTTTTGCGTCGGTTTGAGTCTCTGTTTGTGGGATCGGCACGAGATGACTGCGGTTCCTTCTGATTGTCCCTTGGGGTCCACTGATGATGTACGATCGTGGAGTCGGGTGGACTGATGTCACTGTGCCTTGTGTTTTTGCATCCGTGATCCAGGCTGGTTGCCCTGGCACCAATTTATCCAGCTTTCTTGTTCTATGTCTTTTGTTAAAACATTCGGTTTGTCTCAGCCTTTTCTCTCTCTCAGAATGACAAATCTGCTGAAAATCAGGCAGACATGGCTCTAAGGTTTCAGGAAGCATTGGTAAAGTAGTACAAAGCCTGCGCCCCATGAGAAGTTGAGCCAGGCTGTAGCCATTCGCCAGCGTTGTTGTTCTGTATGCCAGCAATGCTTTGTATGGATCGCTGGCTTTTTTGAGGAGATTTTTGATTGTCTGGACGCCCCTCTCCGCCTCACCGTTGCTCTGCAGGTACCTGGGACTACTGGTGACATGCTCACAACAGCAGTCCTTTGCAAAGTCTTTAATTTCTTGACATGCAAATTGTGGGCCATTATCGGTAATCAATGTTTCAGGTATCCCATGGCGTGCAAATATTGACTTTAAATGCACAATCACATTGGCTGAACGAGTTGGGCTGAGTTGAGCAATCTCGACATATCTCGAGAAATAATCTACTACCAACAGATAGTTTTTGTCTTTTAGTGTGAACAAATCAGCTCCTAAATTCTGCCACGGCCTCTCAGGTAAACGTGTGGGCATAAGAGGTTCCCTCACATTGACTCTATGCACAGCCTGCACTTAAGGACAAGTTCACTGATCTGATTACTTAAGCCTGGCCACCACACTGCTTGTCGGGCGCGTTCTCGACACTTAACTACCCCTTAGTGACCCTCGTGTATTTTGTCCAAAACTGTTTGCAGGTATGACCAACCTTGTGCCTCGCAGTAGTAGTCCATTGTGTACACTCACTACTGCTCTTTCTGGCCAGCCCTCTGCACAGAACTTCATGACTTGGGAACAGACGCTGTCAGACTGTAGCTGCTCACGGAGATCTGCAAGATATTTGGTGCTAGTAGGAAAGCCCTCCAGCACTGTGTCAACATAAATATCAGTGTCCTCCATAAGATGATTGTCTCTGGGCATCACACTGTGTGTCACTGAATCTTTCACAGGCCCAGGTGAGCGCTAGCGCTTCTTTTACCAGCCGAGCATATCGCTGCTCTGTGGGTGTCAATGATCGTGAGGCATACGTGACTGGTGACCACACATCATTGTCTTTCTGTATGAACCTTCCAGATCCCTCAGGTCATCTGGATCCGGTCTTTTATCAGTTCCCAGAGTCAGAACCAGACACGGAGAAGCCGCATTCAGCTTTTATGCTCCATATATCTGGAACAAACTCCCAGAAAGCCTCCGATCAGCTGAAACACTCAGTTTATTTAAATCCAGGTTGAAGACTCACCTGTTCTCAGCTGCATTTGAATAAAGCACCAAATCCACACTTAGGCTTAAATTTCAAAACTCACATTTTAATTACTGATTTTATCTGTTTTGATTTTATATACTGTTTTGTTTGTTTGTTTGTTTGTTAATTAGTTAGTTTGTTTGCTTGTTTTAATCAATTTTAAATCATGCTTTTTATTTGTTTTTGTTTCTAATGTCTCTGTAAAGCACTTTGAATCACCTTGTTGTTGAATTGTGCTATACAAATAAACTTGCCTTGCCTTGCCTTCTGTAGCAAAACTGCCCCCAACCCATATGAAGAGGCATCTGCTGAGATCTTTTGGGGTTTGTTTGGGTCGTAAAGCTGTAGTACTGGAGCGGATGACAGTTCTTGTTTTAAACTGTTAAACGCGTTTTGTTGCTCTTGGGAGAAAGAAAGAAAGAGAGGAAGGGAAAGAAAAACAGGAGAAGGGGGACAGTGAGAGAGGACACTTAAAAACATCTCCTGGATCACCTGTGAAAGAAGAAAAAAAGAAGAGAAAACAAGCAAAAAAGACAGCAACATAATAAACAACACCATCGCAATAATCTAGCTAAGTGCAAATAACAGTAAATACCAAATACTGAATGTTATTGTGCACCACGCAAGACCAACAGCGCACAATGTGCTTTGAGGTAGCAGCAAGAAAGGTGTACTTTGTGTCTGTGAACACCCGTGTGTACACCTGTGTGCACAACTGTGTGCACACCTGTGTGGATGAGAGCGCTTGTATTCAAAAGGTTTCTCCATGTAACAGTCTGCTAGGGGGTGGTTTGGAGCCATAGCCCCGTCCCCCAGGGTATGAAGCAGGCATGGAAGGAGATCCAGGCCCCAGACATCCAGAGGCCCTCAGAGTGCAAGAGTCCAAGAAGGACCATCAGTGGGGCAACTGTGCCACCCTCCTGGGAAGAGCTGAGGAGAGCCCCAGATGAGGGGTCAGCCAGTAGTCGCGGCTCAGAAGCCAGAGGGGGCTGTAGTGATGTGTCCGCGGGCTCTGCCGTCAGCCAGCTGTGCCAGAGTGGACCGAGCCCCGGGCCAGAGGCCTGAGGGCTCCCCACCCCCCAGAAGGGGTCCGTCAAGCAACCCCAGGTCCAGGTACCCTCGCCCCCAGAAGGGGAAAACGCACCTAGACCCAAGCACTTTCTTCTAAGCTTTTTTAGTGCTTCCTAATTAACATTCATACACATTCATACTCTGAGGGATGCATCAGAGAGCAACTTAGGGTTAGTATCTTGGCATGCAGACTGGAGGAGCCAGGAATCAAACCACTAAGAAGAATGTGTGGTTACCAGAGTTTCTCAAGGTCCCTGAAAACTGGGTGAGTTTTTTCACCCTGCTTGTATAGGCACATAAAAGAAATACATTGAGAATGCCTGGTGTGAGGCATTAAAACTGATCAGGAGACTTTATATTTGAAGTGAGATGTGGTGGTGGAGCTTCTGAGTCTGGTGGTAGGAGAGGGGACTTCTGATGATGAGAATTTCTCAGTTTTCATAGAACTGGTCTTACCCTGGTAATCAGACATCGTCCGCTGGCACAGACTGTAAATCTTTCCCTAAATATCATTATGACAGCTTTGACCACTCTCCCTGATGTCCACAAGAGAGAAGACAGCACTCAAGACAGGACAGAGTGATACCACACACGCACACAGGTGAGCTTGCCTCTTGCTGGAAATGATCACTTTAGTGATTGATGATTAACGTTTGGCTTGCTAAAGTAAGGACTTGGATTTCTGGACTCTAGCCATGGGGCTCTGCTCATTTTTCTCCTTAAGAATGCAATGTTGAAGCATGTTTCAATTCCTAAAATGCGTCTGTAGGACAGGAGCGAGAAGCCATTCTAGAGGAGGCGTGGCACAGGGCTGACCTATACAAACTGGGAGAAGGACATATTTTGTTTTCATTAAGATAAAAACAATTTATGAATGCAAAAGGCAGTTTTGCTTTTACCTCTCCTGTTAACCAATCAAGAGTGTTTAACTTTCACACACTTTCATTTTAAAGGGTGAAAAGAAACGGAGATTGCACAGTCCCTTATAGAGCTCCTGTACTACACATGACCAAATCAGACTGATGACTGTCAGTAATTTCGGAGATATCTTTCTCTCAGTAGCAGCAGGCTGGACTGTGTTAAATGCACTTGACAAATAAAAGACTCACCGTGAAGCCATTACTATCTAAGATGGAAATAAGCTTTCTGTGGAATAGAGATGATTGCATCGTCCACTTCCACATTTGGTTCATTTTTAGTTTATTATTGTTATTATTGTTAACAAAGGGGGGAAGAAGGGGAAAAGGGCAAAATCATTAAAGGTAACAGGGGGGTGTGAAGGCCATGGTGTGTGGTGGAGCAGGCAGTAGAGGGCTGTGAATTAAAACTGTTGAAGAAATTGCCTGCGCAGTGATCCCCAAGTAATCTAATTGACCCTTTGCACGAGAAAATGCTAACTTCCTGGTTTGAGACCGGATGTGGGGTTGTACATTTCCGGTAGCTTTACTTTGCGGTCAATCGCTACTGCGAAGATATACTCCACAATCATGTCCAAAACGGAAAGATCGCGTTAAGTTACAAAGAGCACAAGGTGGGAACACTCACCACTGTTGTGTCATAAAAAATCTAATGATCAATTTTGACGTTTAAAGAGTTTAGATCGATCAGTTGTTTACATCACTCAACACAAGAACTGCATTACTGCAGCAGACGACACATCGTCCACATTCAGAAGCACATCTCTGTATAGTGACTTATCTTATGATTTAAACAGGCAAATGTTCAGCATTCAAACTACAGGTGAAGAATAGTCAAACCAGATGTTTTCCCCGTTATGTCGATATCAGCTAGTCAAGTACACACCTACACAGCATGTTAACAAACCGTGAAAAAAGCCACACAAAAATGAATGATTGCTGGTAAGGGTTTCTATACATTAGTATGTATGAAGGGTATGTTGTGACTTACCTTAAAAATTACAGCGGTCCCTCACTATAACACGGTTCACCTTTCACCTCACTCTTTCACAGATTTTTTAGTGCAAGTTTGCATGCTTATTTTTTACATCACATTGTGTCCTGCGTCCTGATCGCTGCAGACGATCTCCTCCGTGACGTCTCTCCTGTACAGAATCGCTGCATCGATCGCTAGCAGTGTGACTCTGAAGTGCAGTGCTGTATGTCCACGATGTCCACGAAACATTTTGCACCGTCAAAAAATAAACTTGGCTACTTGATTTCACCTATCGCTGGTTATTTTTAGAACATAACACCCGCAATAAACGAAGGACAGCTGAGAAATATAACATTTGAATCCCTTTTCTATTTTGCTCTGAGGCGCGGGGAAAAAATATCGACAAGTCGATGAACATCATTTACAGATATATTGGGTAAATGCCCGAGACATCTATAAAGTGTAAATCGCCGCTTGATTCATTCATTTGCTTAACTTGTTTTGGACCGTAAACCAGGCGCGAATAGGACACCGGAAACAAAGCTCCCCACAGGAGTTTCCGCACCGGAGGTAGCATATGCTAACGTGCACATAGTCTATTGTAACAACAAGCATTACATTTCACTTTATTGGTCCATATTTATAGATTTGTAGTACATCTTAATGATATTGTAGTTTCACCACAGCAACAACATCCACCATTGTTACGCAGCGTAGCGTAGGTGCATTACAGTTACATTTAGTTCAGACACAGTTCCCAATTATCCATCATCCATTTCCAATCAAGGTCAAGGAAAAGTGCTTATAAGACATAGATCATATATTGGACTATCCAACTGTCTAAGTATCTTTGCAGTTCGTTGTAATATTTCATGTGAAATTCTATTTGAAATTCTGTCATGATCCTGGATCACGTTTTAAATTTTTATTATATGTTTATGTTTAAGTTCATTAGATTATCTAAGTTCATTTCTATTATGCTTAGGTTGTTGTTATAGTTCATTATTTCTTAGATTCCCCTTGTGTCTTCACCTCCTGTGTTTAAGTCTCCCTCACCCTTCATGTGTTTGATGTCTACGGCTGTATCCCAATTCAGGGTCTGCAGCCTTAAAGGCCGCATTTTAAGGCCGATTATGTCACCGCGACGCGACAAAGGCTGTCCCAATTCGAAGGCTGCTCTAAATGCGGCCCTAAAATGCGTCCTTCATTTCCCTGAATTTTAAGGACGTGGCGGTGTAGACTTCTTGGCCCAACATATCCCAGAATGCATAGCGTGGCTGTGGGTGTGGATAATTTTGCCGAAAAAGAGACGGTGGATGAGGGGCACCCGAAGAGTAAACTTAAGTAAGTACTGAATATTATGTCACTTATTTATGTGCAAATGTTTAATAACGAAGAACATTAAAACATTACTGTTGGTCACATGTCGGCAAAGTTATGTGACATTAGTGACGTTTGTACTAACTTGGTTTTACAGCCTTTAAAATATACGCCGTTCAATAGCTGAGCATCTTACAGAGAAACAAACAAACAAATGAACAAAAGATGTTCTCCCTCATTTCTGTCAAACAAAGCTGTATGAAACGTTTCCAGCTGTTTGTATCATGGTTGCGAGGCAACCTGGGCAGCGCGACGGAGGCTAGACCGTCCCATTTCACAAGCCTCGCACTTCCGGCCTCAGCGGTCTTTGAGTACGCGGCCCTTGAGGATCGTTAAGGCTGCGTACTTTAAGGCTGCAGACCCTGAATTGGGATACAGCCTATGGTCGTGTCCAAATTCATGGGCTGCATCCTCCTGAGGACCCGGCCTTCGCGGTCTACGTGGGCCGGGTCCTCAGGAGGTCGGGTAGGCCAGAAGTAAACGGCTATGGAATTGGACGGTCTAGCCTTCTCGATCTACTCCCGCCCTTAATTCAGAGTATTTCCAGTTGTCAGCGCCACGGCACGAAAATCGAAAATGGACCCGAAATCTTTCTCCGTTTTTTGTGTTCATTTTTAATTATCAACGAGCTAACCCACATTCTCGCCTGAAAATATGTTTAAAGTTTATTTTGTGGCCCAGAAAGATTAATAAGAGTAATTTTAGAACTTAACAGCGGCCGCCATTGCTGGAAACTGGAGCTTGGCTGGGCCACGCTATGAATTCTGGGATATGGTGGGCCAAGAAGGACACACCCGACCCATCCTTCAAATTCGGGGAAAAGGAGGACGCATTTGTCGGCTGCATTCGGAGGAGTCTACGAATTTGGACAGCCTTCGGCGCGTCGCTGTGACGTAATCGGTCTACAAATGCGGCCTCAGGAGGATGCAGCCCATGAATTTGGACACGACCTATGTCTTCTGTGTCAGGCTCATGTTGCCATGTCTGCATCCCATTATGCTTCCTGTTTCCCCATGTGTTTCCACTTCCCCTGATCACCTCCAGAGTGCATTTAGTCTGTGTGTTTCCGTTCATTCCTCGTCTGTTGTCCTGCGTTGTTTCCACATCACGCCAGGACTTCATGTCAGGTTTCTATGTTCTTGTTCACGTTCCATAGTTTTTTATGTTTAGCCTTAGTTCACCCAGTTTAGGTTTAGTTTTCGCCCTCGCCCTTTGTTTGTATTATTTTTGCTCATTTTTTGTTAGGTCAAGTTTTGTCTCTTCACGTGTCTGCACTTGGGTCCACCTCCTCACTCCACACAGTCTCAGCCAGACTGTGACAAATGTATTAGGGCTTGGCATTTAACACAACAGTGCCTTCCAGACTGGTCGCTTAACTGTGAGATTATACTCCTCATGCAGACGGGTCCTGAACTTGGTATCCAAAAGCCCACACGTAGTATGAGTAGTATTTTTCCTTGCCCTCAAAACCAGAATACTGTCTTCCTGCTGAACACCTGCTCTACTCACTGTGACTGTGATCCTTCAGATTGTGGATAGTGGATAGGATGGGCAGCTTGAAATATCTCTGACCTGTCATCGTGTGATATCAATATTTCACAAAAAAAAAAGGGTATCTATCACTTCCTTTCACACTTTTATTATATTTTCTTCTACTGTATCATGCTGCTGAGTGACTGCTGCTCATCAAACACATTTCATTGCAATGTTGACCCTGTGCTAACTTGCATATAACAAATAAAACTGAAACATAACTTCATTATATAAATGGTAAGCTGCCTGAAGACATGCCAATCTGTATTATCAGTATTGAGTTTTATCTTGATAGTCCTTGATTATATTATATAGAAATATATAAAACAGTGGCAACAATATGTCAAACTTTACTTCATGTAAAAGAAACGTGGGTGAAATGTGGGTGTATGAATAATCAGGCCAATGTCTGCACATACAGTGCAAGACGTTACTGCTGTTAAGAAACAACTGACCTAGTATTAAACGTTAATCAGCTTCTCAATATGCTGGAGATGCATTACTGACTTCTTAAAGGATCTGTATCCGTCAACACTCTCTAACTAGATTTTTTGAAAAATGTTAACATCATCAGCTCCGCAGCAGCCAGGATATGGAGTCACCCATACATATGCATGTAGTATTATTATTCATGGTTTAAATCCACTGAACTCTCACTTCTTCAAATACAATATTTGATGCACTATGTTCAGAATATTTTAGTTTACAGAACAAATAAATGCATGCTTGATATTGTGGGTTACATAATACTATCCGCAAATTAAATCCTGTGACAAAAACCTCAACCATTACGATATATATTCATTTCACCTTAAATTTCCAAGCACATGACACAGTTTTAAATTATTCCTTTGCATTGTGTATTGAAAGGCTTTGATTGACAAAGATTTCTAAACCCGAGCTGGTGATCAACCAACCATTTATTCCTAATGAAGGTAGTTACTGTGTCACAGGTTCTGTGTCTCTTTTTACACAGTTAAAGATGCAGCTCAATAAAGCAAAGAAGGATTTCTCCTGGGTGTAACAAGAAGACCCTCAGGTGAGTTTGCAGTCTCAACTAGAAGCACTTCCTCTAAATAACTGTAGAGTGTCACTGGATGACAAACATATTTCACTGAATTTGGGAATCCATCCATCCATTCGCTTCCGCTTATCCTTTTCAGGGTCACGGGGGGCGCTGGAGCCTATCCCAGCTGTCATAGGGCGAGAGGCGGGGTACACTCTGGACAGGTCGCCAGTCTATCGGCCAACACACAGAGACAGACAACCATTCGCACTCACTTTCACTCGCACATTCACACCTAGTGACAATTTGGATTATCCAATTAACCTATCCCCACAAGCTGCATGTCTTTGGACGGTGGGAGGAAGCCGGAGTACCTGGAGGGAACCCACGCAAACACGGGGAGAACATGCAAACTCCACACAGAAAGACCCCGGCCTGATGGTGGAATTGAACTCAGGACCTTCTTGCTGTGCGGCAACAGTGCTAACCACCGTGCCACCGTTCAGTGTGAAAGAATCACTCTGTTTTTCATTGTTCATGTTGTTTTGTGAAAACATTTTGAGATTTTGGGATTTTTGCTTCCATGTGTATTGCACTAAGAGTGAAATGAAAATGTTTAAAATACACACCCAGTGTATCAAAGGAAAATTTGTGTATTTTTAATGAGATAGGACCTCATTTAAAGGTTAAACTTTATGGCAGTGTCATGGTCTTGCACTAGTTTGTTTCCTGTTTTAGGGTTTTTCCACTCTCTCGTGGCTCCAGTTCCTGTACCCAAAACTGACCCCATGAGTTCCCATGGCAGAAATAGCTTTACTGCCTGTGACAAAGTGGAGGAGCAGTTGCAATGCTCTCCATTTGTCCCATATGTGTTTACCTTTTTTTGCACATTGTACATATTATTCTGTTTCTATGTATTTTCTATAATTTGCTATTTGTCAAGTAACATTGCTTCACTCACTATCCCGGGTTTGTTTGTGTAAGCGTTCTGTTGCCGGCAAATCAAACATTCTGCAAATTAAGACAAATACTCAGTTACATGTTTCTTTATATTTTATTATGTTACAGATTAAGTCATTTGTTCATACTTACTTTGTTTGTCTTTTCAGTCTTCATAAGGGTCAGGTGTGGGGAAACGCCCACCTGGCATTTCCTCATTTTAAAGTCCTGATGATGTCACACACTGTGTCTGCTTCCAAAAAGACAAAAAACAAACTAAAAACCAGCAACAAACAACTTAAACATTTACAAAGAAAGAACAATACAGTATCCACATCTGAACCAAAGAGTAAAACAGTGAAATGTGGATTATTAAATATTAGGTCTCTCTCCTCCAAGTCTCTGTTAGTACATGACTTAATAATTGATCAACAAATTGATTTACTCTGCCTTACAGAAACCTGGTTGCAGCAGGATGATTATGTTAGTTTAAATGAATCAACACCCCCGAGTCATTCTAACTACCAGAAATCTCGAAGCACAGGTCGAGGGGGCGGTGTGGCAGCAATTTTTCACACCAGTCTATTAATTAATGAAAGACCAAGACAGACTTTTAATTCATTTGAAAGCCTGATGCTTAACATTGTCCACCCCAGCTGTGAAACTCAGAAACCAGTCTTACTTGTTATCATCTATCGTCCACCTGGGCCTTACACAGAGTTTCTGTCTGATTTCTCAGACTTTATATCTAATTTAGTTCTGAGCTCAGATAAAATAATTATTGTGGGTGATTTTAACATCCATGTTGATGCTAAAAATGACAGCCTCAACATGGCATTTAATCTGTTGTTAGACTCAATTGGTTTCTCTCAAAATGTAAAAGAACCCACCCACCACTTTAATCACACTCTAGATCTTGTTTTAACATATGGCATAGAAACTGAACATTTAACAGTGTTTCCTGAAAACCCTCTCCTGTCTGATCATTTCTTGATAACATTTACATTTACAATAATTGATTACGCAGCAGTGGAGAGTGGACTTTATCAAAGTAGATGTCTTTCTGAAAGCGCTGTAACTAAGTTTAAGAATATAATCCAGCCACTGTTATCATCGTCAATGCCCTGTACCAACACAGAGCAGAGCAGCTATCTGAACGCTACCCCAACAGAGGTCGATTATCTTGTTAATAATTTCACCTCCTCACTACGTACGACTCTGGATACTGTAGCTCCAGTGAAAACTAAGGTCTCTAATCAGAAGTACCTGACCCCGTGGTATAATTCTCAAACACGTACCCTAAAGCAGATGACTCGTAATCTGGAGAGGAAATGGCGTGTCACAAATTTAGAGGATCATCATTTAGCCTGGAGAAATAGTTTGTTGCTTTATAAGAAAGCCCTCCGCAAAGCCAGAACAGCTTACTACTCATCACTGATTGAAGAAAATAAGAACAACCCCAGGTTTCTCTTCAGCACTGTAGCCAGGCTGACAAAAAGTCAGAGCTCTTTTGAGCCAACCATCCCTTTAACGTTAACTAGTGATGACTTCATGAACTTCTTCACAAATAAAATTTTTATCATTAGAGAAAAAATTACCAATAATCATCCCACAGATGTAATATTATCTACAGCTACTCTTAGTTCCATTGATGTTAAGTTAGACTCTTTTTCTCCAATCGATCTTTCTGAGTTAACTTCAATAATTACTTCCTCCAAACCATCAACGTGTCTTTTAGACCCCATTCCTACAAAACTGCTCAAAGAAGTCCTGCCATTGATTAATTCTTCGATCTTATATATGATCAACCTATCTCTAATAATCGGCTATGTACCACAGGCCTTCAAGGTGGCTGCAGTTAAACCTTTACTCAAAAAGCCATCTCTAGACCCAGCAGTCTTAGCTAATTATAGGCCAATCTCCAACCTTCCTTTCATATCAAAAATCCTTGAAAGAGTAGTTGTCAAACAGCTAACAGATCATCTGCAGAGGAATGGTTTATTTGAAGAGTTTCAGTCCGGTTTCAGAGTTCATCACAGCACAGAAACAGCTTTAGTGAAGGTTACAAATGATCTTCTTATGGCCTCTGACAGTGGACTCATCTCTGTGCTTGTCCTTCTTGACCTTAGTGCAGCATTCGATACTGTTGACCATAATATCCTATTAGAGCGATTAGAACATGCTGTAGGTATTACAGGTATTGCACTGCAGTGGTTTGTATCATATCTATCTAATAGACTCCAATGTGTGCATGTAAATGGAGAGTCCTCTTCACACACTGAGGTTAATTATGGAGTTCCACAGGGTTCAGTGCTAGGACCAATTCTGTTTACATTATACATGCTTCCCCTAGGCAGCATCATTAGAAGACATAGCATACATTTTCACTGCTATGCAGATGACACCCAGCTCTATCTGTCCATGAAGCCAGATAACACACACCAATTAGTTAAACTGCAGGAATGTCTTAAAGACATAAAGACTTGGATGGCCACTAACTTTCTGCTTCTTAACTCAGATAAAACTGAGGTCATTGTACTCGGCGCTGAAAAGCTTAGAAATATGGTATCTAACCAGATTCTTACTCTGGATGGCATTACCTTGGCCTCCAGTAACACTGTGAGGAACCTTGGAGTCATTTTTGACCAGGATATGTCCTTCAACGCACATATTAAACAAATATGTAAGACTGCGTTCTTCCATTTGCGCAACATCGCTAAAATTAGAAATATCCTGTCTCAGAGTGACGCTGAAAAACTAGTTCATGCATTTATTACTTCCAGGCTGGACTACTGCAATTCATTATTATCAGGATGTCCAAAAAACTCACTGAAAAGCCTTCAGCTAATCCAAAATGCTGCAGCAAGAGTACTGACAGGGACTAGAAAGAGAGAGCATATTTCTCCTGTTTTGGCTTCCCTTCATTGGCTTCCTGTTAAATCCAGAATTGAATTCAAAATCCCGCTCCTCACATACAAGGTCTTAAATAATCAGGCCCCATCTTATCTTAATGACCTTGTAGTACCATATTACCCTATTAGAGCACTTCGCTCTCGCTCTGCAGGCCTACTTGTTGTTCCTAGAGTATTTAAAAGTAGAATGGGAGGGAGAGCCTTCAGTTTTCAGGCCCCTCTTCTGTGGAACCAGCTTCCAGTTTGGATTCGGGAGACAGACACTATCTCTACTTTTAAGATTAGGCTTAAAACTTTCCTTTTTGCTAAAGCATATAGTTAGGGCTGGACCAGGTGACCCTGAATCCTCCCTTAGTTATGCTGCAATAGATGTAGGCTGCCGGGGGATTCCCATGATGCATTGAGTTTTTCCTTTCCAGTCACCTTTCTCACTCACTATGTGTTAACAGACCTCTCTGTATTGAATCGTATCTGTTATTAATCTCTGTCTCTCTTCCACAGCATGTCTTTTATCCTGTCTTCCTTCTCTCACCCCAACCGGTCGCAGCAGATGGCCCCGCCCCTCCCTGAGCCTGGTTCTGCCGGAGGTTTCTTCCTGTTAAAAGGGAGTTTTTCCTTCCCACTGTCGCCAAAGTGCTTGCTCATAGGGGGTCATATGATTGTTGGGCTTTTCTCTGTATCTATGAAGCGCCTTGAGGCGACATTTGTTGTGATTTGGCGCTATATAAATAAAATTGAATTGAATTGAATTGAACATGACATCAGCAGGTCAAACCAAGTGGAGGGGTTTCTTTGTCCATAGAGATGCTTCCTTTTGTTTGTGTTAAGGTTTAAAGGGATTTGTTGAATGTTTTTCCTTTCGTTAATACTCCATTTAGTTGTGTAAATGTGCATGTTAGAAGTGTGTAGAGGTTTTGTGTTTTTGGATAAACTGTGTAGAGTTTTAGATCCCTCAGTTGAGTGAGTGGTACTGGCTGGGCAATTGGAGGGAAATTGATGGCCCTATTTAAAGCCAGTCTCTACCAGATCCATGAGAGAGGAGAGGTGAACTGTGTCACCAGATCCATGTTATGTTGAGTTTTGTGAATTGAATTGAATTGAATTGAATTGAATTGAATTGGGGGAGGAAGTTTTGTTAAGTTATATTAAATTAAGTTCACTGTAAATAAATTGCTCACCTCTGGAAATCTGAAATGTCTGCGTAGTCTGCTTCTCTACCACCTTCCTTGACGTTCGTGTCTGACTACTTCACACTGCCTTACTGCATTTTGGCATACGACAGGCAATAACTATGACTTAAAATGTTTACCAGTAAATACTAGTTTCTAATAAAAATGCAAGACATTTGTATTGGATATCTTTTAACACACATAAATAACTTCATTTTCATAGTGATGTCTACTGGATTAAAATACCCTCATCACCTGTTTCCCCACTTAATGCATTCTTTTGTTGATTTGAGTGAAATGCAACAAACTGTAATGGTGTGTTCACACTAAATGCAAAGTTTTCACACAGTGTGATTCCATGTTTATGTCATAACTGGGTGAAAACATAATTGAATCCATGTTCATGTGAGTTTAAATATTTCATCTTTGGAAAAGAATCCATCAAACGTACTGTTGTGAAAACCAGTGAGCTGGAATATTCCACAGACTGTGGATTCATTTCTGTCAGACATGGAAAACGCCCTTCGTAGATCCCATCGATACCATTTTATTGGGGCTGGTCCAACTACGTTTTAGAACAGAACAAATAAGGACTCAAGGACTTGTAGAGCTTGATAACAAATTCTGTCAGCGGTGAATATTTAGAGTTTAATGATAGTTAATAGTATAGTGAGATCTCTAGATTCTGTACCACTATGGCTAACACTCATACTTTCAAACGCAGCTCTTATATACAGCATTCTTCTTTGTTTGTTTGTTTATTGTGCTTTGTTTTTTTTGTTGTGTTTTTTTTTTTGGGGGGGGGGGCATAAAGTTGACTTCTTACTTCTACAATGGCAGTTTTCTAGTGTTCTTGTGTGCAGCTGAAACAAGCCCTCTCTGGTCTCTGATAACTCTGTGAGTCTGAACCATCCCCCACCCTCCCCCACTCCCACCCCCACCTTCAAAGGACCACAACAACTTAGACTTCTGTGGTAGTGGGGGAGGCTGAGCATGAAGGCAATGCATCAAAACGCCTTTGCTGTGCCACTGATAACACGGCGCTGCCTTAGGAATAATAGACTTGATTGAATTAGCCATCCATTTTTTTTTCACGCTCATACATCTCACAGTGGCTTGATCCCACTGCCAGCCAAACTCTTGTGATTGAAGAGTCAGCGGAGGGGGCGGCGGACTAAAGAGAGAGGAGAAAGTCAAGAGGTGATAGGACAAGTCTGCGAGATGAAGATGGAATGCGAAAAAGGGGGACGGTTACAATTTCAAGGCGGTGTGTCTGGAAGCGTTTGAGTTGGGGTGAAGTAGGTCACACTGGACCTAAGCTTCTCTTTTGTCTTTCGTCTTTCAGATCTCGTCCTTCAGCCTGTATAACCGAACAACTGCATAATAATGCATTTCCCGATGGGAGTGTTCAGCTGTCAAAGAGAGGAGAATGAGGTCCTCTAAGCCTTTCACAATTAAGAGACCCCACCAAGAAAAAGTCCTTGACATGAATGATTAGAATATGTGCCAGGTTGATTTAATATATATTTAGAAAATGTGTGATGCAGCATTTTTGAAAGGAATACACCCAGAAACAGAGGAAGAAATATTCTTTATATCCAGTCTGCCAATGGTCCCCTTGCACTACAGAATGGGGGTGCACAGCAAATCCAGCATGTCCAAATTAACACTGTCAGATTTGATTTCAACACTTTTAAAGTGTCTATATGGGTCCACACCAGAGAGTGTTAATTTAACTCTTTTTGGAGAGTTGGTATGTTAACTCTGATTTAGTGTTAAACACCAAATCTCTCTGGAGTTGATAATTTAACACTTGGTGTTAAGAGTTTATATATTAACTCTCAAAGAGTATTTTAGTTTAACTACGTAAGAGTTATCTTCTAATTAATTCTAAAAAGCGGGAATTTTACTGTTCTGAACTTCTAGAAATTTCTTTTGGAAATAAACATTTACTAAAAGACGCAATGGTTTTTGAAAAACATTTATTCTGAACTGTGCACCACAATTTCAAAACATTTTCTGAAAGATGTAACAGTGTACATGTTCTCACTTTCATTAGAATTTTGTTTATCAAAAGGTCTGACATAGGTGAGCTGGTAAATGCAAATAACAGCATTCTCATCACTTATTTCAATAAATACAAAATACAATATGCATGTCCTTCAGTCATCACTTTGTGGAACTTCAACGCACTTCTGCTCTCCCCCATATTCCATCTTCACAAGCATATCCTATGTGGAGATTGAATAAAAATTAGTTGACACTAATTAATGGCACAAATCAATTGCAGCACAGTAAAAAAAAAAGGAATCCTTTTTGAGCCAATACTTGTGTAAAGTATTTTCCCAAAAGACAAGGACACAGACAACAGGTAATACTGAACTAAATGTAAAACCTCAACCTTTTTCATTTTTACCTAAACCGTGTGCACAAAACTCTGGAGGGATCTAAATGCTAACGTAGAACTCAGTCGGGACTCGGGACGTCTGCTACTGCTGTTTGCTCGTTTTTTATGGGAGATCGTTTTCAGGCTTCAAGTAGCACCATTATATCAACATTTCACATTCTAGACATTGTTTTAAATGTATTTGACCAAGAAATTTGACTGAAAATTCACATGCAAGCTTTTTTTCAAGGCTGTGGTATTCAGCTAGCTAAAACAGAATATTATGCTATCACCGAGCAACATGGCTAATGCCTTTCACACAGCTTTGTCTCAACTCCAAAGAGCCACAGAAGTAAAAGCTAATAATAATAATTGAAACAATCTTTGAAAACATGACTTACCAAGCATGGCAAACAACTCAAATATGTAGAGCAAAATGTTCTGAAACGGCTTCACTTCAGCTAGATTGGAGCCGTGCTGGGGGCGGAGTCTGTGAATTTACTCTATTGGTGTCATAGCCCCTGTAGGAGTTCAGAGTTAAGAGGTCAAGAGTTAATGTTTCCATTGTAACACCTCCAGATTTGAAATAGAAACACTCATTTTTAACACTCAATTTTAACTACTATCATTTTACACCTCAGAGTTACATTAAAAGAATGTGACTCTACTTAGAGTAAAATTAACTCTAAGACTACTAACACCAAAACATTTAACACTTTTGAATTTGCTGTGTGGAGGTGTCATTTTGGATAATGTAAGATCTTACAAGCTCCAGTCTTTGAAAACCACAGCTTCTTATTAATATTCCTGTCTTACCATAAGCTCTCACGGAGGCTGACATAGGATTGCTCCAATAACTGAAGTACATGGCAATGGTTGCAATCCCCTGAATTACCTGGAACCTGACTGGCAAGCTAAGGCGCCCATAAGTCCGCCTGGAAGTAAATCAATTGCTTATAATTGGTTTGTTTCCCTCTCTCTCCCGTGTTCCCGTTCCCTCCTGTTTGGCGTTTCATGACACACTCTCAGTTTGTTGCCTTTATTGCTGTTTATGAAGGAATGCAAACTAATACGTATGTTGAGATGCTACTAGGTGAAAAATAGATTTTGGAGTGTGATACTCCGTGGTCCCGCCGTGCCTTGTTCTCGCCACATTGGTGCCGAAACCCAGGAGAAGGCACGGCGGGACCACGGAGTATCACTCAGAGCCATCTTTAGTTACATCTCATCACAACACACCACCAACCCCTGAGTCGCCGTGTTTTAACACAGCAGGCGTGATTGCGGGTGCCGTGCAGGTGCGTCCGCACGGCACCACAATGATGTAATTTCAAAAGCACTTATTCAAACCAATTTGGTGTCAGACATTCTGATGCAGAAATACAAAGGTTTCTGCATCAGAACGCCTGGTGATCCTTAAAGCCACACATTTAGTGACAACAGAAATGTTCTCAATTGCCACAATTAAAGGATTCAAACTATGTGGCAGCTGGATTTCTAAGCTGATATTTTACCAACTGCTTGTAGAATAGTTACCATTTCAGCATCTGTGACGCTCTAGCAGAATTGTGTCTGCATGCATGAGAGAGAGAGAGAGATTTACAAATCTAAAATCTGATTTGTAAAGCTATAAATAAGTCTTTATATAGATTTGTGAATGTGTCCTTTTAATATGTGTAAATAAATCTGCATGCATAGATGGCTAAAAGTCCATATAAAGTCTTTAAACTTTAGAAACTAAACTTTCTAAAGGCCTTATGGAGGCTTGGAGATATGTGCACATAACAGTAATAATGGACAACAGTCGTATCCAGTGGAGCAGAGTAATAGAATAGAATAGAATAGAATAGAATTCAACTTTATTGTCATTGCACATGCACAGGTACAGGGCAACGAAATGCAGTTTGCATCCATCCAGAAGTGCTTTAGTGATATAGATATATTACAATATATATTAGCAATAATATAGATATGTAAGTATATTACAGAAATGGGTCTATTATGGTATGTTATAATGTACACGGTATGAAGTATGTTGTGAATATGCTATAACTATAAGTATGTACAGGCTATGAACAGGATATAAATATGAAATTAAAAAAACTATACAGAAATCTGAGATATCAGTTATACAGAAATGTGAACTATGCAGGTTATAAACAGTTGTAGGATTGTAAGTTGTAAGAACTCAACTGAACAGAAAAGCCAATTTATTTATTGAGTTAAATCATCTTCATATTCAAGTTTGTTTGTTTTTATACTGTTATGTAGAACTTACACAGTGACAGGATTGGTTTTCATTTCCTCTATATTCTATTGTTATTCTCTTGACTGCAATGCTGTAATATTTACTATATGTCAATATAAATAGTACCACTTCTTTTCTCGGGCTCAGCGGCCCGAGAAGAGAGGTGGACTCAAATGCAGATTCAAACACCGGAGGCTCGGAGTGTAGTGAGCAAAGAGCTTTTTTTTTTTCTTCAATGATGAGAGATAACAGATAAACTAGGCTGTGACTATGAACCAAGTCAAAAACACTAAACATCAACTGAATGATTAGGAAACTAGAGAGGCCAAGGCTGTAAACACGAACAGTATTATGTTACTGTGGCTGCTGTGTGCAGGAGCTTGACGGGGGGTTAAACTGTTGCTGACCAAAGGCACTGAAACAGATGAGGAGAGTGGTCAGAGATTTCCAGAGGAATGGTGAGTTAAAGGTCCAGTAATCAAACAAGCTTTACTTGCTTGCAGGAGGGAAAGGCGAGAGGCAGAGATCCAGGTGAGCCCAGCGCGCTACGCTGAAGTGCAGGGAGTCAGGAAGCTGAGAATGGTACGATGAATGAGGGTTTTTTACCAACAGCAGCAGTACAGTAGAGACCGGTGTCCACATAAGCGAGTATGTGGCTCCGTGAACCACCTCAGAGACAGGAGAACAAGGTAAGTACAAACACTATGATAAACAAGAGATTTGTGAGGCCACAAACTAACATGGGTTAACAGATAATCTGGCAAAGGCTAGTTGTGAGCGCTGGTCTTATATACTCCAGGTGATGATTGCCACCAGGTGGGAATCCAGGGAGGTGCAATAAGGGCTCCACCCAGAGGAGGAGAGCAGATGCTGTGGAAAATTACCATGACTCACCCAGACCATGACACTATTAGTTCTTACAACCAGTTTAATAAACTCGATCGTCGTTTTCTCTCAGTGCATGTTGTTTTTGAATATTTTGGGCTAATTTATGTTGTCTTGCTCTGTACATAATTCAGTTGTTTTATGATCGGCTAGAGTATTACATTCAGTGTACAGGTTTATGTAATTTATGTATGACTGATTCAGGTTTTGATTCACATTGGTGCAAATCAGAGCAGTCGAGACATTCGATGATTTTTGGTTCAGGAAATAGCAGCTTTGCATTATTGTTTAGGAGTTGGATACACTGATGCTTTTAAAGAAAATAGCTGACTCTTAAATCTACATGTTTGTGACAAGACTGCAAATAGCACACCGTTCCTTAGCAAAGTATTTTGCAAAATATATGCAAAATATATAGTATAAAAAGGAAATAAAGAAAACATGCAGCTTTCTCTCATGAGAGTGAAAACACTATCTTTTGCTGAAAACAGTCTGCCTTTAAAAAGATGATGCACTAAAAGCCAACCTGACAGAATACATGTTTATAAAATATTTATCAGTTCTGTGTTTTATTATTTGCATGTGGAAAAATGTAACTCTCAGCCAATTCTAATGTGAGGTTCTAATGTAAAGTTCTTCTTTACAAAAACGTGCGGCTATCCTAAATGGGCGTTTTTAAAGTCAGCAAAGAGGCACAGAAAAGAAGATCAGACACCAGCGAGGGAGGATAAGAAGGACAGACGCAACAACATTGTCATCCCCTATGTTGCCGGTGTAAAAACTCAGGAGGGTTTTCTCCAAGCACGACATCCTCACACTCAGACAAAAACTGGTTCACCCGAAAGACAAAACTCCAAAACACAGACTGAACAATGTGGTGTTTGCTGTACAGTGCAGCGAGGAATGCCCAGACCTCTACATTGGAGAGACCAAACAGCCACTTCACAAGCGTAGGCACAACACAGAAGAGCCACCACGACAGGACAAGACTCAGCTGTCCATCTGCATCTTAAGGCGTCTGGGAGGGATCTCAAAACTAGATTATAGATGGCAGACAGTTGGTGTCGTAAACCACCGCCTCTGTTCAAAGATGGTCGCTCACAGTGGCTTCTTTCACTCCTCTTTCAAACCATCTGTCCTCTCTGTCCAAAATGTGAACATTGGCATCCTCGAAAGAGTGTCCTTTATCCTTAACGCCCACTCACATCCTGGGCCATCTGACCTCAGGAATTCGCATGATAAGGTGGGGCCAGGTTTCACAATGAACTCACCCGAAACCCTGGGTGATTGGGACCCACACCCGCTTTCACACCTTGGCTCAGGCGATTAGAGGATCATCAGGGGGTCCTTTTGTCCCTCTGTGGGGGGAAACTCCCACTAGGTTTATATCTGGGCTCTCCACCATTTGACCTTAGAACTGAAGAAGCCTCTCGGATGAAGGTGAAACGTCTTCAAGTAACTTAAAGAAGTCCAGACGCTTTTCTTTGCAAGCTCCTTTGACTACGATGACCTGGATGACTGAGAACCTTCACAGACATAAAGTTCTTCTTGTTCATCTCACAAATAATTTGATATTTTTGTTCAATTTTTAAAGGGAAGGAGGATACTTCTGCCTTTTTTTTATTACTTAAATAGGATAATTTAAACGATGATACGATCTTGTCTCAGGGCCGTGCAAATAGCCTACTCTTTATTAAGAATACAAAAACTTTGATGTCTGCAGTTATCCTTATTATTTGCTGAAGCAGCTGCATCATGTCACACAGTGGTTGGAGGACAAGCTTTTCCAATCTCCCACCCCTGGACTCATCCATTCAGAGAAACATCTGACCTCAGATCAGGGTTTACAGATTTGTTCATCTGCACTGTGCTATTCTTTACACAGATAAATGGCTCGGTCTATTTTCTGCCGTCTAAAGGTTCAACAAAGCCACTGTCACCGCAAAGATGAAACAGACGGGTCCGACGTGATCCTTCACCTTTACACACTTCATTCCTCTGCATCGCATCCTCTGTTTTCTTCCTTCCCTTTGCTTTTCCCTCCTTCTCCTCTGTTCTTTTCTCTACATCTTTAGATTTCTCACTCACACAGCCTTCTGCCTCAATTAAACTCTCAGGCCTTGACATCTAGAAGAGGTAGCAACAATCCTGTGGCAACACGGCGATTCATTTCTGAATGAGGTGACACCCACTTCAGTGGAGCTGACATGAGGTCAGATGCAGTAGAATGAGATTCCCTGCCTGTATCGCTCTGCCTATAACACATGGCAGAGGTGAAATGTGTAGCCACGTCGCTGTCTTCTTAATAACCAGCCTCTCTGTAGTATTGCCAAGAGGTCAGGATCTGACCACTGTTGGTTTGTTGTAAAGTGGTGTTTACAGGAATTTTTACCATTATTTCTGCCAAAAGTCATCTTCACGAATATACCCACGTTGTACCAGTATCTAGATCAATGATATTATGTGTTGGGTGTTAACTTTTTAATTATATTCTGGACTGAATACATGGAACCAGCTAACAATGTTATTATAAAAATATCATCATTATCAAGACTGTTAACCTTCAAAATGCTCTTTTTGGAAATGCTGCATGCATGTATAGTGGTCACTAAATTAAAGCATTGTCATGGTTTAATTTCCTTCACTAAACACCATCTCAAGCGTAACATCAGCAAATGTTAATGGCTATAATATAATAATGGCTATATTACACAGAAACACAGGAAGAATCACAGCTAGAATATGAGCAAAGTATATTGGTGCTCTCTACCAAAATTTTTCATACAAGGTCTTAAATAATCAGGCCCCATCTTATCTTAATGACCTTGTAGTACCATATCACCCTATTAGAGCACTTCGCTCTCGCTCTGCAGGCCTACTTGTTGTTCCTAGAGTATTTAAAAGTAGAATGGGAGGGAGAGCCTTCAGTTTTCAGGCCCCTCTTCTGTGGAACCAGCTTCCTGTTTGGATTCAGGAGACAGACACTATCTCTACTTTTAAGATTAGGCTTAAAACTTTCCTTTTTGCTAAAGCATATAGTTAGGGCTGGACCCGGTGACCCTGAATCCTCCCTTAGTTATGCTGCAATAGACGTAGGCTGCCGGGGGATTCCCATGATGCATTGAGTTTTTCCTTTCCAGTCACCTTTCTCACTCACTATGTAATAATAAACCTCTCTGTATTGAATCATATCTGTTATTAACCTCTGTCTCTCTTCCGCAGCATGTCTTTATCCTTTCTTCCTTCTCTCACCCCAACCGGTCACAGCAGATGGCCCCGCCCCTCCCTGAGCCTGGTTCTGCCGGAGGTTTCTTCCTGTTAAAAGGGAGTTTTTCCTTCCCACTGTCGCCAAAGTGCTTGCTCATAGGGGGTCATATAATTGTTGGGTTTTTCTCTGTATCTATGAAGCGCCTTGAGGCGACTTTTGTTGTGATTTGGCGCTATATAAATAAAATTGAATTGAATTGAATTGAATATTCAAATGTAAGGAAAAATTCATAAAAATTCATTGTTGCAGCAAAAATAAAGCAGTGCTTCTAAAGTCTGGTTCATGGGAGTGCTTGTTTTATTCTTAGGTGCTTCTGTGAGATGAGGTCAGCGTGGTTTTTCACCTTGGCACTCTCGCATGGAGATTTTTGAATCATGAGTGCTGATCTTAACTGAGGCCAGTGAGGTCCTAAGTTCTTTAGATGCTGTTCTGGGTTTTCATCTGAGTCACTGGTGTGCCCTTGGTTCAAATTTGGTAGGTGAGCCACTCCTGGGAAGGTTCACTTTTTCCAGGTTTACTCCATTCATGGCTCTCATTGTGGCTCGCTGGAGTCCCAAAGCCTTTCAATGACTGCTTCTCATCTGTGCTTGACTTTGTTTGGATCATGGCATGAAGTGTTGCCTTTTTGAGATCTTTTAGCCTACTTCTCTTTGATTTAACAGGACTGACAGTAATTAGACCTCGGCGTGGCTATTGAATTTAAATTCAGCTTTCATAAAACCGTGGTAAATGACAGTTAATTACTTTTTTCATAGGTAAAGGTAGGTTTGGATAGGTTTCTTCTCTTAATAAGTGAAATTGCTTATATAAAAATTGATTTGATGTTCATTAAAATAAAAATGAAAACTGAATAAATTGCTTGTTTCTAGTAAAATCTATGAGTATATACAGAAAACGGTGACATTTTGGAACCTATTTTGTAACTGATATTTCAACTGGGACAAACAAACTCTCACAAAATAGGGAGATTTTTCTTTTCCTCCAAATAAATGAAAACTCATGCCATAGAGGGGTAAAAAGTATGATGTTTCTACAAACCCTTATTTTCTAATGCCTCTAACTCAACTATATTTTCATCATTTCAAGCTACAATTTGGTATGGTTTGATTTAGATGTACAATTCCCTCAACCCCATTATTCATCTTTGTAATCACCAGCTTGCATCTAATTTTATGAGAAATATAGGTTAGAAAATACGAGCTTTTTTTTACAGGCTATTTAATATTAACAATCTTCTGCCAAATGTCTCCTCAACTAATGTTCCAGTCATTTCACAAAATCAATCCACAGTGCAACATAAATTTTCATGTAAATGATGAATAGGAGAAGCTGAACTTTTGATCATTTTAACAAAGTAAAACGGTTACTTTGTAAGCAGGGGTGTGACAAGTAATACATTGTATCACTATAGAATTGTAATACACTATAAATACACTGGCACAAAATATTAATAATATCTTATGTCCAGACACTCGAAACAATTCCCTTGCCAGTCTGGAAATAAAATACTGTCTCAGAATTTCCAGGCAGAAAACAATAACCAACAGTTGGCCAATAGCGCGCCAAGAACTCATTAATCAAACAAAAGGAGAATCAATACTTTGTTGGTTTGTTTAGAGACGAGGTCATCCATAAATTCATCATGAATTCATTTGGAAATAGTTTTTATAAACTGCTTAAAGGTTTTAGCTCACTGACAATAACTGAATATTGGGCTAATTGCATGCAGGATTGATTTCAGGAGGGGAATGCAAAAACATATATTTCCTTAGGTTTATGATCTTCCTGTCCAGGTGTCCATACTGTCTTCCTTACTGTCTCCAAAAGTTGATTCTGTTCATCTGGACGTAGCGTTTTGTGGGAGAAACGTTTCGTCACTCATCCAGGTGACTTCTTCAGTCTCAACTGACTGCAGGTTTCAATCTTATAAACAGTACATTTGCATAATGACTGAAACCAGCCCAATGAAGGGACAATGGGCTGGGAGGTCAAATAGAGACTGAAGAAGTCACTTGGATGAGTGACGAAACATTTCTCCCACAAAACGCTACGTCCAGACGAACAGAATCAACTTTTGGAGATTTACTTTCCTGGATGATTGAGAATGCATCAAGTCTTCCTTACTGGTAAATTTTGTTGCACCAGGATCTCAGCCCGACAGTCAGATGACAGAGAAGTGGAGAAAGCGAGACAAAAATCACCATTCATAGTTTCTCAAAGCATTTAAGTGGCTTTCCTGGACTGCACCGTGCCTCAGTACATTTTGAATGTATTTGAAAGCTAGCTAAAAGAAGTCCAAAAGAAGGCTGGAAGAGTAACTGATCCAAAGTATCTAAGAATAATTTTCAGGCTGTAAGATGGCACTGCAATGAAAACAATAACTTCCTACAATCACTGTCTGTAAACACAGTTTGCCATGCCATCCACAAATACAGGTCAAAACTTGATCATCCAAAGAAGTTAAATGGATACGGTCTTATCTATCAGATAGAAAACAATGTGTGTAAATAAAGAATAGAGAGTCACCCTATCTTTACTGTACGTAAGGTGTCCCCCAGAGTTCAATTCTAGGCCCGCTGTTATTTTCACTTTATGTAAATGACTTGCCTAATGTGTGCAAAAATGTGGACACGATTATGTATGCTGATGATACGGTCATTTTTACGCAAGCCGAAACTGCTGATGATGCAGCCCATCAGCTTTCACTGGCATTACATGATTTACGAAAATGGCTGAATGACTCATGCCTGTGCGTTCATTTTAAAAAGACAGTATCAATGTTTTTTAGTAAACCTAAAACAACCGTGGCTGCAGTAAAAGTCTGCTTGGGTGCACAAGAATTAATTAATGTTGAGGAATTTAAGTATTTGGGAGTGCTACTAGACTCTAAATTATCCTTTAAAAACACATTAAATAAGTAGTGAAAACTGTAAATGTTAATATACAGAAGTTTAGACATATCCGCACATCATTAACAGACACAGCAGCAATTACATTCCTGCATTCTGTGATACTGGCTCATATTGAATATTGTATTACAAGTTGGTCCTATATGAGCTCTGCTGCTATTGGGCCAATCGAAGTATGCTACAAAAGAGCATTGAAAATATTAGATAAAAAACCTTTTTCATATCACCATTGTTAAATTTTTAGAAAAATACAAGTTTTTAAATTTTACTAATTTCAAATTATTTAAATCTGCCTGTCTAATATATAAAGTTCTACATGGTCTGGCGCCTCCACCAATGAGTGATTTTATTAAACAAAAGTCCAGCAGTGTTGCCGGGTCTCGACTGACTCGAGCCATTGTTAGAGATGATTGTGAATTGACATTCAGGCGGACCACCTTTTCACAGATGCTCTGTCATATCAGGGAGTGAGCTTCTGGAATAGTCTTCCACTGTCAGTGAGGGAAAGTACAAGTCTACCCATCTTTAAGAGTCACTTAAAAGGGCGGCTGAGGGACACACAAACATGTGATCATGTTTAATAATCATGCTTTATATTGGACGGGAAAAAGAGTTAGTGTATTACAAAAAGGGAAACAACTGTTAGTGCAATGGGTGAACGCAATATCACGACAGTCAGGGCATGTACAATACTGGGGTTTGTGCAATATAATTGATGTGTTTCCGTTATTGTTATCTATACTGTCCTCTGTGTCCACTCTCCTTGTCATTGTTTGTTGTATAATGTGATCACTGTTTTTGTCCTTGTCACACACCTGTAAATAGTATCTCTGTATGTTTTTACTAACTTGTGTTTAACACCAACCTGCCAGAGGGTCTGCAGATGGAAATTAGCCCAAGGCTATAATCTGGCATATTTACATTTGTTAAAATGTTCATTAATATGTATTGCCCCTCTTTCTAAAAATAAATAAATATATAAATAAATAAATAAGTAGCCATACGTGAACATAATGCAAGAATGTTGCTGTCTTCTCTGGGCTAAATTTCTTTTTAAAATGATTCCAGGCAAGGCAGGCCTTCACCTCTGATGGTATGGGGTCAAGAATGGGACTCATTACTCTCCCAAAAGTCAGCAACTGGTTTCCTCAGTTCCTAAACATTTACAGACTGTTGTTAAAAGACTGAGAATGTAGACGCACTGAATGGCCTGTCTCAACTTTTCTGAGATGTTTTGCTGCCAACAAATTAAAAATGAACTATTATTTTTCTCAAATTGGCACATTTTATCAGTTTAAACCTTTGATCTATTTTCTCTGTTCTATAGTAAATAAAATATGGGTTAGTTAGTTTGACCTGGGATGTGCATAATGTGCCTCAGTGCTGTGATCATTAACTGTCATCACTTTCAAGCTGTATCCAATCTGCCACTGTGCATGGGACAAAATGACCTGACACTGATGTTGAAGACAACTGCAGTGCTCTGATTCTGGAAACAGAAAGTGCCGTTCATATTTGTGTCTACTGTCGCACAGATAGCTGCGTGTGCTTTGCTGCTAATGCCTGCACCGCAGTGGAAGCTTGTGAAACATCCATCACCATGGTTCTGCATTCTTACCATGATTGTGTTTTATGTATAAAATCATGCAGACAGTCGGGCTAAACTATTAACTTTTCAGCCATTTTCTTCACTATCTGACTGCTTGTGTTTCTGGCCCCATAGAAATGTCCTTAAGTTCTCAAATCATAGCAGTTATTTGTTAAAAACAGTGTCATCAAATCCAATAAAAATGAGAACAGCACTGTGTTTTGTTTTACAGTACTGTTGAGTTTGAGGCAAACAGTAAATGGACTTGTATAAATTTTTCTAATCTGAGTATTTCACCCAATCTCACACACGTTTTAGACTAGACCTATACCTAAGCACCAACACAAACCACCACCCTTCCCATTGTTAGACAGCCTGCTCCACCCCCTGAGCCACAGCCACCCGCCTTTCATGTCACAAACGTCTCTACCCATTTCCAGGCTCAGGACAACATGGATATGACGATTGGTAATTGCGCCTTCTTGTTGATGAGTTAATTCTCCAGTCTCTGAGTAACGAACAGTCTTCCAAATTTTATGGATGTGACAGCAGCATCAGAGACATGGCTATGACACTGGACCTGTGTCGCACACAGAGGTCTGGTGCAACGGCATCTCCCTAGCCACTACATCAACCTACCTGTCATACATACACAAACACACACACACACACACACACTCAGATCAGAATCACATTAACTCTGGCCACTGGGTTCCACTGAAAACATTACATTTGCTTTGATCTATACATGGAAAGTGATCTGCTACTACTCTAGTGCCTTCTAATGACAAACAAGGCTGCCCACAGATATCAAAAGAAGGACTTACAACGCATTTTACTCTGATGTCACATCTATCAGGTAAGAGCAGGGATCCTTTGCCAATCATCAAACCCACACACATCGCTTTCACTCCTTTAACAGCTTCTCCCATGTGAAAACAGACACATGCTTAAAAAACATATCCCGTGTCCCCTCTTGGTCATAAATTATCACAGTGATGCTCAGCAGAGTGTGCATGGCAGTATTTGTTCTGTTGGTTAGTACAAGCATGCTGATGCTGAGAGCATAAACACGTTCAGTAACACCTCAGTGATAGCGGGAACACAGAGATTCTCATCATCTCAAGTCCTGCAATCCAATTTTCATATCGTGCCGGCCGAATCATTGTTGCCAGGCAATAGCATATCGCTGCTTCACATAACTTGGTACTGTGAGCTTCACCTGCATTCCTCCTTCAGTTTAATGGTGACAGAAGACGCTTCATCACCAGCTCTCGAGACCCGTCTATGTATATAGTTCAGACTTTCACCAAGTGCTGCATCCTCAGGGTGCAAAATGAGGATTTTGCTTTGTTACAAGTAAAAGAAGAGAAGAATCTGGCAAGTTTGCACTAATGTAAGCAGATTCAAAAATCAATGCATAAACACTATACTGAAATACTAATTTGATTAAACTCCAGAAGTAGTGGTTAATGTTAATAGTGTGTGATTAGTTTATTGCATAGAAATCATTATTTGAACTAAACTTTGTTTTTTCTTCATGTCGATGTGCATGAGAAGTGAAGCTCACTAGTAGACATAATGTCGCCATCTAGTGTTGGCTGGTGCTGATGCCCACAGATGAGCAGTCAGAAGCTGCAAAGGTTGTAAGAATCAGTGACAGAAACGCCTCCAGACTGCTCACTGTACGCTGCACTGTCATCGCTACCAGCTCGGCTCAAGCTCCACTGTCTGTTTCCTTATCTGGTCCACAGCCAGACAAACAGATGCACATAAGCACTGCAGTAATCCAGCAGCAGACACACTCATAGCACAGAACATCCATGATCAATAGCTTTCTGGGACCACAGCCAGAAACACTTGTATACTCCTTGTAGTGCACAGTCTCTAACTGTGTTGCTATACTCTTGTTAGAAGTTCTGTACTAGGTTAGACTGCATTTTCTTATTAGAGAATAGGATACAAACACTCACGGGGTACAGCAAAGACTCCAGCACATTCATTGCAAGTGTCGATGTTCTTTGTGATTTTGTGCAGTGTAAGTGTAGAGTGCATGAGACAGAAGGCAGGAGGAGAAATTTTTCCAACACCAAGATTGCAGAGGCATTTTTGGCGGTTTGTGAGGATAATACAGCCTGTGTCACACACAGAGGACACCAAAGGTGGCATTTGAGCTGAGGAAACATGTCAGAAGTTTATTATTGCCTGCAGGCTCAGCAAATCTAAGCCCAGAAAACTCTTAGCATTCTGAACCCCAACAGTGGAAAGGCAGGAAACAACAGCAGAAATGGTCCAGTTGGTATAAGAATTACTTAAATACATAAGCCACCACGTAATATAGGTGATGTTGCTTTCTACAGAATCATTTGCAAAAACTAAATAAATAAATTTTAAAAAAGGAAAGGTTATATAAATGTTACGCTTTTAATAATAATAATGGATTGGATTTATATAGCACTTTTCAAGGCACCCAAAGCACTTTACAATGCCACTATTCATGGAGGTAGCTACGATTGCAGCCACAGCTGCCCTGGGGCAGACTGACAGAGGCGAGGCCGCGTTGTGTCCTTGGGCAAGTGTCTTTGCCCAAGGACACAACAACCAGGACAGAGAGCCCGGGGATTGAACCGGCGACCTTCTGGTTACAGATACGCTTCCCAACCCCCTGAGCCACAGTCGCCCCAACATGTATATATAATCAAGTTGGGTGTGAAAGAAGAGATCTTTGAAGTTTTAATACATTGTTCCAGAATCAGAGTCTCGAGTGCACTGTGTAATGACCATGTTAGGGACATTTACTGATAGCTTCTTTCTTTAATGGTCCACTGGATTTCTACCAAATTAAAATTCTTTTTTTGTCCAAAATTTCTATTGAATTCAATTCAGTTTTATTTATATAGCGCTAAATCACAACAACAGTCGCCTCAAGGCGCTTTATATTGTAAGGTAGACCCTACAATAATACATACAGGGAAACCCAACAATCATTCTTTCTTGTTATATGGGCTGTGTCCCAATTCAGGGTCTGCACGCTTGAACTACGCGCACTACGTACGGTGCGTACTGTAAGTACGAGAAGTGCGGAAGTGAGAGGCGTGTGAAATGGGACGGTCTAGCCTTCGTCGTGCTGTTCAGGTTGCCTAGCAACCATGATACTAACCGCGAGAAACGTCTCATACAGCTTTGTGTGACAGAAATGAAGGAGAAAATATGTTTTGTTGGTCATTCATTTTTGTTCTGACATCACTTTGATTAGTTGAGTATCTGAGGCTGAAACCACAGGACTGTAAAACATGATTGTTGGGCTTCATTTCTGTACCGAACAGTTATTTCAAGATTAGTTAGTGAATAACAATTAGCTAATGTTGTTCATGAGACTAAGGTCATCTCACTGTGGTAATGTAAATATAATATGGCCAATATTATAGTATTGTCAGATTATTATGATATACATATACATATATATATATATATATATATATATATATCATAATAATCTGACAATATATGTAGAGGTTGTAAAACCACGTTAACGCTGAAAGCACAAACATCACTAATGTTACATAACTTTGCTGTTGGCCACATGTCGGCAATGTTTTAATGTTCTTCGTTATTAAACATTCGCACATAAATAAGTGACGTCATATCCAGTACTTACTTTTGACAGTTCACTTTTCGGCCGCTCCCTTCTGCCGTATTTTGCGGCAAAATTATCCACACCCACCGCCGCGCTATGACTTGTGGGATATATGGGACCACGAAGCGTGCACCGGACCACGCTTGATATTTGGGGAAATCGACGGTGCATTTGGAGTATGCATTTGAAGTACACTTCGAATTGGGACAGCCGTCGTCGCGTGGCGGTGACGTAATCACACTTAAAATGCGTACTTCAAGTGTGCAGACCCTGAATTGGGACACAGCCATGGTCATCTTCATGGAATATTCCAAAAATGGAGCCACAGCGCCCCCTACTAAATTTCAAAAAGTCTCTTGGCGCAATATCCCCCATCCAACAGGAAGTCAGCCATTTTAAATGGAACGTGTTATTTCTGGGACATTTTTCGCAGTTTTCAGTTCTTGGACTTTAATGAACTCCTACTAGGGGTTTCATCAGATCGACGTGATCTTTGGTGAGTGGAATCTTAAGACTTTGATGATGTTAAATTGTGAAGCTTTCGGTGTTTCTTGAAACGGTGTGGTTGTGGTGGCACGGCGAGTTTCAATCATTTGCCACAAAGAACAAAACTGCTGTAACTAAAAGCCACATTGTCCTTTCTTTCCCAAACTTCGCAGGCATGATGAGAGTCGAGCCCCGAACAGATTGTTGTGCCATCTGTCAGCAACTGTTAGAGCGCTGCCTAGTGGAAAGAGGAAATGCACCGTAGGTTATCATCCTCATTGATTTAGATGAGATTTTAACTGGTGGTTCCACGCTTGATATGCATCAGATGGAGATTACACCAGATGGTAATCTCCATCGCCGTCTTCTGGACGTAGGTGTTGGGTGGCTCAATGCACCGGTGTGCAAGGGCCTTCTTAACTTAAAATATACCTGTTACATATATGACTAAACTAAAATCCACCTCTACCACAAACCCCCAAACCATTCCAGAACAGCACTGTTATATAATGATATAATGTTTTTTGCTCAAATGTTTTGCGTATGATCAGGGGATTTTCTGTTTGTACACGTAGAGCAGGCTATAGAATAAAAGAGCTGCTTGGCCCAGAAGGAAGAGTCTGAAAGACAGCGAGCAGTATAGACTGAAAAGAGAGAAACATGAATGCCTGTGGTGTGAAAAAGAAGATGGGGAGGACATGAGATTTCCCCTTATCTTTGACCACAGTTGCAGATTTTTATCTCTGCTGACAGAGAGGCATGTGAGGCTCACTTTATCTAGCCTTTAACTGATTATCTATTTGTCAACATTTCACACAATTTCCCATTTTCAAATTCCCCCGGAGGTGTGGGAATATTGACAGTTTCCAAATTGTATATTTAAAAGCCTCCTCTCCCGCCAGGCCCAGTTCTTCTGTCTACACCAGGACTCTAAATCAGTATTTAAATATTGACAACAGCAGCGGTTCAGTTATTGGGCATCTCATGTATAACCTGTGGGAAACAGTTTGTGATCGAGCTAGCAGCAGTTAGCTAGAGGCGGCTAGAAGCTAAAGCAGCAGCACAAAAAGCTTCATGTTGATTTTCCATTTGTCAGTTATTAGCCAAAGTGTCATTCCTCTGTCCTCCCTGAGACCATGTTTCTAGCTGATTTGAAACAAACAATTGAAGGAATTGAAAGGCCTAATATGATTAAAAAACGATCAGCTACGTCAGTGGCAGGAGCCTGTGTGCATAATTGGATTACTAATAGGGAAAACAAATGAATAGTGGCTGGCAGTGGTGTGGGGGGGCAGAGCACTGGACAGACATGGGTAAAGGGCGATTTTTATTCTGATGCTGTGAGCATAATGTGCTGAGAAAATAACCACTATAAATCATGTCGCTCTCCCAGATTTAAGGAGTCATTATATTTTTCAAATGAGTGCATTTCAGATAACCGCAGCGCATGTCCCTTTAGAAATGAATTTCCGGACAATAAGACCATGTCTCATTAATTTGATGAAATGACTTGTGTTTTTGTGGCAACTGTTCATTGCTGTGACCATGGTGACAATGTTAAAGGGTCAAATTTAAAAAAAAACGTCTAGTGATAGTTTTGTATGTCTAAAACAATTTTAAAACAAGATGTAAACTGTATATAAGATTGACACAGCCAAGATTATGTCACTCTATAAGAGCCATTTAGTCCCACTGTACAGAATCTGTCTATTAAGGCTGATTACTCGTGGAATAGAGCATAGGTGTCAAACTCTGGCCCGCGGGCCAAATTTGGCCCACAGCCTAATTACATTTGGCCCGTGAAGCCATACCAAATTACTATCAGAGCTGGCCTACTGGTATTATACAGCTAATATATATATTGTTTAGTATTAAGCTTTGCTTGTTCCATATTCAGTTTTTCAGCAAAACATGTTTGAGTCCATAAGAAAAGATTCATTCTTATATCTGGAGGAATAAATATATTTCAATAAATATTAACGTTAGCCCGCGACTTTGTTCCAGTTTTGAATTTACACTGTGTATTTGAGTTTGACACCCCTGGAATAGAGGCAATCAAATAAATCGCTAATTACCATATTGTGTTTTTTTCCCCATATAGTAAATCTTAATTCAAGTCTGGTTGGAAAATATCAGCCACATAGAGCCCCTCCATAGTATGGAAGGGCTGTTTGGTCCAGGTGATCCACCCCGTTGGCCCTGACATTTTCTTTGCATTTACATTTAATAATAATAATGATGATGGATTGGATTTCTAAAGCACTTTTCAAGGCACCCAAAGCGCTTCACAATACCACTATTCATTCACTCTCACATTCACACACTGGTGGAGGCAGCTACAGTTGTAGCCACAGCTGCCCTGGGGCAGACTGACAGAAGCGAGGCTGCCATATCGCGCCATCGGTGCGTTGTGTCCTTGGGCAAGTGTCTTGCCCAAGGACACAACGACCAGACACAAAGAACCTCTCAGCAGTTGAAATGGTTGAATGGTGTGAGTGTAGGATGCTGTTACACTGAAACACAGTAAGGGAAGTCATAATGCTATGAAACTGTGCTAGCAAAATAGGACTTTAACTTGGTAGTGCCTTCTGAAACATTAATTAGTCCAAGTTGTCAAACTTCTGACAACGTTTTATTGGATTTAACTGGTGATTCAACATATTTTTTATGTCTCAGTTACTATTAAAATTGAAGCTATAGTTCATTTCCTTGTTTATTTAGATAAGGACTTCAAAATAATCAACTGGATTCAATCCAAGATGGCTGTCAAGTTGTGAGATTTGCTTCTCATTTGTGAAACTTGTATACCATGGTGCCATCAAGTATAGCCTAGCAAAACAGCAAAAAGTAATAACTCAGGGGGAAAAATGCAACCAAAAACTCTCGGGAAGGAAGTCCTGTGGGGTATGCTACTCCCAACCCACCTGCTCAACATTGTCTTTTTTCCCACAAGATGCACAAAACTGAAAACTAATGCCTGGCGAGTACTTGATGTGTTCAAATTTGATGTGAGTGACCACCAGACAATAAACAACAACTTGCGAGTGAGAATTCATTGATGAACTATTCTCTGTCTGACAAGTTTATCTGGAATCACTGAGTATTAATTAATAGCTAAAAATGTAAAACCTAAATTTAGCTGTGTATTTAATATACAGATATGACACTAATATAAGTTTTTTTTCTGATAAATGGACAACATGTGTGCCATCTCCCAGGCGTCAAAACTATTTATTAGGTACATCAATGATTTACATAATGGGTAGGATTTACTGAAGTTTGATTAAATTGCTAATGATACTAATTTCTTGGGTTTGCATGAGAATTTACAGTAACTTAACAGTAACAAAATTAATAAAATAAAGAAATGGTTTGACAAAATTAGTTATCACTAATTTTGAATGAGGCAATCATAATCAGGAAATCGCTTTTAATCATAAAAGAAAATCAAGTACAGGTACAAAGAACATGTCATAGGGTATTAAGGGACATAGGACGTGCATGAAATTACATTCCTTGAGCAACATATTTAGCCACATGTTCTCCTTAAAATGCTAGCTGTCTCTATGGTGTCCAACTGTGCAGCTTGTTCCCCAGGTGTGTATGCTCTGCTCTTTCTTGTTCTGTGTATAAAAGCCCTTCTTTAGGTAATTGCTGTGTTCTCCCTCTTGTTTTCTGTATGTTTAGTGTTTCCTGTGTAGTTGGGAAAGTCCAAGTATCTCCCCAATTTACGCTCTCTGTATCTGGTTTTCTGTAAGTCCAGCAATAAACCTGTATTTTGAGTTCAGCTCTGCTTCTGAGTCCTGCATTTGGGTCCACACGTTGCCTGCCACACACAGTGTCACATGACATTGTGAGGAATCTTGTTAATATTTCTGTCCAGGATATGTTTTTCAATGCCAATGTTAAATAAGTAGGGCTGTTTCTTTGTGTTTGCCCAGTATCTCTAAAATTAGAAACAGAGTGATGCTGAAAAATTTGCTCATGTTCCCCACAGATTTCAGGTTCATGTGATGGAACAGTTTGTAATAATGCAGTTCGACTTTGGATTTGCACTCCACCTGGATTTTAATCCTCACAACCCTTTGTATGAGTACATTTCAGTTTCTTTTTTATTCTATATAGTGCCAAATTACAACAGCAGTTACCTCAAGACACTTTATATTGCAAGGTAAAGACCTACAACAATACAGTATCAGAAGAGATATCTCTTAAATTAAAAGAATATTGATTCTCCTCATTTATCTGAAATGCCTTGTTGCTCAGAGAGAAACACATTCAAAAACTTGACCTTACACTGTCTTGGCTAACAGGCCTACCACTCTCTTTCTCATATTCCTCAGGTCCACTGATTTTTGAGCCTCTAATTTGCTGCTATCAGTAGTTTTCTGGTTAGTACTGAAGTGAACTGGCTGTATCTTTAGAAGATCACCCAGCAGTTATGGATACCATCACAATAATTCGCTGCACGGAGTAAATCTGTCCTATAGTCTATAAAATTAAAAACATCTTATTTTAGATGTATGAATGATAGGTGGGTGGGTGGATGGATGGTCTTTACCTTACAACATAAAGCACTTTGAGATGACAGTTGTAATTTTGCATCATATAAATAGAACAGAATTAAACTAAATTAAATTGACATCCTAAAGAAGTATAAACACTGTCGCCCTCTGCAGATAATGTTGAAAAACCCTCAAAAACATCTACAAGGCAAGAAACAACTTACTGACAGGGTATAATTTTTTAAAATACAGTTTTTTCTAATGGAAAAGAGCCTCAGTAATGAACTTCCTAGTGATGCTCTGACAGCTCTTCAATGTAGGGCGATCCGATCAAAATCATGCAACACCATGAAATTTGGTCATATATATTTTACGATAAGATCAGGCTGAAATTCTTGTCATGTTCCTGTAAGAGATGTAATTAACAGAAGTCCTGAATTAATGCAGAGATTAAAAACAAATTGCTTTGGAGAAAATGACACATACGACATGTTTTCTCATTTCACCGAGTCCCATCCTCCTCGCACAAACCCAAATGCCATGATGACCTTGAAAGGACAGTTTGGCCATAAGACTCCACTTCATCTTCCTCTGTTCCCTCCCTCCCTATCCCTCTTGTATTCCTCCTCCTGCCTTTGCAGACTGATTTATGTGACCAGGGTGAAGACAATACCACTCAGAGAGGAGGGTAGAAGTTGAGGCAGAGAGATGCCATTGACGTCACTACTTTCCGTGTCAGTTTTCCGGGGCTGTGTTAAAGTGGATATAGGAGATGGCTGACAGTTAAAAACAGCTTGTTGGGCAGATCTCTTTGGACAACAGCAGATCGGACATGACCTTTGACTTCAGAGAGAGATGTTGAATGTATACTGTGTGTAAATGCAGTAGGGAAGCATACACTGAGTAAAAATGTAGTAAATGTCTTTACTAATCTTCAGGTGGTGCTGATCAGTATTTGTAACAGACTAATGTGAAAGTTGGCATTCATAGCTATGACTGCAAAGAGAATCATTCATGTCTTCAGTGTAGCCTAGCCCTGGAGTGCTTTAAGAAGCATCTTTGTCTTGGTTCTCTACCCTGCAAGATTACTGTTATGGTTCTCACTCAGTGATGCCATCAGCCTCAGTGCAGGCAGTTGAAAAACAATTTTTATGTGTATGATCTAAATATTTTATGTATAACGTTTAAACTGGCAGTGAAAGTGTTGAATCCAAAATTAACTGTCAAATTAATATTGTAGTTATTTTCTTAGGTCAACAGAATTTTCAAGCATCTTTCAGCTCAGTGTTTTGACAGTGTCAGGTGACGTGGGGTCAAGAGAGAGTGAAGTCCCCCCTGGCCGCCCCTCATCATCACAGCTGAGAGGGGGTAAACGATCTTAACATCCAGCCTTATGTGATTAAAATTGCTCAGAGTGCTAAAACAGAGCCTCAATAATGTGTGTGTGTGTGTGTGTGTGTGTGTGTGTGTAGGTGTGTGTGTGTGTGTGTGTGTGTGTGTGGGCCGCTGATCTCCGAGTATCTGTATTATAAAATATATGATTTATAAGAATAAGTTGTATTAAACAAACCTAAATAAAAGTTAACTGAAGAAGAGATACAGTGTTATAAATACATATCTATATTTTTGTCTTTGAGGATTTTGGTTTACACCAGCTGCTTTCATAAAATTTCCTACATTTTAAGTCTTAAGTATTTAATTGTGGACATCAACTTTTTAACCTTTTGTAAAATAGTAAAGGTAATATACTGAGTATTATTTTTTTATAAGTACAAATACTCGCACTTTAATTACAACATTCCCTTGGGGTCTACTGTCCAGGCCTCTAAAATTAAGCCCATAAATTACAAGTGCTGTGATCAGTGGGGGAGCTACCATTAACAGGTGGGACTGATTTGACCTGATTTGACCGGGCGAGTCCCCTTTCCCACATCAGCTCCATTTGAACTCTGCATTACCTGCTGGGTAAGATTCATAGGACCAGAGGTTTGGAGTATCAGAGAGCTGATACAGCTGAGACAAGTCGTGGACCCTGCAGATTGACAGAAACAATAAGCTCAGCTTACATTTCAGCAACCAGTGTGCTTATGTGTAGCTATGATATAAGAACCAAAGGGAACAGGATAAGCTTTGTCAGACCATATTATAAAAGAGAGACATGACAATTGTGACATCACCAATTGGTTTGTGAATTCCCATGCTGATGTCTCTGGTGTGTTTTGGGCTTTCAACCACATATGGACAAGAAAAAAAATTGCTTTGCAGCATCAGACGTGTGCTCCTTTATCTCCTTTTTTGAAATCAGACTATATGCCATGTTATTGTTTGCAAGCTTCTGATAGGTCAGGATTCCTATGCATTTAGGGTTATATCCTTACCTGACATTGTTTTTTACATTTCCTTGTGGACGGAGATATTTTTTAAAACAAAAACAGAAAATTCACGTCTTAAAAAAAAGCCATTAGCCACATGTATGTAGCCTAAATGGTGAGGGGAAGGTCTGACTGTGGCACCACATGCTCATCAACTAATGGCTTTTCTTTTTTTTATGACTCAAACTTTATTAGATTTTAATATTTAAAAACAAACAAACAAACAAAACAAAACAGAAGATAACAGAATGGACATTCCCAGTCACAACAGCAAAACAAATTGAGAATCAATACATATTCTCATCCAAAAAAACAAAATCCATAATTACGTAAATACACAATGATGCCAATATTTCACACAGACCCACAGACACAGGTATCATATTTAGTCCAACCTTAACTACTTTAGCCGGATACGTCACTGACCTGTATATGAAAGGTAGTTGGCCCATTTATCATTATAATCATCCAGTCTATTTAGCAGCCTATATGATAATCTTTCATAAGCTGCCACTTGTCCCAAAGAAATATACCATTTCTTTGGAACAAGTGTCCCATTATTCCTCTCTGGAACCAGAGCTTCCAAAAAAAGGGTAATTTGGCGATAGAAAGTTTGGGATTATACCAAATACCAGCAGATTGGTTGAGATGTGGGTCAAATTTGAACAATTTTGACATTCTTTTCCATACTTCTTTCAAAAGAGAAAATACCGGATGTGATTGGATGTGGGGGGACAGATTAGTTGATCAGCTATATAATGGTGTGAATGGCGAGCAGGCAGTACTTTCAATGGAGAACCAAGGAGGCGCTTTCTCGGGGCGTAAAAACCAATGTGCCAAATGCCGAAGAGAAAAAGCAAAATGATTTAAAAGTAGATTGGGCATCCCTAACCCACCTCTGTCTACTGGTTTCTGCAATTTTCTCAAATTCAGTCTAGGCTTTTTATTACTCCATATAAATGCCTTACAAAGCTGGTCAAATTGTTTGATGTTTGTTTGTTTAGTTACATTTACCTTTCCCCACATTGAGAGATACATCTGAGACCAACGATCAACATTAATTCTCATATCGCTGAGTAAAGGTTCAGAGGCGAGAAGGTAATGCCTAAATACTTAATGCCCTTCTGAGACCAGGAAAACATACCGGTTTGAAAAAGTGACCTAGGACAATAAACTAGTTAACGGAACAGCCTCTGGTTTGGTCCAATTCACCTTGTAACCAGAAATAGCTGAGAACGTATTTATTATTACCTGCAAGGACTTTAACGACTTTTCTGGGTCTGATATAAAAAGCAAAATATCATCGGCATACAACAACAGTTTATGACAGTCTCTCCCTATACTAACACCTGGATAATTGGGCTCCCTACGAATAGCCACTGTGAGCGGCTAAAGGGACAGAGCAAAGAGGAGTGGGGAGAGGGGATCCCCCTGCCTGGTTCCTTAGTTCAAAAGAAGGCCCTATTACTCCATTTGTAAGTACTGATGCCTTGGGGTGTACATATATAAGCTGTATCCAGTTAATAAAGCTTTCAACTAATTGCTTTTCAATTACACGTGACAGTATGATTATGTGTTAGCACACAAAGTATCCTGCAATGCTTGGCACTGGTTAGTGGGTTTTCTGTGGTTTGTTTTCATCTACTGAGTCCAGGAGGAGCTGTGCGGCGATTCCTCCCTCTGAGGTCGAGTCACACTTAGCTGTCCAACCCAGTATCAGCGTGCAAGAGACACCCACGTCCCAATCAGTCCACTGTGTCAATTTCATGCTCTGCCTCTTTAAAGCGTGATATGTGCATGCATGCAAAAGTTGCATTGACGATATGTTTAAAGTCAAGGAGTCAGTAAGGAGAGCATAAAATGTATGAAGTACATTCCAGGGTCTTTATTCGCCAGAAACAATTGAGCTAATCGGCTAATATGGAATTACATGTAAATGTGTTAATAATGTCTGTTTCAAAACCTTCCTGTGATTAATTTCATGTTGGCTTGAAATAAAACATCTCCATCTGCTGTTACTGCAACTTCTGCAACCACCTCACACATTTCTCTATAATGCTGAATGATGTCATATAATGAAAAGACAGTGAAGTGAAATTTTAAAAAACACCTGTGAAAAAATACTAATAACTACTTCATACAACTACAAACTAAAGAAGTACATAGTCCAAATTTCCCATGATCAAAGACAGAATGTGATTCAGCTGTCAGTCGTGCTGCTGGCTGCTGAGTCGAAAGAAGAAAAATCATTAATCTACTTTTGTCTTTTTGAGCTTAAGAGTTTCACCGAGAGCACAATATTACCAAGAATGGAGGATCTGACTTTAGGATTGGTCTAATCTCCACATCCACCAGGTCAAAGACTCACATTTTGTCTTTCAGTGGAAGGTTGTCACTGACTGCGCATGTTAAGTTTATTTAGCTTCAACTTGGAATACATAGTGGTCACGCAATAGATGACAGGCTTTAAGAACAGTGTAAGAATTTAATAGAATCCAAGTGTGGGGAGAAAGAAATGTGTGTGTTCACACGTGTGGGTGACCGTGTATTTGTGAGAGTGGGTAGAAAGAAGAGCTCCACATTGAGCCCTCAGGGATAAACAGGTAAGAAAAGTAACTGCTCTCCTGAAACACACTATCAGTTTTAATGCAGCCTTCCAATTTTGTACCCCAGGTGGGGAAAAGATACCGCCTCAGATTTGAAACCCCCTGCTTCATCGACTCCACATCCCTCAGTGGCTAAAGCCGTGTAAACATTTAATAAAATTACTCTGTTTAATCCCCCAAGTTCCTCAAAAGTCAAATGGCTCCCTTTTTACATTCCCAACAGGTGATGAGAAGCAGAAACGAAGCATGCTTGATCGAGGAGGAAGAGAATAGAGGAGAATGTAATAGAGAGCTGGGTGCTTTTTGGGAAGCTGGATGGGTGGGCGTGTGGGGGGGATTGACTGTTTAAACACTCACAGACACCCATGCATGTCGAGACTCCAATCCTCTGGGAAATCAGGGCCCGGGAAGCCGTCAGCCTTCCTGGAAAGATCCCTATTTCTAAGCACAGAGAGCTGACATTTTGAAATGTGAAGCAGCCAAAGCACCTGCCACATCCAGAGGCTCAGATGAGACAGACAGGAATGGCAAATGGCCTCCATTTGTTACAGTTTTAGATCTCATTGCTGCCTTTGTTGTCCTCCTTCTTCTTCTCTGTCAGCCTTCATCTCCAGATTCTTCATCACCGAGCTATAACTTTGGGAAGCAGCTGGGTGACAATAGCCCCCTTGATATTATTGATCTACGTCCTCAATTACCTTCCAACTTTCAATTATTTAATACCGGTCCAGCTACTTTACTTCCAGAAGTCGTTCAAAGAGAGAAAAAGCTTTAACTCTCCAATCACACCATGTCACACATAAAGTATTTATGTGCTACACGTCTTTCCTGATTGGTTTTACACTATAATTCAATCACAACAGTGTTGGTTTGTAAAGCATGTACCTCACCCTCCACTCGGTGTACCCCTTCACGACAAACTAAGTGAACTTTCGAGACAACAACGTCCATCAAATAGTTTCACATCAAAGTGGAATCTGAGCATGTTGCTCTTTCCACAGCTTTTATGCAGAGTGGAGAAAAACAAGTTCAGGCTGTTTTCACTCTCGCAGGCATTATTTTTAAAGATTCTTATTTTCTTGCTTTCATCTCTTTTGACTACCCTGGGGTTTGCCAGTCAAAAGACTGTTTTTTCTTGTACTTGCTCTTTAAAATCAGTGTTTTTTATTTGTATTGATCTGACTCGTATTCATGTGCACCAGGAAAATTACACTTTACAGATAATTCCTTTTACATAAACTGCAAATAAAATCACATGAAGAGACTCAGTGACTGACCAACTGGAAGAAATGTAGCTTACGAAATATATTTTTTTCATCAGTGTGTTGTATAGAAACTGTACAAATACATGTAAACAGCGGTGTCAGGGTATAACACCACTCCTAATGTGGTGTCTGAATCAGCTTTACTGCTAATTTATGTTTCACTAAATGTGTTTGTGTGTTTTTGTCAGTGTTTGTTAAATGTTATAAGCGCATGTCTTTGTTTTCTTATTTATATGCTTCAGACTTTTATCCATGTTTGGATGGTTTTGTATCCAAGTCCAAGCAAGAAGCAAGAGTTATGTGCTAGCTAATTTACTGATAACTTTAAATTCCAATAAATCACATAAATCCTCTTTTTCATGAGCGCCTGAACATGATTCACATTATTGTAACACCTGAGAGAAAACATACACTGATCACTGATTTATTGTATTTTACTCTGAGCACTCAAAGTACCAACACACCTCATTTACTCAATCACACACATATTCATGCAAGTTGGAGTTTTTTGTATGTTTGCTTTTCTACACTTCAGCACCTTGTCTAACATTTAGACACACACTCATACTCTGATGGATGCATTGGCTACAGGGCCTGGGCACCTCGAAGTCACTGAGTTGACCATGAATTCCTCTGTATCCACCATTTTCTAGAGTCAACTGTAAGCCCTTGGTGGAAACAGGTCATGCAGCAGGACAATAATGCCAAAACGCAAGCAAAGACTTTCAGTCCAGACCTCAAAGTGACTGAAATGGTGTGATGGGATGTTAAGAGAGTTGTATATAAACAAATTCCTGACATAAGTAGTCATTTTAAATAATTGTGTGATGGCTGCACTTACAGCCACACAGTGGTAATACCCACCATGTTAGTGTAGAGGCTTATAAGTAACATTGCATTCACATGTCTTTCTTTAAATATAGGAATTAGTTTACAGGACAATAAATAACTGGTTTTGGTTTAGAGTTAATTCACATATCCACATAACACTGTATTCTAAAATAAGTGCGCACATTTTAGTTTACACTGTTATGTATGATTAATCTTTTGTTTTCTGAGTTACCTTAGTTGCAGCTGTTCCAGTCCCTTGATTAAGGAGCCAAGAGGTGGAAAAGGGGCGGAGCCCGCTTTAAAGGAAGACTGCAAATTGGTTCATGCCATAACTCGGGACCATGGGGGGGAATTGGAGTTCATTATGTTTGGTTTAGTTAGGTTTTGTGTGTTTTACCCCTTCTCCTGTTTTTGTGGGCTGATCAGCCACTATTTAAGTTTCCCCTTTGTCTCGTTAAGTTAGGTCAGTTTGTTTGAGTTATCATAGTGTTGTCAACTTTGAGTAGAGTTTTGTTATTTTGACCTCTTTTATGGGCCCAAGATTTTGATTCTTTTTGCATGAGTTAACCAATTATGTTTTTTGGGTTAAATAAAAAATCATTTTTTTGGACTTTAACCTGTGCCTAAGTTTCATTCACTGCTCGGTCCATCACAAATGGACACTTGTTTTTTTTATTGCCATATGAGAACTGGGATAGCCTCCAGAATCCCAGCAATGCAGTGGAAGCGGATGGATGGATGGAAAACCGTGCATACACTGCTTCTCATTTCACTAAATTTGTTTTTGTTGTTGTTGTTTTTTTACAATTCTGACAGATTTTCTTTTTTGGAAGAACAATCTGCTGTTAGCAACCAGTAAATTAGCAAAAAACAAAAAAGCATTAATAACATTTACTGAATAAAGTCCTGCAAAGTCTAATTTTTGAACCTTTATTTAATGAGAGAGTGAAGTTCCTGAGATTGTGAGAATGTCCTTGGTGAAGTCAGGCAACATTAACCAAGCATGTTGTTTGTTTGTAAAGGAATAATTCACGCAAGGATTTTTGGACACTTTCTGCACATTTTATATGTGAAACATGCAGAAGGAGCCAGTCTGCTATGAGACAGTGCTAACCACTGAGCTACTGTGTTTTATTCTTAAGCTAACAGCTATGCATCATCAGATAGCTGCTAACACTGTCTGGTCTTTTTTCTGTACTGAAAAAGGAAAGTGCACGATCTGAACAGGCTCCTGCTGCAGCATCACTCCAGTGGAAGGAGAGCAGAGATTTCAGACATCCTGTGATTTTGAGGTACTGGTGATATAAAAATCATGACAAGTGAAGCTTTAAATAATTGCATGTCTTTAACTTCTCATATGATAACAAATGTCAAATATTTATCGCCATATGCTAACTAATAATTGAAGGAATTCTGACCTGCTCCATCTCACCGACGCTATCTGGCAGTACGTTATTCCAGAGGCAACTGCACTGCAGTGCATTCACGCAGACTTAAAAATGTAATCTTAGGAACATATTTTGATGTGTCTCCACGTGTGCAGTATCATGTTTTCTCTGTAGCTCCACCTTTTTAGGCTTTTTAGGCAGCTCAGAATCAATGATCTAAAGTACTAATTTGTACATATCTTCATCTGCATGCACCCTGATGTGCAACCTTTGCATCGCATGTGCAAGAATTAATTTTCTATTTACTTCAAAGTCATCTCATTTTAAATTTCTTTGTAAAAAATTGTCACTTTTCCAGATCTTTTACTTTGGCACTGCTGATTGGTCTTTGCAGTCTGCCTCCATTGCAGTGCTTCATGTAGGTGCGCCTGTGATTTGAAGATGACTGGTGCCCTCTAGCAGCTGGATTTATATATACAGAGACGCATGAAATAAGGTGGATTTTCTCTACATGTCCTCTGTGTCAGTCTTACTCTTACTCACTGTCAGTATACACTCATAAACATACAGCCCTGCCTACTAAGCAGGTTAGACTGTAACTGCAATCACCTGCAAGCTGTTAGGAGAACAACATGATCAGCCCCTTTTCACTCCTATGCTCGTGTAATTTTCTCTAGCAGATGCTTTGCATATGGCAAAGGAATCATTTTGAGCCATGAAGGACTTCACTGAAGGAAATCCATGTAATCTGCTGCGCCTCTCAGTTAATCAGGGAGCTTAATAATTCATGAAATCATTCATAGTGTGACTAGGTTGCAGTTTCAATGAGCCCAACCCAAAGAACAGCAGAGGGGTCTGGGGTCTACTGAGGAGGAGAATATTTATACCTTCAAGCATTGCGTGAAGTATTGGAAGGGCAAAATGACTGCGCACAGTTTATCCAGAAAAGAAATGAAATACAACCAAAGAAGTAAAGATTGTTATTGTTGTTTCATGTGGCATTTCAGACCTCACTCATAGCGTTTTCCTTGATTAGCACTCAGTAGCTTCAGTAATAGGAAATGCCTGCACAGCAAAGTAAAACTGACTTCTTCGTTTTAATATTTAAAGTGAGGTTTGGTCCCTGCATTATGCAGCCTGTACTATCCTTAATGTGATGTTAAAAGGACACAAATGTGGTGTACTCCAAAATGTTATAATACTCCACCCATTCAGTGGAAAGGATTGGGGGAAAAGCACAAAATACTCACTTTTCTTTCATTACTACCACTGAGGTGCCCTTTAGCAAAGCCTTTAATGTCACCCAGACATCACACCCCACCCCAGCGGCTTCAGTGGAGCTTCTCAATGACCAGTAGGGTCAAACTGGGGTTGAGTTCACATTTTCCTTTACTTTTTATTTCTATGTTTTTCATTTTAAGTTATTTGTCAGTAGGGCTGTGCAATATGACCAAAATCTCATATCCCGATATAAGAATTCTATCGTCCGATAACGATATAAATCACAAAAATGTAACATTTTCTGTAAATTCTGTGAATCTCGGGCAGCTCGTCTTGCGGGAAGTGTTTCCAGCTGCGCATCATGTAGCTGGAGTCGAGTGTTTTAACCGATGCATGAAACGATACATTTTTAGACATAAGTTGTAACGGCCTAAAATGTAAAATACTTTGTGAGTATTTATTACACGGCGTGCTGCGGGGAAAAGCCTGTTCTAACGTTTGAGTCTAAGGTTTATTTTTTAGCACCTGGCGGCTCTTTTTAATTCTCATCCGTAAATAATCTGCTCTTTCATGTGATTTAGTTTATTTTGAAAAGGATCTTGAGCTTTATTGTGAAAGGTTTATGTGGAACATAAACAAGCGGACACGCGATGCTGTTACCGTCGTTGTTGCTAACCACAACGCATAAAAACAGGCGCTTGTCCATCTGTAGTGTGGTTATATTAAATATAAGAGAAAGAGAGAACTTTAAGAAATTAATATAGCCGCTACAGTGACCATCAAAACGATGAAAAAATATTGTTGTAAACAGTTTATTTTGTGACACCACGAAACAAACGATAGCGTAAAATGAAACGATAGACGTTTTTATATCATCATCCGATATATATCGTTATATGAACAGCCCTATTTGTCAGCATTTATTAAAGGTTTGGTTTTGATCAGACTTCTCAGCGATCACTTTGAAGTACACTAACCTATATGAAAAGTGTATTTGTTAACATTATGTCACTAACTTTTGATATTGAGCTCATTATGATAAGATTTTTCAAAGCTAATACAGCATAATGCATTTAACTTTAACTAACACATGTTTCTTCCTAAAAAAAAAAAAACATTATTTTGTGTATAATTCACACAGAAACATTCTCAAATCAAACCTGAGATATGTTGCACTCTACAAATATGTTGCTGCACACAAGAAAGCATATTTTATTTAAAACATGATTTTTGTCTCCTAGGGCAGCGGTCTCCAACCTTTTTTGCGCCATGGACCGGTTTATGCCCGACAACATTTTCACGGACCGGCCTTTAAGGTGTCACGGATAAATACAACAAAATAAAACTAGTACCGGTACCGAAAAAAAGAAGATTTATTCATAACACACGTGAAAAGACTCAGGAAAACCGAGTTAACGATCAAAACGATAACAAAATAATGCTGAAAACCGATAAAAACCCTGAAAACCATACATTTCACACCTGAGCCTCAACTCTCGCGGCCCGGTACCAAACAACTCACGGACCGGTACCGGTCCGAGGCCTGGGGGTTGGGGACCGCTGTCCTAGGGCATATAATTCAATAAAAATCAGTGAATATGACATATTTCAGAGCTTTAATGCTTAGATAACTTTTTTTTTATATTAATAAGACGTTTCAAATCAGATGACGGTGGTGTTACACAATCAAATTGTGCAGATAACACACCAGACTAAACATGCACAACATAAATAATGAAACACACAGACACAAAAAATATGTTTTATAAATGTAGGCAGCAGCGTGTTCAGGTTAAATCCACCTGACAATCATTGGACAGCTGAACTTGCAGCTTGGATGAAATGACCCTTTCATCCCACAGATGTAGGTTTTATTTCCATTGTCTCCAGACGACCAGGTATGGAAATTTACACTGTGCATCTAAAAGTGGCATAAGCACAAGCTACGAGGCCCCTGGGAGCGCGAGTCAGTGACGTGGAATCAGGGCGGGGTTTGCGCAGTTCATCACCGCACAGGTGTAAGAGTGTGGAAATGTGCGTGCTGAAGAACAAGTTGTTTGAGCTACTCTGCGCCGTTACTTGGGCTCGGTTCTCGACTCCGCTCTGGGATGGATCGCAGCTTCCTGGGGAACTGCCCGCCGTTATTCTTCCTCGCCCTCATTTTTGACGTTATTGGTCTGATTGTACTGTTGGTCGGGATTTTCGGAAACCTTAAACTGGACGGCCGCTTCTATGGAGATTTCCTCATCTACACGGGCTCACTCATCATTTTTCTCAGCTTAATGTGGTGGGTACTGTGGTACACGGGAAACGTACAGCTTTACTCGGCTGACAGGACAAACTCCATCAACTTAAGGTACTGGGCCAGGAAACTGTCCGAGAGGCTGTCCGTGAGCGGCAAGAAGCCCATGGAAGCAGATGACTTCAAGAAAAAAAGCACGGGGAACGGGAAAGAGATGAGCGGCACTGTGCGTGCGTCTGCGCCGCCTCGGGTTATGTGGGAAGGTGGCAACTTAGTCTTGTCCGGCCATGACAACAAAGGCTTTGATGGAGGGACTGAGTGCGCATCCCTAGCATACAAAAACATGGAGCTGGGGGTGCTGAGGAGCCCAGATGTGGGTCTGCAGGCACAGGATTGCAAACCAGAGAGGCTGCTCTGACAGATCATGGTGCGTATTTCACCCAACAACAAACCAGAGGCCTTATTCGCGTCCTTTCTGTCTTAAGTCTATTATTAGAACTTGTTCAGTGTTGCAGAGACTTTGAAAACCCATTCCCTCCCTAACCTACTGAATTTCCTGACACTGTAACCTGTTACATTCTGTAAAAGTTAAAGCAAACCTCTGAAAAATGTATGATCCCCAAAAAGTCTGGCTGTGTGGAACCCAAAAACAATTCTAATTGAAAGTCATAAATATTCAGCACGTTGCCCTGCTTTCACCCTTCCTGCCACTTTGCTGCTGTTTTGCTTGTTGTTAGCTGCTCACTGCCACAGCATTAACTCTTTCATCAGTGATGTTGGCATCCACATTGTCTTACATAATGACAACCCACTCGAACTGCCGTCACCCCAGTTATAATTATCAGATATTTTACGTCACACTACTCTTAGCTGTCACCCACAGGGAAAGCGGAGGAATGGGTGCCCTCAGATTAGAGCTCTTCCAAAGAGTGGAGCTCAACACCAGTTCCCCCAAAGAGTAGCTTTCCAGGACCTTTCTCAGCACTCGGCTCATGAATAACTGTAATAATAGATTGAGGGGTTTTTTCTTTTCTTTTCCTAGCTGCTGTGAAAAGATCTTCAGTGGCCTGTGGCAGCTTTTAATTAATGAGCCTGACCATTTCTACTCACCTTCACAGTTATTATTTTAGCTGTCAGTTTGCTTGTAACTGGCTGGCAAGCCAGACCTTTCGGCCAAAACGAGCAATTGCATTTTAATGGAACAAAGCAGCACTTTTGATCCAGTGAAATGGAGTGCGGTAGGTCGGTAGGTGGGTGGTTGTAGGTATGGTTGGGCACCCGGCCACAGAAAACGAGCAGGGATCATATACGAATCAGCCTTTGCCCATCCAGTAGTTCCATGTAGTTAACTCTAATGGCTCCTAGCCAGAGTCCTACATTACCTAACTTGACTAATGATCTTAAGATATGGAAATGTGACAAATGGTGTGGTCACAAAAGCAAACACTGCATTCTCGACAATAAGGCTGTGTTCTGTACTCTGACTTTACTGCGTTTGATGTAAGACAAGCAAGCAAAACTAAGGTCACGTCCCATGTTTCTGGGAACACAAGAGTCTGTATACCTCCACTGGAGTTCATATTTTTCTACATTTACAAGGTTTCTGGTACTAAATCTTAAAGCAGTTTTTCCACACATGGATTAAACCTAGCCCAGGCCCAGAAAAGAAAAAATCAATGAAGACTTTTATTGAAGAAAAGTTTCTGCTTATGTGGGCTCAGTCTATGTTTTGGGAGCTGAGCCTTACTGACTAAACAATCTATTTTATCCAACATTTATCCAATGACATAAAAAGGGTTTTACAGTTTATTTAAAAATGTAAAAGCCAGGAAGCTGACAATTTTAAAATCAAGACTTGATGTTTATTAAATTATACTTTTGATAAATAAGATATTTACTCTTTAGAAAAGTATTTTTCAGACAGACATCCAGCTGTAATTGGAAAAGACCAGCCATCACAGGTTAATTATAAATCATAGCTACTGAAAACTGACTAAACTGCAGTCAGTTATGTTTAGATAATATTCTTTTAATTTGACATGCTTCATTGCATGTCTTTATTGCATTTTAAATTTCATTCCTCTAAATCTATTCTTTTTGTAATTAAACCTAGCATCCTTTAATCGTACACTTGCATTTTTACTTCAGTATACTGAACTAAACTTGGAGTCAGTAAAAGTTTCACAGGCTGGTTTGGTTGAAGGTGTGTTTGGGCGGAGTCACGGTGCAGACCTCAGTATCACTGAACTCACTGCCCACAGTTCTGACTGAAGGCACATTATTACCCGTGTTTATCACTGTACATTCCTCCAGTGATCACACACCTCCACCTAAGGATAACATTGCTTTTGTAGCAACCACCTATTCTTTATATAATGAGTCAGTGTGTAATGTGTTTCAGTTAGATTTGATATTACACTGTGCACCTAAAACTGCAAACAAGATATTTCATAACATACATTAATCCTGCCATTAGCAGTTAGGATCAGGATTTGGTGTTGAGCCGTGCATGTACTTGTTGCTATAGTACGCTAATGATACTGAATGGATTCACTGTTTCTTTGTTTGTTTGTTTGTTTGTTTGTTTAGTAAATATCTAGTTCTTTCAAAGGTTTCTTTTCTTGGGGGTTAAATAGCAGATAATAATCAGTTATTTATGTTAGTTTATTATTTAAAATTTAAATTCACATTCCCATCATGAAAAAAATATTTATACAATTAACTTGGCTCTTAGTTAAATAATGTTTGTGTAAAATTACACAATTTCACCATTCAGTCAATAGACAAATATCATTATTAGAAGCAATTTGGTGTTTTTGTTTTTGCCTTTTGAAAGGAAAACCATGCTAAAGTGTTAAAAATGGTGAATCCTTTTTTTTATTTATTTAAGAGCATAATGAACTTAATTATTGTTTAATTATGGTTTATTGCATAGGAAATGCTTCTTTTTAATAACCACTAAAGAAAAAACTTTCCAGCCTAAAACTTGAACCAATTGAATCGAGTAAAATAATGAATTATCACTTTTTAAGTTATTACTCAGACAAAAATTATTCTAAAAAAAAAAATGCTACTACAGTGGATAATTTTAAGTTCAAAGTACACAACAAGAATTTAAAAGACACATCCTTTTTACATTTTTTTCTTCCTATTTTCTGGCACTTTATCCACCAAACTTTAAAATTAAAACTTAGACTCAGAATAAGGTTTCAGTAACTGGCATAAAGATAGTTACAGCCCTGCAAATGATGCAAACGTGTTTCTTTATACTTAAATGTGAACCAAATGACCAGAAAAAATGGTCTGGATCAGTACTTTGAAAGCCTTAACACTGAATTACTAAAATAAGTTAGCAAACCAAGTATTTTTTAAAATGTATCCACTTCCCTTTTCCCTCCTTATTCTCAAAAAAGTCCTTTATATGTAAGTCTTTTTTTATTCATATATGTGTGTGTGTGTGTGTGTGTGTGTGTGTGTGTGTGTGTGTGTGTGTGTGTATATATATTGTTGTACAAGTTGAGAGTGAAATCTTGCAGAACCTCATATCCTATTACCATGTTCTGAAAGTCAGTTGCAATTGATACTTTAATTTAATCTGATTCTCAACTCGGCCAGTAAATAAAAGCCTCGTCTCCTCTTCTTCTTTACAGGTGATGACCGACTTTCCCATTGTTTTGAAGGGTGGTTCTCACTCCTTCACCGTGCCTGAGCCACGTTCCAAAAACTCCAACAAACTGAAAAACCTGAGCCGATGTCACTTTTTAAAAATATATTATTAAATAGGGGAGACAGTTTCTTAATCAGGGAAGAGCCCCACATCCACATTAAGGAGACGGGCTGTGCACATTGGAAGAAAAAGTCTTGGACATAGTTTCTTTTTTTTCTTTTTTGTGCACTGTTTTCATGACAGATGTCAATAATTTTTTCAATAAAGTGTATTTGAATGTAGTCATTGCCTGATTATCTTCATGGATGACTGCTTATGTCTGATGCTCTCCTTTTTTGAGTTCACCTTCTGTTCTGTATGTCTATTTTTTTCTAGAAAAATACACACTAGAGAGTGTAAATAATACCTTATGATTGTAACACACATTTTTCTTTCAATTCAATTCAATTCAATTTTATTTATATAGCGCCAAATCACAACAAAAGTCGCCTCAAGGTGCTTCATAGATACAGAGAAAAACCCAACAATCATATGACCCCTATGAGCAAGCACTTTGGCGACAGTGGGAAGGAAAAACTCCCTTTTAACAGGAAGAAACCTCCAGCAGAACCAGGCTCAGGGAGGGGCGGCCATCTGCTGTGACCGGTTGGGGTGAGAGAAGGAAGACAGGATAAAGACATGCTGTGGAAGAGAGACAGAGGTTAATAACAGATATGATTCAATGCAGAGAGGTCTGTTAATACATAGTGAGTGAGAAAGGTGACTGGAAAGGAAAAACTCAATGCATCATGGGAATCCCCCGGCAGCCTACGTCTATTGCAGCATAACTAAGGGAGGATTCAGGGTCACCTGGTCCAGCCCTAACTATATGCTTTAGCAAAAAGGAAAGTTTTAAGCCTAATCTTAAAAGTAGAGATAGTGTCTGTCTCCTGAATCCAAACTGGAAGCTGGTTCCACAGAAGAGGGGCCTGAAAACTGAAGGCTCTCCCTCCCATTCTACTTTTAAATACTCTAGGAACAACAAGTAGGCCTGCAGAGCGAGAGCGAAGTGCTCTAATAAAGCGTCCCGCTTTACATTTCAACTACAGATAAATTCGACGTAACTCTTTATTTTTGTATCATTTTTTTTGTTAATCAAAACTTAACGTGCGTGTGTGCGTGTCTAGGGCTAAAATATGTGGCCTGTATATTTCTAGATTTTCCAAATCTACCTGCAGGTGAGAGAAAAGCTCGGCTCTGTCAGTGCTGGAACAGAATATGTTTGTGAAATGAAGTTACGTCCAGCAACAGAGCTGGGAAATTTGTTGTCAACATTAAGGAAACACATTTCCCCTCCATCACACAGAGTCATCAGAAAAATGTGAGACGTAGATACAGAAAGTAATGTGATCCGACTGTTTAAAGTCTTCCTGATTGTTAGACGGCTGGCACAGAGGAGGGAGGCAGCATTCGTTTTTTCACTCCTTGTCTTTTCCTTTTTTTTGTGTGTAACAAACTGTGTAAAAGCTGTGATTTACTGCCAGAACTGCATGTTAGTTGTTTACTCCTGTCATGGATTATTTCACCTTTGTTGGAGGCTGCCTGGTGTTTTTCTTTGTTGCTGTCTTCCTGGATGCAGTAGGCTTTGTCCTCTTCTTCACTGGCATTTTCGCTCCCCTCGACTTCTGGGATTTCTTTGTCTTCTCTGGGCCACTCCTCATGTTCCTCAGCCTGGTGTTGTGGATCTTCTGGTATCTTGGAAACCTGGAGGTACCAGTGGAAGACCTCTTACATCACTGAGATTCTCCATTTGTGTCATAATTAGAAGCACAAAGCAGATTTCTGGATGGTGATGTTGGACCATGGAATCGGCGCTGAAGCTTCAGGTGCAGATCTTCACATTTAAAGCATTGTGTAGTCCAGAATAATTTTCCTTTAATAAAGATCTCTATACTCTGCAGGGTGAAAATTCTGAGCTTCATCACAATCTCATAGGTGGATATTTGATTCACCAACAAAAGAGATGGAACCTTGACCTGAAAGTCTCCCTGTATGCTGAGCACCTTAAACTCAGCAGCTGCACATCAGCATGTAAGACAGTCCCAAAGTAACATTAGCAAGAGAGAAGAGACTAAAAGAAACGTGCTAATCACAATGCTGTATGCTTTATTGTTGTGGTTGGTTAATACTTCCTTGTGTTGCTTGTAGGGGTGGGTTTTTATAATCGATTTATCGATTAAAATCGATTCTGGCTTGGATAACGTAAAATCGATTCATTAAAATCCTGAATCGATTTTTTAATATAAATTTATTTTGCCCGAAATGCCAGAATCTCTGGTGAAATCTCACAAAATTTCAACAACCACCAAACAGCTAAGACAGTAAATGAGAGCAGGAACACGGATTCTGCACAAAGACGTAAACACACAGCGCGACCCGCGGATCAGAATCAGTTAGATGTCGAATTTCTCACAGTCGGGGCTGAAAGCCGACAGCTCGCTGATTCTGATCTGTCGGCGGGTCCGCGCTTTGTGTTCACGCCCTTTATGCGCTGATTCTAAAGCTGTTAGTTTGATGTCTCTCCAAACAATATTGACCGAACCAGCAGCAAAAGAAGATCCAAACTACGCTTCACATAAACATCGTCATGTATTCACTCTGACTTTTGCTGTTTTGCTTCGACCACGATGCACAGCTCTCTCTCTCTCTCTCTCTCTCTCTCTCTGTACTGTTTTCTGCATTATTCGCTTGCTTGTTACGCACAAGTCTACCGTTGTTTACAGCACTATCGGCCGACGTTTTGTTTTTTTTCGTTTTATATACTTCCGAAAAGAAAACCTAATTTCTGCCATTCAATACTGAACAAATTTAAACTTTTTAAAATTATGCAAAATGCAAAACGCTTAGCCGTGTGTCTAATAAAACCACTGTAACTTCAGAGGTAATGTTCATGTGTTGATTAATGGTTTTCTTTCGTTTTTGATGTACTGCAGAATATTTTTAAAAAATCCCAGGCCAGGAAAAATCACCTTCATGTTTTTCTGTGTTTTATCTTCAGCTACTTTGACACAAAGGCATCTGCCATGACGCTTACACCTTTGATAAAGTCTTGCGTGTGTCAGCTTCCTTTTTATAGATACATCCATCCATCCGCTTATCCTTTTCAGGGTCGCGGGAGGCGCTGGAGCCTATCCCAGCTGTCATAGGGCGAGAGGCGGGGTACACCCTGGACAGGTCGCCAGTCTGTCGCAGGGCCAACACACAGGGACAGACAACCATTGCACTCACATTCACACCTAGTGGCAATTTGGATTATCCAATTAACCTATCCCCACAAGCTGCATGTCTTTGGACGGTGGGAGGACGCCGGAGTACCCGGAGGGAACCCACGCAAACGCGGGGAGAACATGCAAACTCCACACAGAACGACCCGGCCTGATGTTGGAATTGAACTCAGGACCTTCTTGCTGTGCGGCAACAATGCTAACCACCGTGCCACCGTGCTGCCATACATATAAAAAAATATGTAAATGTACTGATCTGAATTATAATATTTCTGACTGTCAAAATTTCCCAGATTCAAATTGAATTGAATCGAATCGAATTAAATCGAATTAAATCGAACCGTGGATCGAATCGATTCGGGACCTTGTGAATCGGAATTGAATCGATTCTAGAAATCAGTGACGATACCCAGCGCTAGTTGCTTGTTTTACTTTACCTAAGTTTTTTAAAATCCGTTAGTGCTCTATATCATTAACTTTAAAGGTTTAGATTATTATTTTGCAGATTTCAAATCAAATCCAGCTTAAAGTTTGATAAGTGTTACTCAATCAGTAATTATGATCCAGTAATCTAATATATATGATTCTGCATAAATAGTACTTTTAAATATTTTTGATGATAAAACGTTTGTGCTATTACTAATTAGGGACAATGGATTTGTTTCCAACAGTTATTCAATACATACTATGTTCAAACTCTTTATCAGTGCCACTTTTTGTGTAGTACATCTAAATGTGGGCACAGAGATGCACATGAGAATTCATGCCCAGTGTTTTTGACACTATATTCATTTCTGATTAAATACTCAGATTTCTTGTGGGCCCATGTTTTTAGACCCCTGGAAAAATCCTGCAAGTAAGTGTTTGGGTGCACTGTGGTTGTGCTTATTCCAGCTCTTCTCTGATTCTCCGGTGTAACATGATTCTGTTTTGATTGTTTTGTTTCTGTTTTAAATAGTGTTTCATTTATTTCATCAAATTTTTGGGATGTTAAACATGTTTCCTCACTCTGGCCTGGAAATCAGGAGACTGTCCTCTATTTGCACATTTCTACTTCATTTACATCCTGATGAGGTTATTCACGTTGTTCCTTTGTCCCCACTGATTTCCTTCTAAGGCGTTTGCTCATGATTAGTCTCTGTGGTGATTTTCTTGTTGTGAAATCTAAGAATTGGTCGCACAACCCATTTAACAGAAACCAGCCAAACTGGGTCTACTGGGGCAAGTGTGCTCTCATTTTACAAGAATTTGTTTGTGTGAGGAGAAAAGACAGGAACCATTTTTCAGTGATACATAGTCCCACACATATGCATCCTTACACATATGGTGGAGTCAAACTTTTGAACAGAGGTTGTTTAGAAATATGTATTCTGACAGAATCTTTACCAGGAATGAGGTACAACTTGTTTCTCTGTCATACACCTTATTAACAGTCTAAGCTTATCACCACAATAATCCCCAGGCTTACAATACTGACAACAACAATAGCGCTGCAACACTAAACTGTTATCAAGTACATGTGATGAAATGACATGTTGAACAAAATAATGGATTTCGAAATGAAGCTACAGTGCCTCGTTAAAGTCTTTGCACTATCCCCATTTCCAACTCATAATCTCTTTTGAGTATAGCTGTTGTTTTTCAAGGAGCAATCCCACACAGTCATTCAGTCTCTCACAAGGGAAGTCTTTGGGAATGTGTCAGCATTTCATTACTAATTCATAACTTTAGCCTCGTTGCTCAAACAGGTCCAGGAAAATTACTTTGAGATGGTTGACATGTGATTCTAAGGTGTTGCAATCTCACTTTGTGTCTGTCTGTGTTCTTGTGTCTCTGGGGCTTCAGGTTCCACCTCACACCTAACATGCGTCTCAGTTACCTGTTGTCTGCCTGCTGAACAATGCCCGGCCAGCACCCACATGCAAACACACCTAAGTTTGGCCTGGGTCAACTGACACTGTTTGCCTCAGTGCAGTGGTGACAAAGGCTAAAGTGATTACGTTCTAATGTAGTGTTGTGTTGCAGTCAGGCATGCCAACAATTCATACTGTTCTCATATGATGTCAAGCAGTTTTGCAGTCCAAAGTCCAATAATGGCGTTTAATGGTACTTTTTTAATGGTACTATCCTCCAAATTTAAACTAAAACTTGCATCATCAGGGCCAGTGTTTCCCTCGTTAGTGAGCTGAGACATTTTCAAATTTGTGCTTTGACTTTTCATATTTCTTTTTAGCCCTACGACCATTTCCTCAGGAGGTTTTGCTATTTCCAAGTGACCAAGGTAAATAAAGATGTGCTCTAATGTTAACCAGGCATGGTTAACCTACTTTACATTGGGGTCGCACACATACACGCCCCAGCCATAGTTCATCTGATAACACTGGCTCAATTGGACACAATACTGTACAATCATTGTTTCTTTATGTCCTGCTGACAGGTTATTTATATTTATAGTTATTTATGGGCGGTTTTAAGCTATATTTAAATACAATGAACTTCCTTTAAGTTCATTGAAATATAATAGTATTCTACTTGCTTACATTTTGTCCTACATTTCACTTCATTAACAAAAATTAACTGAATGTGAACAGGTGTATTGTAGCAGATTGACCTTTAGGAATATGACAGGAAAATACAACATCAACAAACAAAATGTTAAGGAAGTTGGAAATAAATCATTTAAAGCTACTGTGTCTGAAATATGTTCCATAGCTTTATCTTATGTTTCTTATATTTTAAAAATAGACATCCTATATCTACTGATTTTTAAATCTAGATTTTGTTTTCAAGTGGTTGTGGACTGTGAACATGGTTGTAATATATTATATATTCTAACTGTATCTTCTCTAACTAATTAGCTTCTTTGACAAGAAATAGCTGTTTTTAATCATACGAGAACAGCAACAATGTAGCAGCTCATCTAGCTCATGATGCATCACCAAACATCAAAATCTGAAAAAATTCTAGCAGTAATAATTCTAGTGAAAATGGAAAAGTAATTGTAAAACAATCAATATGACCTTGACCTGACGCAAAACTTGGTTGACCCCTTAAGTGATCATTGTGTGCAAGTTCAGAACCCTCAACACTGTATAAGCTTGGCTGGATAAACTAAAAATGACCAACAAATTCATGTTTTTTAAGTTTGAAAATGTTGGTAAAGCAAAATTTACATAATTCATATTTGATAAACACCCATTAGGGACAATTGACTTAACTGGATTATTACCTGTATAGTAAACTGTTTTAGTTTGGGTGCATAAAATACATCAGAAAGGGATGTGGAACTAAAAGAATCATGAATTAAAAGCTATGGGAGAATTACATGATAGCATGTAGAGGCGATCGTGGCTGAAGAGTTGGGAGTTCGCCTTTTAATCGGAAGGTTGCCAGTTCGAGCCCCGGCTCGGACAGTCTCGTCGTTGTGTCCTTGGGCAAGACACTTCACCTACTGGTGTTGGCCAGAAGGGCCGATGGCGCGATATGGCAGCCTCGCTTCTGTCAGTCTGCCCCAGGGCAGCTGTGGCTACAACTGTAGCTGCCTCCACCAGTGTGTGACTGGGTGAGTAAAAAGCTTTGGGGTCCCTAGGCGGGACTAGTAAAAACACTATACAAATACAGGCCATTTAGCAAAGAGGATTTTTGAAATAACTTGTAACATTTTTTTAATCAGATTTGTGCAGGTTTGTGTGCCTGTGCTCAGAATAGCACCTGGGTGACCAGACTCTGAGTGACAAAGATTTTGCTTAAGTAAAATGTAACTGCACTTTAGCATTGTAGAACAGTAAAAGGTTTTGTTTAATGAAAGGCAGATTTGCAATTTTGGAAACTTTATCTCTTGACGATTTGACTCTGGTATCTGTGAACTGTTCTGCAGCACAATCAACGTAGCACAGAGAATAGAAAGTTCACTTTGAAGCTAAGACCTAGGGTGTCTCATATTTATTATATCATTTGTTTTTTGTACAAATTAAGGAATTTAATTGAGTTTTCTTCACATCAAGTCATATCCTGGTTGTTCTTTCCATTTTTGCTTTGTTTAAATTATTAAACTATTTTTGTTAATGAATATTTGGTTTTTCTACCAATGAAGAAGTACTCAGTCACAAACTGCTTTAAATATGGTGATAGTGTTTTTCTATTCAGGTATGCTTGCATTGCATTAGCAGTGGGTTTAGCATCATTGCCAATTACATGGTTTCCTGATGGCATTGCATGGTGGCTCAAAATCTCACAGTACTTTTTCCATTCATTATTACATTTATTTTTTTTACAAATCTCCTACACTGCTGGCTAAATCTTCAACCCATAACTGTACCTCTACTGTATTTTAAATATGTCTACATACATATTAGTCTTGGCATATTATTGACGTGGATTTGGACAGCAAACTGGGTTCTTTACTCATTAATACCTGCTGCCACTGGATTTTCTGTCCAGTTCTTTTGTAATGTCCTTCGGCCTTTTCTGCCTTTTCTTAAACATGACACCACTTCTGATGAAGCTAGGTTTAAGTTTCATTTTTTTCCACGCCTGCCACTTCTTCTTTTGTCCTCCACTTGCCCACTTTTTTAATAACCAACTGCACACTGTCCCAAGATGTGCCATGTCTTTGTCTAGAGGCTCTTTCAGGAATCAGAAATCTGATATCCAATATTCAAAGAAAAATTCTTAAAAGATCTTCAGAAAGTCTGGAGATCTACTGATCAAGGCTGGTTTCAAATATTACAGGAAAGTCTGCCTCTGCAAAATATATAGAAATAAATGTTAGCTCTGGACTACGTGTTAGTAAGGGTAGTGTAGATGCTTGCTGTGCATCATTTCATTTTGATTTTGATTTTATTTAGTGGTGGACATTTAAGTCAGCTGTATGACTGGACTTTTGTGTGGCAGAAAAAGGGAACCAAAGACAACATCTACCTATACTAATTTCACACTTATCCTGACTCTTATGTTACATCCAGTACCCTCCAATCTAACAATTTACATTATGAAGCTGGTCCTGTTTGACAGATTTGTCCCCACAGCACGAGTGACACACACAGACACATTAGAGCAGGGTGTCAAACTCAAATACACAGTGGGCCAAAATTCAAAGCCGGAATAAAGTCGCGGGCTAACGTTAATATTTATTGAAATATATTTATTCCTCCAGATATAAGAATGAATCTTTTCTTATGGACTCAAACACGTTTTGCTGAAAAGCTGAATATGGAACAAGCAAAGCTTAATACTAAACAATATATATATTAGCTGGATAATACCAGTAGGCCAGCTCTAATAGTAATTTGGTATGGCTTTGCGGGCCAAATGTAATTAGGCTGCGAGCCAAATTTGGCCCGCGGGCCAGAGTTTGACACCTATGCATTAGAGGATGAGAACACACTCGGGTAGCAACAGTAAAACACAGACACGAGGACATAGATACACAAAAACAGGCGCACACATTGAAATGATGTTTGCTTTTATTATAAGCACTCTGCAATAAATCTCTCCCCCCCCCCCCCCACCATCCCCCCAACCCCCCACCCACCCACAATGCAACTGCATTTCCCAGTTAATATTATTATTATATCTGGTTTTGTTCCTGGTCCACAGAAGTCCAAAAGCAGCCAGGTGTCTTGTGAAGTGTAAATCCAATTAAAATTTCAGAATTAGTCTTCTTCAAATAGTCGTACTCTTTAATGAATATTGCATTGCAGCTATTTCTTTACCAACTGCTTGAATCCAATCAGTATAACCTGATATGAAAGTCCATTTTGCTGTACACATTCAAAATTAATTCCAAAAATTGTTCAGCTGTAAATTAACCCCTGGCTCCAGGACCTAATTTATCAAAGTTTCTCTTTCACTGCATTGGTGCAGGGTCCTCAATACGTTAATGAGGTTCTACATCACTAGAAAATACTTCATTAGTCTGGATTCTGTGTAAAGAAAGAAGAAAAAAACAAAGTGAAAAGTCAGTCATTAAAACTGAAGGATTACACTATTTAACTTTCATCTGAACTCTTTACTGAGTTGTAAAATAAAACTTGTTTGTGGAAGGTTTCTGTTTGTTTCTCCTTTTTTATAACTACAGTAGTTACAAAGCAGTCTTTACTGTCACTTTACACCTATGCTACTTTTTACAATGATTCTATTGCAAACTATTTAGTGCTTTCTAAAACATGCTATTAGCAAAGATTGAAGATTAATAAATCAGTTACTACTTTAAAAATCACTCATGATAATATTAATAAAAAAGTAACCTTTGTGCATAAGATGTGTTGATATAGACTAAGCCAAGAACATCCTCATCTTTCCCTTTACAGATGCACAGAAACATACTGGTCTTAGTATTTGGGGGGATAAATATTTCAGTACACTGATTAATATTGCACTTCCAGACCTATAGTCATATAGAGCATTTCTAAGCCTTGTATGAATCTACCTACCTTCTCTCTTTTATACAGCTGATAAGCTGATATGATTAAGAGATATACAGGCATACATAGGGATGGGTACCGGTATCCGGTGCCATGATGGCACCGGTTCTGACATAAACGGTAGTAACCAGACCGAAAAGCAGCGCACATTTCGGTGCTTTATTTCGGTGCTTTTTTTTCCTGAGATGTGATACACTTTGAATTCTAGCCAATCCGGGGATAGTAGGCGGGTCCAGGTACGTACGTTCTTTTAGAGCAGAGCTACAGATTAAAAATGCCCAAGGCGAAGAGGTCAAAAGTCTTGCTGTACTTCACAGCAAAAGATGCAAACTCAGCAGCCTGCAACAAGTGCTTTAAGGTGATACTGTGGAAAGGAGGTAACACCTCAAATCTGATGAAACACCTGGCGACGCATAGCGTTTTTTTTAAAAGCCGAAAAATGCGCCGTATTTGATAGCTTGCTGTGAGACCTCACACCGAGCGCATCTACTGCAGGTGTGGTGCCTGTTATCGGACGAAGAGTTAGCAACATCCCCCAAAAAGCTGAAGAGTAGAGTCCTGGCCCCTAGCCCTGCCAGTGTAGCAGAAATGATGATGATGATGATGGCAGCAGCAGCCGTTCTTCTCTGCGTGAGTAGCTTAATGTTGTTAGTGTATAATTTACGTTGAGTAGGCTAACCACGTTATTACATTAATGTATGTAAGGTGAACTAGCAAAACATCATCATAGCTACATGCGGCTGTCTTGTTTGATGGCAGATACTCCCTTCACCCTGGCCAAAAAGGCTAAAATGACCAAATAAAAAGTGGGAAACAGTTAAACATGAGAGGTTTTTGGACAAAGTTTTTGTTTTTTCCATTGATTAAGCACTGCTTCCAGCCAAGAGAGATACCATATATGCCCTATAGCTGCAGAAAAGGCTAACGTTGTTATCTTTTTACAAAAAAAACAGCTGAACATGAGAGGTTTTTGGACCAATTTTGTGTTCTCCATTCTTTAAGCACCGGTTCGAGCACCGTTTAAGCACCGGCACCGTTTCAAAAGTACCGGTTTGGCACCGGTATCAGATAAAACCTAAACGATACCCATCCCTAGGCATACACTTCCTGAGCACTCATCATATAAAGACGCCTCAGATGTTGCAGCATCACCATATAAATCCAGCAGGTGGCAGCACTTGACTTATGTTACACTACCTGCTGTGACTGATACCCCATACACATGTAGCAAAATATATCACATGTGTACATATAATAATAATAATTATTATTATTATTATTATTATTAATGGATTGCATTTATATGGATTGCATATAGCACTTTTCAGGGCCCTCAAAACGCTGTACAATTCCACTATTCATTCACTCTCACATTCACACACTGGTGGAGGCAGCTACAGTTGTAGCCACAGCTGCCACAATTCATTGTTGGTTGAATTTTTACCAGATCACAAACATAAAAACCTCATTCTGGTGAAAATGAAGACACATGAACCATTTTACACTTTAAAATTTGAGGATGTACATTGCAGGACAACTTAAGGTGATGCACATGTTCATCAGTTTAGTCAGTATGTTGTGCTTATGAGCCAAAACTTTGTCCTTATACAATTATTCCTTGTGGCATTAATCTGGTTGATGAAAATGCCACTAACAAAGTTTAGCTGGCATTAGCATTCCAAACAAATGTCAATCCAATATCACCTCTAAATCCAAAAAGCCTAATTCAATTCACTTCCATTCGGTTTTATAAAACCCCTAACAACAGAAGACTTATACTCTCAGCAAGCATTTGGCAACAGTGGAAAAGAAACACTCAATTGTTGCCAAAGTTGAGGTATCGAAACAGTAATGCACAAACGTGTGAGAGATGGCAAGCGGTCCGCATCACCTTTTCCCCCTAGAAAGTTCCCTGACTGGAGTCCTTGGAAATAAAAGTTCTGTGGTAGAAATAAAGCAAATATCTGCTAGCCTACTTTCTTCACCTCGCACATTTGGAAAGGAACCATCAGTGCTTAAAGGTAGGCACGTTTTAACCTTTAAAGCAAGGTTTGCTCCTATTTAGAAGGTTTAAAGGAAGGCCTTCCATATATCAGCTAGACGGTGATGAACCACATATTGCATGTAGTTCAATAGCATGGTTTCCTCGTAGAATCTGGGTCCTGATCTGCCCAGAGTCCAAATAAAAATATCTGGCCCATCATGAAACCGAAAATAAGGCAAAGCAGACACTGTTGAGACTGTTAAGAAGCTGCCAGCAACTGGTCTCGTCAGTTCCCAAACATTAGCGGACTATTGTTAGAATAATATATTTTTCTCACAAGTTTATACATGTGACATGTTTTCTATTGTTTCTATTGTTCTATTGTGAATTAAATATGTTTTGTCTTGTTTTGAATTTTACACAGATCACCAGTATTTGGGGGCTGTAAATGGTGACGCCCATGCTGTTCCAATTCTTGTGGAAGGAATCAATTAATGTTGGCAACTTGATAATAAGAAGAGTACGTTAAGTCCTCCTTTAGCATAATCTGATCGTAGTAAGAACCTGCTTTTTCACTTGAGGAACATTTCAAAACTTAGATCCATCGTGTCAACAAGTGAACTCGAGATGATAATACATGCTTTTGTCTCTACAAGACTCGACTACTGCAACAGCCTGTTTACTTGCCTAAACAATAAAGGGCTAGCTTGTCTACAGGTTGTTCAAAACTCTGCAGCGAGGCTACTGACCCACTCGAACAAGGGAGCTCATATGACCCCTGCTCTAAAGTCGCTGCACTGGCTACTAATCAGATTTAGTTTCCATTTTAAAATTCTAGTTTTAACTTTTAGAGCATTCTCATTTTGTTTGAAGACCCCAAGAAACCAGGTTAGCGTCAAGATCAGTGAGTTTTGGATCACCTGGTTGATCCTGAACCTTTTAAGCAGAAAAACTGCTATTTTTTTTTTATTTCCACATACCAGTAAAAGAGTGGTTAAATCATAAATCTCTCAATTTACCACCTCCCCTAATGTCTCAGCTTTCAAGAATGTGCTGTTTTGTTTTATCTGACATTATCAGAAATTTGTTTTCTGTTCTGTTCTTTTGTCTGTTTCTTGTCCCTTTGATTTTTTTATATATGTGTGGTTTGAATTTAATATATTTTGTGTTAAGTTCAAAAGTCTGAAAGCCAGCTTTGACTTTATGTCACATCTGGCTTTGAGAGGAAAGTATTTGTAGTTGAAAATCTATAGTTCCAAATGTTACTCATAAACCTCGTGAACGGTGCATTACTCCTGGATGTAGCTCAGTTCAAACTGATTACGTCATTGTGAAAGAACACGTGTAGCATGGTGCATGGCCTTTCTCAGGGCAGTACATTTTTTTGAATATTGATGACATCTCAAAGAACGTGCACATGCTAGCATCAGAAGTCTAACAGCTTGTGGTGCTAGGCCCCTGTCTAAACCAGTCTACTTCTGTGGCAGTGTCTACACAGAATGAGTGATTTTACATGCATTATTTAACATGATCTTCATGTACAGACTCTGTCCTCACAGCGTGGTAGCTGCTGTACTACAGCTAGTAAACTAAGCTGATGCACAGAAACCCTGGTCTGGTAAATTACTGCATGGAACTGGAATTATGCAGCAATAAATGTAACCAAGTCTTTACTGCTTTTTAAAAAATCTCCTATGTTTAGAATATGTGTCTACTTTTTATTATTATGTTTACTATTTCCCATTCTGATTAATATAAGATATAAGAACAGGAAAGAAAGATGATTTAAGTAATTTGGACTGTGGCACAGCTGTTGGCGCCAGATCAACTGCGCTACTGGGACTTTCCAGCACAATCATCTCTTGGGTGCACAGAGAATTGTCTTCTAAGGAGAAAAAAATCCATTAACTGACACTTCTCTAGGAGAAAATACCTTGTAGATACTAAGTCCAAGGGCAGTTGCCAGACTACTTCTAGCTGATAGATGACAACAGTAATTCAATTAACTACTCAATTAAACCGAGGCAAGCAGAAAAGCATCCATTAATCCACAACTTGTGAAACCAACATCAGCAGAAGACCACACCTAGCAACACTCCTGTCAGCCCTAAGAACAGGAATCTGAGGCTACAGTTCACAGAGGCTCTCCATAATTGAACAGAAGACTGGAAAAATGTTGTCTGATTTGATAAGTCTCAACTGCTACTGAAGCATGGTTTTACCCTGCCTGAACCATTGTGTATATCAGTGGTTGAGGAAATGGTGTGGAGAAGATTTTCTTGGAATGTTTTGAGCCCCTTAGTACCAAATGAGTATTGTTTTAATGCCACAGTCTATCCAATTATTGTTGCTGACTATTCATTCTTTTATTTCCACAGTGTACCCATCTGTTGACGGCCTCCAGCAGATAATACATCATGTCACAAAGCACAAATGATCTCCAACTGGGTCTTAAACATGACTTTGAATTCACTGTACTTAAATGGCCTCTACATTCACCAAATCACAATCCAAACATCAACTTGGAGGAACGGGATACTTTCTAAAATACATTCTAGTATTTTATTTACCAGTTATTTAGGACTAATTAGTAGGTGTGTCTCTGTGTTGCACCTGTATATCCCAAAAAGTTGATTCTGTTCATCTGGATGTAGCGTTTTCAGTGGGAGAAACGCGACTTCTTCAGTGCCAGCTGACTGCCGGCACTGTCAGCCGGCAGTCAGCCGGCTGACACAACCTGGAAACAGGTTGTTTCCAGGTTGTGGAAACAACCTGTTTATAAGGTTGTTTCCACAACCTTATAAACAGTACATTTGCACAATGACTGAAACTAGAACACTGAATGAACAATGGGCTGTGAGGTCAGTTCCTTGATCATTAATATGCAAATTGAGACCACTGAGTTTTCACTGGCCTGTAGGTGTTGTCACTTGGATGAGTGACGAAATATTTCTCCCACATCCAGATGAACAGAATCAACCTTTCAGGATTTACTTACCTGGATGAGAGAGCATGCACAAGACATTGCACCTGTATAGTTTATGTATGCAACTAGTTAATCAAGTGTACTGATAACTTAGCATTAAATGCTCTTGTCATAACATGCTGACTTTTGGCTACAGAAAGACAAATCTTGGCAGCCAAAGCAAGACTCTCGTTTCTGGCCAGGTGAACAATGTATAAATAGATTAGATAGTTAGTGCACAATTGACTAAGAAAAAAAAAAACAAATAAAAAAATAGTAATTTGGCGTCAAATGTGTTATTCTGGATTTATGAATGTGAGATTTCGGGAGGCAGAAAGTTTAGTATTAAATATAAAACACTGTCTTCATTAGGTTCTGTTAGTTTATAAAATATAAATAAGGACGAACATTAGACATTTTGGGGACACAGCTTGTATGTACATGAAACTCCCCTCCTGCGCCGCATTTTCCATCTCTCCGTCCATCTGCGTGTCAGCCTGCGCCGCAACCGAGCCCTATTTTATACGGCTATTTTTATTATTGTTGTCATTGGTAAACGCCACGCTTCTGTCTATAAAACCTGCTTTCCTATTGGTTGAAAGGATTGTCTGTCACAGTACTTCCGTCCGTTTGGCCGTTTGTGATTGGTCGGTACGCCTTTTTTTTCTCTTCATCACGGCGGTGGGTCGGAGCCGCTGTGTCCCCGGGCTGGCACGTTCCTAGCTAAATTCTCCACAGTATAAAATTGGGTTCCCCTCTATTTCACAACCCGTCCCCCTAAAAAAAATAATTGGTTCCCTGCAACTGTTTATATATTTGCGCTTAAGACAGATTTCTAAATCCCCTTCAGATATCTTAGAAGATGGCGGTGGTAAGCGGGATGTCAGGGTTGGCGGTAGCCCGGCTGGAGGGCCGAGAATTCGAGTATCTCATGAAGAAAAAGTCCGTGACCATCGGCCGGAACTCTTCGCAGGGCTCCGTGGACGTCAGCATGGGACACTCCAGCTTCATCTCCCGCCGGCACCTAGAAATATTTACCGCAGGAGAAGATGGCACCGGCACGGGGGAATTCTACCTCCGATGCCTTGGAAAAAACGGGGTGTTTGTTGATGGGGTGTTCCAGAGAAGAGGGGCTCCACCTTTACAGCTTCCGCGAATGTAAGATTGATATTCCCAGTTTGCTTAAAGTGCGGGGAAAATCGAGTTATTTCTGGAATCGTGTGTTGTTGTTTTGTTGTCCCGCTGCGGTGTTGCACGTGCTGTGACAAGCAACACTAAGCTGGTACGTGCAGCTCGTGCGTGTGTGTGACCAAAGGAAAAAATGGTCAACCGACACGCAGATATGCACGTTAATGGCAGAGGTAACTACTGGAAGCGCATTGAACCCGACTCATAACCGCTGATTATTTATTGCTGGTTTATTTGGCTTGTGTTTAGCGAGCTGCTTACGTCAGTGGGACGTCAGATAGTCATAATTCAGCTAAGAATCGGTGCGTCATGTGGATGCTAGTATTCTACTTCATTGTTGCATTTGTTTATATGTATCACGTGTTTTGGATATGCCTAATCACAGAGAGGCTCGGCACAACCTAAAATGTGATACCCTTCATAGTGCTGGCTTGTACTAATAGCTGTGTATGAAACATCAAAATGGCCGAATTATAGTAGAATTACGTTGGAATTTCACAAAGCGAAAAAAATTCTTGTTTGGGGCTCTAACCCTCAACAGCTGTCTCTCCCGACATGTCAGGAACACAGGCTAACTATTAAACTTGCGTGGGTGGTGTTTCTGACATAATACAGAACGGGCTACAGTATTTTCCCTCACAATAAAAGGCTGGTAAAGAGTTATTATACACTAGTTTTACTCAGTGTTTCAGCGCCAGGTGCATAAAGTTTGCACCGAAGTTGTACTTGCTTGACTTCATGTTCCCAACCTTTGCTCTGTTTGTCTCAGTGCTGCTCGTGTGCTTACATTAAAAACAAATCTATAGGTATGGATGTAACCATGCACTGGAAGCTATTCGTGTTAGACATGAGCTGTTACATAATGGAGGATGTCCCTATTTAAACAGTGTGAAACTGAATCCCAGTAGTTGGACCTCCTTGGCCTGCTTGTCACCAGCTGGTCTGAACACTAACATTGCAATAAGCACTTGATTGATTGGCAGAATTATTTCACACATTTAAATAGTATAATAGTTTTTTGGTTCTTTTCTCCGTCTCTTAGGTGTTGTTTCCGCTTTCCCAGCACAAGTATAAAAATAACGTTCACAGCCCTGTCCAATGACAAGAAAGAGCCAAGGAACGTGCCAGAATCACCGATCAAGCCTGTCCAGCCCCAGATTTCCCCCCTGACCATCAACATTCCTGACAACATTGCACACCTCATGAGCCCGCTGCCTTCACCTACTGGAACCATCAGGTAGGACTGCTCGGTTGTATGTAAGCAGATTAGAAAACTGTGGCTTTTTTTTCCCATCTCAAATCAAGACACATTTTAAATATCTTTCACAGTGCAGCAAATTCTTGCCCATCAAGTCCACGTGGGGCAGGACTGTCCAGCTACAGGACATCTCGTATTCTGACCTCCGATCTTATAGGAGACAGCTCCCAATCAGAAAACGACAAGGAGGCCTCAGGTGAAGACAGTCCAAAGGTGAGAGGAAATAGGTAATGTGAACAGGGCAAGAAGGGGTGAGAGCTTATAGTTAGTCTATCTGCTTGATTTCAAAATGGATTCAGACTAAATGTCTGAGAAGAACTGTGCGTGATGAAGGCAGCAGACTTCAGAGAAGTCTCAGTGGATTTGAGGACTTTGAATATCACTGTTACTCATTGAAGTCTAAAAATTGCTCAATGTTTGCAGTAGCAGCATAGACTTTAGAGTACAAACCCTCTGTGTCAGTGTGCATGTATGTGCTTCTGACACACATTTCCTGTGTAATAAACTTCACTTTATGTCTCCTGCAGGATGACTCCAAACCTCCATATTCATATGCACAGCTAATAGTTCAAGCTATCACCATGGCTCCGGACAAACAGCTAACACTGAACGGAATATACACCCACATCACCAAGAACTACCCCTACTACAGAACAGCAGACAAAGGCTGGCAGGTCAGTTTGCTTATAATAATACTAGTAATAATGGTGTGCTTGGGATTGAATAGTAATACAAACTTGAATTGGTAACAGTTTTTTTTTTTTAATCTAATTATTGGCTGAAGCGCTTCATAAACTTATTTATTCACCATTCCAGCAAAACCACTGTAGTTCAGAACAGTTAGAAATGAAATACAAGGGTTTAAGTTAAAACAGAATACATTTATCTAATTGTGAGGTACAGATGGATAGTCTGTCTCCCACCGCATGACCCAGTGATGGAGGACCAGATGCAGTAGGGAAGCATCCCTGTTTGTCGTGGAGAGTTGCCCCATTATTGAGCTTCCACATATCAGTCACTCAAGATTGCAGCCAATTATTTTCCTTTCTCAGCATTGGTAAGCGTGGGTAGTTTGTCTGACATTCAGTTAGGGTGTGCAAGTGCATGAGTGTTATAGCAGATCTTATCTTTGGTTCACCAAGGGGCTACATGTTTTCATCAATGACTTTTGGCATTCTGAAAATTTGTTCATAACCTGTGCTAGCTTGAGTTTTTAATAAAATTAAATTTATGTGAAATGATTAACCTGCATAGAATAAACAAAAAGCAGTTTTTGCTTAATCATCAAGCAAAACATTCTAAACAACAAAATAACTGTGTTGTTACTATACTTGTGCATCATAAAGTGAAATTGGAGCTGAGCTTTCATTTCAGCAAACATTTATTATTAGATTATTCACTGTTCACAGCTTCACCATGATGTGAGGATGTTTTTCTTCTAAACCATTTGAGTTCTGGATGAATCTCAGGAGGTCACTGTTGGAAATTGTGTGTGATAAATTAGGGCAGCTATTTTTCGTTTGTTGAAATAAGAACGAAATGGGGATGAAACACAGAGGGGAAAACACACTTTCACACTTTGTCTTACTGTGTTCTCGTTTAATTCGGAGGGTCTGCCATAAAGTCCACTTTTACCACGTGCTTTAGCTGTGGAGTACTTGACCCTATAGTATGAAGCGAGTTCAACATACCTAGGGTATCGTTCCTATCTGGAACCTACTCTTATCACCTGTGTAATCACATGAAAGATGGTCTTGGCAGCATCTAACCAGTCTCAAGGGGGCATTTCACAAATCATATGACTTTCTTCCACAGATAATAGTCTCTATGAGCAGCGGTCCCCAACCCCCGGGCCTCGGACCAGTACCGGTCTGTAAGTCGTTTGGTGCCGGGCCGCGAGAGTTGAGGCTCAGGTGTGAAATGTATGGTTTTCAGGGTTTTTATCGGTTTTCAGCGTTATTTTGTTATCGTTTTTATCATTTACTCAGTTTTCCTGGGTCTTTTCACGTGTGTTATGAATAAATCTTCTTTTTTTCGGTATCGGTACTAGTTTTATCTTGTTTTATTTATCCGCGACACCTTAAAGGCCGGTCCGTGAAAATATTGTCGGGCATAAACCGGTCCGTGGCGCAAAAATGGTTGGGGACCGCTGCCTATGAGTACCACCTACTTCAGAGAGATTGTCAGATGGTGATTAAAAATCCATAACGAACATAGAAAATACACCAGTAAAATGCAGCACTCCTGTAAAAAGGACACATGATTAATAATGGCAGATTTAGTTCACAGAGCAGGAAAATAAACATTTTAATTCCAGTTAATTATTTTATTGCTGTTTGTGCTCTGTGTTGCTGTTTCTTAATAATGTGGCACCTGCACATTAGAGCTCTGAACTGTTAAACTGGATCCATTTAAACAGTAAAGCTTACAGTTCCAAGTCTTCTAGTACCTGCAGTTTCAGTAGTGTTAGAGAGACTTAGGAGTGGATTAGAATAAAGTATAATAACATGTATACATTTTCTAAATCGTGAAATTAATACCCACATATCCATGACTATCTGATGCATAGCTGCTGCTTCATTCAGTGGTTTCACTAAGTTCTAGCTTAACAAGCTGCATATACACAATATAGGCATCTGAACTTCATTATTTTATTGTATTTGTATTATTCTACCCCCATAAGGTTTGTAAATGGAAAGAGCCATCGTTTTAATGTAATTATCTAGCAGGATCTGTTATTCTTATTTCCAGGTCCACAAAACATCTTAAATGGCTTCATCCTACTCTCTAGTATCTCCTCTGTCAAACCAACCCTCCATCACTACATCCACAAATCTTCTCTGTGGTCGTCCTCTTTTCCTTCTGCCTCCATTTTCAACATCCTTTGTCCAGTATATTCACTATCCCTCCTCTGCACATGCTAAATACAGCTCAGCCTTGTCTCTCCAGTTGTTTCCTCCAAACCACTCAACCTGAGCTGTCTGCCTGAAGTATTCATTTCTAATCTCGTCCATTCTGGTCATTCTCAGTGAAAATAATAATAATAATAATAATAATATCTGCAGCTCTGCCACCTCCAACAGTTCCTTGGTCTTTTTGTTAGTGTCTTCATCTGAAACCATACATCATAGTGGTTTTCACTTCCCTTTCACTTTTGCTGCTATCCTTCATTCACAAATCATACCTGATATTCCTTTTCATCCACTCCAACATGCCTGCACTCTCCTTCACCTGTCTTCTGCATTGTCTGTTGCTTTGGATGGTTGATCAAAGGTATGAAACCCCTTTGTCTGCATTGCCTCTGCTCTTTGCACGTTCACATTTCCACCTGTGTAGCTCATTCACATCCCTTCTAGTGACTTTTCACTACATATAACTAGGGATGGGTATCGTTTAGGTTTTATCCGATACCAGTACCAAACCGGTACTTTTGAGACAGTACCGGTGCTTAAACGGTGCTCAAACCGGTGCTTAAAGAATGGAGAACACAAAATTGGTCCAAAAATCTCTCATGTTCAGCTGGGTTTTTTTGGGGTTTTTTTGTAAAAAGATAACAATGTTAGCCTTTTCTGCAGCTATAGGGCATATATGGTATCACTCTTGGCTGGAAGCAGCTTAATCAATGGAAAAAACAAACTTTGTCCAAAAACTTCTCATGTTTAACTGTTTTCCACTTTTTCTTTGGTCATTTTAGCCTTTTTGGCCAGGGTGAAGGGAGTATCTGCCATCAAACAAGAAGACAGCCGCATGTAGCTACGATGGTGTTTGCTAGTTCACCTTACATACATTAATGTAATAACGTGGTTAGCCTACTCAACGTAAATTACACACGAACAACATTAAGCTACTCACGCAGAGAAGAACGGCTGCTGCTGCATCATCATCCTCATCATTTCTGCTACACTGGCAGGGCTAGGGGCCAGGACTCTAATCTTTGGGTTCTTGGGGGATGTTGCTAACTCCGGGTCCGATAACAGGCACCACACCCGCAGTAGATGTGCTCGGTGTGAGGTCTCGCAGCAAGCTATCAAATACGGTGCATTTCTCGGCTTAAAAAAAACGCTATGCGTCGCCAGGTGTTTCATTGGATTTGAGGTGTTACCTCCTTTGACAGTATCACCTTAAAGCACTTGTTGCAGGCTGCTGAGTTTGCATCTTTTGCTGTGAAGTACAGCCAGACTTTGACCGCTTCGCCTTGGGCATTTTTAATCTGTAGCGCTGCTCTAAAAGAACGTACGTACCCGGACCCGCCTACTATCCTCGGACATAAAATGATTGGCTAGAATCTAAAGTGTATCACAGCTCAGGAAAATAAAGCACCGAAATGTGCGCTGTTTTTCGGTCTGGCTACTACCATTTATGTCAGAACCGGTGCTATCATGGCACCGGATACCGGTACCCATCCCTACAGATAACAATGTCATCTGCGAACTATAGTCTCAATTAACTATAGTCTATAGTCAATTGAGACTCCTGCCTCCTCCTTATCTGTTTATCTATTCTCATCATCTGTCTATTACCATTGATAACAGGAAAGGGCTCAGAGCTGATCCCTGGTGTTGTCCTCATACGCGTCTTGTACCACCCTGTATACTTTTCAGCCACCCCCAACTTCCTCATGTAGTACCACAGTTCCTCTCTTGAAACCATATCATATACTTTCTCTAGATCCACAAAGACACAATGTAACTTATTCTGGCATTCTGTGTGCTTCTCTATCAGCACTCTCAAAGCCAACCTTGCATCTGTAGTTTACTTTCTTAGCTTAAAGCTGTACTTCTGCTCACTCTTCGCACCTAGTTTCAGCATCTCTTTCCCATAGCTTTACGGCTCAGCTTTATCTCTCTGTAGTTACTACAGCTTGGCACATCACAATCGGTATCAGTACACGTCTTCTCCATTGCTCGGGCAATCCTCTCTCTCCACAATTGTGTTAAACGTCAGTCTGGTTGAAAAGTCAACTTCCCTCTCTCTTAGAGGGAAGTTGACTTGGCAGAGCTGCATATCTCCACAGGTATGCCATCTGGACCAACTGCTTTCCCACTCTTTGTCCTCTTTCTAACTGCCCTCACTTTCTCTTTACCGCTACACTCTCTGATTCATTAACTTTGCTCGATCTGTCCTACTCTTTCTCTCATTTTCTCCATTCATGAACTCCACAAAGTACTCTTTACTAGAGATGGCACGATACCACTTTTTTATGTCCGATACCGATATCATAAATTTGGATATCTGCCGATACCGATATGAATCCGATACAGTGTGTTTTTTAATCAATAAAACGTTTTTTTTTAATATCTTGCTGCATTTTGTATAAGTTTATACTCAAGTTTAAATAAATAACAACACTAAAGCTATTCTGTTATACCTGTATGTAAAAAAATACAACAAAATATTTCATAGTTCAGCAACACTGATCAATCTAATAAACGTAAACCTGCTCCATCCTCCCTATTCTGGTATTTTAAAGAGTACTTAGCAGAAATATCAAGCAACCTAACCAATAGGGTTGCAAACTCCCAGCAAAAAAAAAAAATAGGGAACCACCCATCACCCTCCAGCTCATGATGCTTAATCGATGTAATCAAATTTAATTTGATGCAGGGGGAAAAATGCACAGAAAGAAATTATTTTTCAAGAATAATTAAATAGATTCAACATCTTTCTTCAACAGAATTGCAGACTGCACAGATGGTATCTTCCCAAAGGAAAAAGTAGTATAGCTTACTAGGGTATATTAGACTTAACAGTTACTATATACAGTAATGGACTTCTATATATTTTACATCAGATTAAAACTTTGGGTGTAAGAGTCAGATAATTATTTATTAAAAGCTAGACATTTTAAATGAGAATAAGAAAGAAAAGTATGTCTTTGTGCCCCCTTTTCCCTGTTCATGCCCTATCGGCCCCCCTGGCTAAACTTTGCTAGATCCGCCCCTGCACAGTTACCAGCCGTCAGCTGCATAGAAAAAGATCCTGGTGTAGAAAGTAATATTAAATAAATTCTAACAACAGCTTATCAAGCTTAATAGTGCTGCTGTTGTTCAGCCGCTGGTTTCCTCTTTCTGGTGAGAAGTGGGCCAAAAACAAAGAAGAGAGACGGACTCGCGACAGAAAAGCCGAACAGCTGATCATTAATCAGTTTCACGATTGAAGTAGCAGCAGGAGAGAGAGAGAGAGACAGAGGCAGTCGCTCCATATATCGGTTGTTAAGCTTAACGCTGGAATGCTTTACAGATATTCAGAGATGAACTTACACACTTGCTTTACTTCTCTCTGGGAAAACTTCCTCGGAGATGAAATGCTGGTTTGCTAGCAAGGCTACAAATACACACAGCCGCTCTATCACGTGACCACACTGCTGCTACGTGCTAAGGTTATGAGCCGGGTTACGCCGTGTAGCAAGCTTTGTGAGGTGCTTTTTTGATATTTAATGGATCGGATTACATTTTTTATTTCTCGCCGATATCCGATCCAGTAATTTGGGTCAGTATCGGACCGATACGTAATATCGGATCGGTCCATCTCTACTCTTTACTAGAGGTGGGAATCACCATACAACTCACGATTATCACAATACTTAACACACGATACGATATTATTGCAATTTTTTAAAATATTTTGCGATATTCAGATTCTGTACATAAAGGTAAACTTTATCAATATTCATTTTATCTAATATCAAAGTCTCACACTCAGTCTTTCTCCCATTTCAGTCAGTTTTACAAACTGAACTGTTTGTATTACAGTCTAGTCCAACTTAACTGAACGCAACCATCTGGTACAATTATAGCTATTCTGAATGATGCAATTTATGAAAACTATGCAGCCCCTTCAGCAACTGAAGAATTTGAAAGTAAATTAAAACAAAATATAATTTTACATTAAATAAAAAAAGTTTTAAACTTAATTAAAATAAAACATGTCTTAAATTAAAATAAGTAAACTGTCATGTTTATTGCTGCCAAAAAAAAAGTTAAACACATTTGGACAGTGAAGGAATGTCAGGATTCTTGCTCAGAAAAAGGATCAACATGCTCTGAAGTCAGAGCACAAAAACCTTTTTTGTAACAAAATATCGATTTCTGCTGTCCCTGTATCGATACATTATTAGCAAACAAAATATCACAATACTACACGGTATCGATTTTTTTCCCCCACCCCTACTCTTTACGTCTTCACTTGTTAATTACATTTACATCTCATTCCATTTGTATCCCTAATCATCCCAGTCTGCTGCACATCCTTTCCAGCTGTATCTCTCTGCCTAGCCAGTACTAGTCCTTTTGTCCTTCCTTAGTCTCCAGACTCGCATACAAATAACAGAAGGCCTTTTGCTTTCTCTTTGCCGTACACCTGTCTACTTTCTTCATCTAGTAGTTCTGTTTGATTCAGTTTCAAATATTTCTTGTTTTAGGGCCTCAGTTAATTATTTGAAATGCTGTTTTAGATCACTTTCAAATCCCAACTTTTTCTCACTGGCTCCCCCTCACAAAAGGAAAGTTTGAACAGCATTTGGATATGGCTCTCAATGGAATACTCTCTCTTTAACATTACAATCACAAATAGAAAACAGCTCCCTGTAACAGAGTGACTTTACTAAATGACTTCACTGCAAAGTAAAGGGGAAAAATATATATATTCTCAGCAATGTGTACATTTTAAAAAGTGAAATGTATCCCTTTTTAAAATGTACACACTGCTGAGAATCCCAGCAAACCTTGTATAACTGTTGGGGAGTGGAAGCAGTGTTCAATACAACCAATGACCTGATGCCCCAGGCGACGTTAGATGGCCAGCTGTTAGCTCATTCAGGCCAGTGACGGTGTTTCCACTAATCACAGTTGGTAAGTGAACCTGTAAACTGGGTGACGCAAACGCTGACTAATAAATGGTTTCTGTTTTGTTTTTGGTGTGTTGTTGGGGGGTGCAGAAATAAAGAGATGTTGCCGACTAATGTTGCGGGATGAGGATTTGTAAAATGTGCTTATGAGCATGTGTGTTATAAGATTTAGCCCAGATTTAGCATTGGTTTCCCTGACAACAAGGTTGAGAACATCGGTGAAGTTCATGCTATCAGCAGTATAGTCGGTAGCGGTTTTTGATACGGGCGACACGGGCGGTTGCCCGGGGCGGCATCACGGGCATCGACAAAAAAATAAATAAAAATTGCTCGTATTCATGCTGCCCCGACATCAGCCAGCGCATATTGGGAATGGTACAGGCACCGATCGGTTTTCTATCGCCCATTTGCTGGGAGTGAGGGCGCCCTTCGTTTGCGAGGTGCGCCCGCTGCTTGTGGCACAGGGAGGAGAGGGCGGGGCGGCGGGGGATTCTCTGGCCGGCTGGAGCAGCATCTAATAACCAACTCGCAAAATAAAAACAAAATAAAAACAAACCAACAAACACAAAAACACCAGACATCATGATACAGACTTATAATTTGCACCGATGTTTTTTTTGAAATTTTATACACAAAAAGTGAGCGTGAGAGCCCTCGGTGCACCTGCTCGCTGCTGAAGTCAAAGTAAACTTTATTGTCACCTCCGCTACATACAGTCCAGTATATAGAGAGACGAGACGACGAGGCTCCAGTTACAGCAGTGCAAGTAAACAAACAATAAATATAAGAAGAGTAAGAAAATAAATATACACTTTAGGACTCGGGGTAAAGGGATCAATAACAATTTAAAATTTATAATTTACAGTTTGATGATTCAAAGTCTCACACACAACCCGTCGAAAGGGGAGGGGGCTGGCTGCTTCCAAATGGAGAACATTTCATTCATAATGATGTAAATTATGTATTCATGATTTGAATCCTGGGTTGTGTGAAATCACAGAAATAAACCTTAGACAAAGTGAATCTGTGAACTAAGGTGTAGGTCTAGTGGGTTATGTTGTGGTGATCCTCGAGTTGAGGGATGGGTGTTCATGCTGGAGTGCAAAATTAAAACCAATGGAAGATGGACAAGAAAAGTTCAAAGCCATCAGGTGCTCAGTTTAGAAAAAAGAGAAAGAAGAGGAGAAGAAACGAGCAAAAGATACAGGTAAGCAGATGTGTCATTGGATAACGGCAGGTCATCCTGAAACAATCAGAATCAGAATACTTTATTAATCCCTGAGGAAATTATGTGGGTTACAGTTGCTCCAAAAAGAAATGGTAAAAATAGTAACAGTAACAGACTAAACTCCAAACAATACATTGTGTTACAGATTTTAATATTAATTAGTCATTGTCAGTTGTTGATTTGTCCTGTTCTCATTGTTTGACGAATTATGATGGCTGTTTGGTAGCCGTTTGCATACAATGCATACTCGCTCTCTCTTCGTGTGTGTGTTTCTTTGGTGAATTTTGACAACAGTTTTATGTTAATGTACAATCCTTAATGTTTTGTGGGGGGGGGGGCAGAGGGAGTGTTCGCCCAGGGAGCAAAACAGGCTACGATCGCCACTGAGTTCATGGTTGAGCTCAGCCTTTCCTCTCTAAAACACACGTGACAAAGGGCAAAGAGGCTGCACTATAACGTCACTGAATTAAGACCAAGTGAAAATCAAGGCGATGTGAAAATAGTTCACATCAGATTTCTGTTAAACTAAACAAGCAATCTATGTTGCAAGCTAACAACAGCTGTCCTCAATCTCCTGCACTGGTGAGACCAGCAACATGCAGGGCTGCATTTAAAAAGGAGGCAACGGGTGTCCTTCACTTAATGTAAATGTATTTTCACTGATGTTCAGTTCAATACAACACAGTACTCTTATACAAACGGTTACAAACGCTTCTTTTTATGTTGATGTGTCTTCCGCTGTTACCTGTCGTCTGCAGCATACTAGTGTGTTTTAATTAGCATTGAGAGCCGATGCTGCAGCAAACGTTACAAGACAATGAACTAGGAACAATGAAGCGCTCATACAGAGTATGGCTTTGTCCTCAGTGTTAATGAACACGAGAGGCAGGTTTTGGGGTTTTTTGTATTGTGTTGTCTAAAGCTGAAAGTACACCTCTGATTTCTATTGTATGAAGATGCCCCAGTTGATTTAATACATGGTTTTATTCAATCTAATTTATGCTCTGAACTTTGACTGAGTGACTTTTTTTTTTTCATTGACAGGATGCAGGATTTAACAGTAAAATGCTGATATTTACACACATGGGTGAGGTTTGACAAATGTGCCTCAAAGTGACTAAAAACTGTGTTACTGTCGCAATAAAATGGAAAATCTAATTGCAGTTTACACAAAGCTAAAACCATCCTGTACAACAACATGGGCGTGTTATGTATCAAACATGGATACCCCAACAAAATCTTCAGTTTAATTAAAGTTCTTAATTTTATTTAATTTTGATTCTGTAGAATTCGATTCGCCACAACCTGTCTCTGAACCGGTATTTCATCAAAGTGGCTCGGTCTCAGGAAGAGCCAGGCAAAGGCTCATTCTGGAGGATCGACCCCGCCTCTGAAGGCAAGCTGATAGAACAAGCCTTCAGGAAGCGGAGGCCCAGGGGTGTGCCCTGCTTCAGGACCCCTGTGGGGCCACTGTCCTCCAGGTAAAGCATCTTGATGCTACGCATACATGACTGTAAAAGGTTTCCTGTACAGTTATATAGTGTGTTTTTTATGGCTGGGATGAAAACTGTACTTTACTTTGACTGTTCCAGGAGTGCTCCAGCTTCTCCAAACCACACTGGGGCACTGTCAGCCCACTCTAGTGGGGTCCAGACCCCAGACAGCCTGTCCAGAGAGGGCTCCCCAGTCCCCATGGAACCAGAGCCAACTCCACCACCAGCCCCAACCCAAGCCACAACAATCCAGCCCAAACTCGCCGTCATCCAAGAGGCCCGCTTTGCACAGAACTCCCCAGGTAAAACATTGGGTTTAGGTTTTTGTCCTTTTTATGAACCATATAACATCTAATGTGTGCAGAGGGATCACATGTGGGCCTTAACAGATACATTCACATTTTTCAGTTTTTCATGACAAAAAAAGATAGCAGTACCACCACTACCCCATATTAAACCCTTTTCTGTGACAGTGTACAGTGTTTGTGTGCTCCTGCACGTCTTTATCTGAGTGAATGACATCTGCTTGAACCTTTATCACACCGTTTGACAGGCTCCCCTCTCAGCAATCAGCCAGTATTGATCGCCGTGCAGCGCCAGATGCCTCAAACGACCATGAAGCCTGTGACCTACGCCATGGCCACACCAGCCATTGTTACGACTACAGTTAGCTCTGCCCCTGTCATGCAGACTGTGCATGTTGTTCACCAGATCCCAGCTGTCACCATGGCAACTGTTGGTGGACAGCCTGCTTCTGCAGTGAGCAGCGAACCTCAGGAGAATGGGAGCGGAGAGCACAAGGAGATCAAAGGTGGTGCTCTTGTTGTTGTTTTGGTTTGTTTTTGATGCTACGAGCATGTGTAATTTTTGATATTTTTGTGTGCAGTAAAAGTGGAGCCGGTCCCATCCATTACAGCCTCCTCCATAGGTGGAGTCAGTCGTATCATCCAGAGCTCTCAAGCTGCTCCTCTGACTACGGTCACCATCGTGCAACAAGCTCCGCTCGGGCAGCACCAACTCCCAATAAAGGCCATCACACAGAATGGGACCCATCTGGTCCCCATTAGTACTGCCGCTAGCGCAGGTGAGTCGGACACACACAGTCAAACCAGCACTTCATTAATAAAGGCCAGTATTGAAATACTGGGCGCTAATAAATGCTGTAGGTGCATGGTGGAAGTGAAGGTTTGAACTAGAAACCAGGTGAAAATAGGAATAAAGGCCTGCCTCTACCATTAGTCCTCGTATCTGAGTGCTTCTTCCACCATTCCTGAGACTGACTGGTAATTTATTCTTAACAAATAACCTGGTTGAGAGCAGGCTATGTTCAGAGCTTTGGTTTAAACAAATTCTTTTATGGTCAGCGTGTGTCTGTGTTGGACAAATACATTTTATATGTGCAAGTTGTTAAGCTGTACCTCAAGCACAACTGTGCATTCACTGGAATTCATGTAATCAGTTTGTGATGATGAAAAGGTGTATATGTTTATACTTGATGGTCTACCAGTAAGTCTTATTTTAAATTGCTGGAATTGCAGGTAGTAGGATACAGATTATAAAATTGCTTAGTTGTATTTGGAGGCGATTTGTTACCAAGGATAGCTATTCAATCAATTCAATTGATTTCTCTTTGATCTGCCACCAAACAAAAGCAGTTTTCCACCTCTCCTTTATTAGGCTTTAGGAGAATAACCTTCATAACATTCACCTTCAATTATTTTAAAAAGCTCTGTGCACTAAATCCACTATTTCTTTCCAGGTAGTTTATAGGTTGTTGATGATGTTTATCATTTTATTATGCTGATCTGATACTGTGTGATTGGAATAAGACGCACTCATCTGGATCATTTGTTCGGAGAATAATAATCACATGACAGTAAGCCCAAAGTAAAAATCCCAGCTTAACAGAGAAAGTTAATCACCATCATTAACAACTACTTCTGTAGTTATGCCACTGAGATTTCAATCATCTCAGCCTGTACTGGAGGAACATGCATAGTAGAAACGATTGCAGCAATCCTCCCTGTAAAGGATCAGATTGATTTTTGGTCTATATTGATACCAGTGGTATACAACGATCTCTGCTAATTATGGTGCTCGTAAGTAGAATTGGACCAAAAATTATTATATAAACATGCTGACTCAAAAACAACACAGATTCACACTTGTTCCATTTGAAGTAAATGATCTCATGTTTGAGCACCTTGCTGTATATATTGCATTCGTAGTGATGTAAACCTTATGTAGCCAGAAGATGGAGATGCTATGTTGAGGTGCATCTCCAAACATTGCTATATAACCTAGCTTCAATGATCTACAGTCTCTCTTACCTTGTGACTAATGTGAGTCCACTTCAGTTTGACATGTTTTACAATCAACGTTACCCAGCAGGGTCATTTCCGTACCTCAAGTTACTTACAGGGGATCTGGATCTGGACTTTTGTGGCCATGTACTGCATGCCCAGCATAGACTAGATAAAAATTATTAGTAGTTGGTAGTTAGTCTAGCTAGTAAGCTGCATAACTGCTTTTCCTTAATACTGTACCTCCAGTTGCTGTTGTACATGCCTGGCTTTTGTAATTGTCCGTGTGCTCTAGTGCACCTCAAAGACACGTATGTTGGGTTAATTGGTAACTCTTAATTAGCTACTGGGTTTTTGCAGGGATGGCATCATGATAGATTTGTCAACATGCTTCCTGCCTGTCACCTCTCACTAGTTATTATGAAACTGTAACAATACTTTTCAACGATCTCACGGGAAGATTTTGAGACCGTCCTGCATATAACAGTGAAAAAGTTAACTTTTTAAATTTTTCAACTAATTTTACCAATTGTAAGTTTTAACAAATGGCCTGGTAAATGGTTATATAGCGCTTCTACTAGTCCCTACGGACCCCAAAGTGCTTTACGCATCCAGTCATTCACCCAGTCACACACACATTCACACACTGGTGATGGCAGCTACATTGTAACCACAGCCACCCTGGGGCGCACTGACAGAGGCGAGGCTGCCGGACACTGGCGCCACTGGGCCCTCTGACCACCACCAGTAGGCAACGGGTCAAGTGTCTTGCCCAAGGACACAACGACCGAGACTGTCCAAGCCGGGGCTTGAACCGAATAATCTTAAGTACTTAAGTGAGTACTTAAGATTATTTGTTCATTTTACAAATGATTTAGATAACTGCATTACAGATCGTGAGGTAAAATATAGTTTAGAACCTATTAATAAAGAGACTACAACGAACAAGAGCTACCATCCAAAAAATGTAATTAATGGAAATCTAATTAATATAAATGGAGCATTATGGAATTAGTGGAAGTGATTATAATAAATAAAGAGCACATTTACTGTGAAACAGGACATGAAACAATACACACATACAGGCTAATTATCATCATGGAGCTCTGCTCTCAAAGACTGACATAGATGTAACTGGGTTTAAGAAATAAGGCTTAAAGTTGTATAAACATGTTTAGCGCCATGTTCTGTCAGCATGACATCATGTGGTTGTTTGGTTAGTTGCAGCTAATAGGCTTACATTAGTTTGTTAGCTAACCAGTGACAGAATCGATAACTGTAGTAAAATAACGACACTAAAACTAAAAATCAGTTTGAAGGGGTCACTTTTGTGCTGCCCTAGGCTGCAACAATGACTTTTATGTTAAAGTTGAGAACATACTGTCCACTGTCTGTGTCTCTAGCAGTAAGTGGCTGTTAGCTGTAATGTTCAGGTTTGTAAAGCACTTTAGTGTTTGTTAACAGTCTGATTGGTCCAGGAGAAGAGGCTGCTTGTGAGTCTGGAGGTGGGGGACCTCACTGACCTGAGTCCCTGACCAGAGGGCAACAGGTCAAACACGTGGTAGTAGTGGTTTTCTTAAGACGGGAGGTGATGGCCTCCAGTGGTGGCAGAGGACAGCCAGTGATTTTTAATTTTTTTGGGGTGGTGTTAATTACCCGCTGCACAGCCTTCCTGTTCTCAATGGAGAGCTCTACTGAGGAGCGGTAGAAGGCCAGCAGCAGATTCTGGTCCAGGTTGTCGTTCCTCGGGACACAGATGAAGTGCAGCTGCTGGTGGGCCTCCTTTAACAGGGTGATGATAAAGAAACCTGAAGGTGGAGACAGATTCCACCTGTTCTCACCTGTGGACCTGTCTGTGCCTCCTGAACCATTATGAGTTCTTTTGTTTTAAGGACGTTCAGTTTCAGGTTGTTTTCTGAGCACCAGTGGGACAAGTTCTCTATCTTCACCCTGAACACTGTCTCATCTCCATCAGAGATGAGCTGAACAATAGTGTTGTCATTGGCATACTTGAAAGGGCTGTGGGGGAGGGGTGGCTTCAAACTGAGCAGGTTTGAGGTCCTGCGAGTTTGAGGCTCCTGTCAGGGGTTATTACTAAACTAAAGTGAAGGATTGCTGCTACTGTGCTACAAGGATTCTGACAGTTTGCATAACTCTGGGGCGTTGATAAGCTGTTACTACTTGGGAAGTATTATTGTTATTATTATTATTATTAATAGCTCTGATCTTACCAGAGTACAAGGAACATTGGAAATTCATTCTTTGTCTTGGTCCTAGTTTGGATCATTTTCTCTCTGTGTAACTCTCTGAGCTTGACTCCTTCTAGACGTGGTGATAAGAGTCGCCTTTCAGGAGCTTTTGTTTGCTGTTCCATTTACCTTCCACATCAGTATCAGTGCTCCTTCTGCCTCCATCATGTCTTCCTCTTCTCATTTTGGGTTCTAGCCAGTGTGAATGCTACATGTATTATTTTTACCACCTTGTGGTGGGAATTGGTATTGCATTTTTATTGTAGTAAAGTACAGTGCAGGCCTGTATTAACCAGAGCTGATATCTCCTCAGCATAGATGTTTTGGATGTTAAGTCCAGCAGTTGTTTCTTCACATTCTTGATGGCTTCAGTTTGTTTTGGAAGTTCCTAAACTAATTTGAACTAGAAAAATTTGCATTTCCTGCGAAAATGCAGTGTGGATGCTTTAAAGCTGAAGCTGTCTGCAAAAACTAGCTGAAAAAGCTGAAAAGTTGCAGAAATTGTAAAAACTTTGCAGAAGCAAAGGAACTTTGCTAAAAAGTAATAACTTAGCAGAACTGCAATATCTTAGAGGAAACATAATACTTGGCAGAAATACAATAGCATAGCAGAACTTGGCAGAAATATTGTAACTTACCAGAAACATGATAACTTCTCAAATATACAAGAATTTAGGAGAAATAGTATAAGATAACAGAAAGAATATATTTAGCCAAAAATACTTAAACATTACAGAAACACTATGATTTAGAAAAATAGTACAACACAGCAGAAATACTGTGATTTACCAGAGACACTGTGATGAACTATGAATATTGTAATTTTAAATTAATACTATGTTTTAGCACAAATACTATCATTTGGCAGAAATACTATCATTTGGCAGAAATACTGTTTCAGCACAAATACTCTGGTTTAGCACAAATATTATAACATAGCAGAAATACAATTATATAGCAGAAATGCTATATTTAGAAAGAAAAAGATAATATAGTAGAAATACTATGATTTAGCAGAAATACTGTAATCAGCACGTATACTGTAACATGACAGAAATTCCTCCACTTAGTAGTAATACTATAACATAACACAAATGTTATGATTTGGCACAAAAACCATGATTTGGCAAAAATACTATGATTGAGCAGAAATACTATGATTGAGCAGAAGTACTAAGATGTAGTAAAAGTACTTTGATTTAACAGAAATACAATTATGGTGGAGTAATACTTTAAAATGGGAGAAATATTGATGTACACACACATACACAGAGCCTAAAGGGAACAGTATTTGTGCCATGGAGTGTTAACAAGAATGTGAGGTCCATATTAGAAAAGCTGGTAAAATCATAAAAGTTTGCAGAATTATAATAAATGATGAATATGAATTACTGGTCTGTGATAGTGTATTAATTTGTAGGGAAAAAAACACGTTGACCAAGGTGGAATCGAACCAACGACCTTTGGCTTGCAGACCCATGTCACTACCAACTGCGCCACTGGGAAAGAGAGCGGGCGCCTGGAAAACAGGGTGATGAGCAGTCAGAATTAGATCGCGGTGAGAGGCGAAAAACGCAGTTTTTTGGAGTTACAAAACGTCATGTAACTCAAAAACTAGGTGGACTAGAAGCATAATTCTTGTACTGGGTGAATCAGCAGATTTTGGTGTACTTTGACTGCGATTTTTATTGCTCTTTGTACAACCGTCGCTGAGATATGACGAGAGAAGAAACGGCAGACCTCAGATATGATTGGCTGGCTGGGAAGCCGTGCAGGCTCTGATTTGTAAATTTCAGGGCTAAGTGTCTCAGTCCTCACAGAGGATTGGCTGCCTGGGGACCTGGCAGTAATATATAGAAATAGTATGATTAAGCAGAAATACTATAATTTAGCAGAAATACTATAAAAAGCAGAAATACTATAATTTAGCAGAAATACTATAAAAAGCAGAAATACTATAATTTAGCAGAAATACTATAATTTAACAGAAATACTATAAATAGCAGAAATATTATAAAAAGCACAAATACTATATTAAGCACAAATACTATATTGTCACGGTATGACATGGCAAACCGTGGGGGGTGTGGGGAAGGAGGACCCAGGCGCAGTGCTCTGTGTATAAACAGTGCGTTTATTTACAGTGTGTGGAAATAACAACAAATTCCCGTGCTTTCCCCAGACTCCCGTGTCGTGTCTTCTCCCAGTGTTTGTGCTCTCCGCTCCCGTGTCTCAGCACTCCCCGTGCTGGCTGCTGTCTGGCACTCCACCCCTCTCCTGGGGACACAATAGAAGCAGCCGTCAGGACACATACAATCGCGGGCACACACACACACTAACCAAGCACAACTGGATGACTGACGTGGAGTCTCACGTAATGATCCCGCGTCGGTGGGAGCTCCAAGACTCTCTTAAGTAGCTTAAGGCTTAAGTAGCCAGAACCAAAACAAGCACAAACAACAAACCCTCCCAGGTCACAGTCCCAAAGTCAGACCGCGCATCCTGCAGCGGCGCAAAAAAAGCGCCGCTCTGCTGCTCGCCGCTCTGCTGCTCGCCGCTCTGCTGCTCGCCGCTCTGCTGCTCGCCGCTCTCCTGCTCGCCGCTCTCCTGCTCGCCGCTCTCCTGCTTGCCGCTCTCATGCTCGCCGAGTTACGGCGCTGGCTCCACTGGCTCGCTGAGCTCCTCCGGCAGCGGCGCTGGCTCCACCGGCCCGCCGGGCAGCGGCGCTGGCTCCACCGGCTCGCTGAGCTCCTCCGGCAGCGGCGCTGGCTCCTGCTCGGGCAGGGCAGGTCCGGGTGGCGACGTAGCAGCCGGTGAAGAAGATGGCAGAAGGGTGACTGCAGGCGGATGAGATGACGGCGGTGCCACAGCTGCAGATGTTGAAGCAGCGAGTGGTGTGGAGACCTCTGACCGAGGTGATGTTACCTGCGCTGTCGGCTCGTCCACTGCAGACACAAACACAGATGGTGAGGGAAATGGAAAATTATCCGTACTACTCACCACAGCCGACTCTTGAGAAGTTCGTGGATTAGGCTGCGGTGAGGAAAGCCGGCGGCGCGAACGTCGTTTCCGTGTAGACGTCGGGGCCGCCATCTCAGGCTGTGAATCCACCAGCGGTCCGGGCCGGTGAGCAGCCTGAGGAGGAGAGGGGAGGTGGAGGGTGGAAAGCAGGAAGTCCAGGACAACTGGATTGAGGGAGTCCACCAGCCAGGGGAATTTAACAAGCGTCTCCACATATGTACAAGCATAGAGCAAAAGGGGAAGCAACACCAAAAATACATAAGATATAACTAGTCCATAACTGCTCAGGGATCCTGGGTTGCTCAGACCCAGAACCCTGACATATATTAAGCACAAATCCTATAAAAAGCAGAAATACTATAATTTAGCAGAAATACTACATTAAGCACAAATACTATATTAAGCAGAAATACTATAAAAAGCACAAATCCTATAAAAAACAGAAATACTATAATTTAGCAGAAATATTATATTAAGCACAAATACTATAAAAAGCAGAAATACTATATTAAGCACAAATCCTATTAAAAGCAGAAATATTATAATTTAGCAGAAATACTATAAAAAGCAGAAATACTATAATTTAGAAATACTATAACACATACAGAAAGAGAGAGAAGCAACTTTATAGATCAGTCAAGCAGCCTGGGAGCTGCTGGATTTGAATCCACCAATCAGAGAGGCTGTGTACATTTTCCCGCCAAAACAGGTGCAGCCGTTTTTACACACACAGCAGAGAGACAGGATTTTGCAGTCTATTTCTCATAGTGAGGACTACCCTCCAAACAAATGGCCATAATTTCCTAACCGTAGGGGCTAGAATGGTCATTCTTACACCGTTTTCTTCAGAAGAGATGGGGGAATCTTCAATTGTTGACAATTTATCATTAAAATATGAATTATTAAAGATATTTGACTTGTATTGCACCATAACTGAGTAGAGGCTAAGCGAAAACTGCCTTGACCTGCCCTCAAACAACGCTTTCTAACTCTAAATCTATTTGGAGTATCGATATCATTCTTTCACCGTAAGAGACAGCAGGCTTTGGTGAACAGTCATGGAAATTTTCAGGTCTCTCTGGAAATCTATCAAAAAGATATGACGAGAGAAAAAATTGGTTCATTTCCAGAGTTCGAAATCTGAAGAAATCTGAGCGAAGGACGAATTTCCTACCCTCAAACAAACGTAATTCATGGCCAAATGGTAATAGGTGAGAAAAAAATTCTTGATTTTTGAGCGTCAGGAGTGTCTGAAGATATATCGGGACAAGCCTCATGTCTTAACGTCGCTTCGTTAAGGAGATATGACGATTCGAATATGCCTCTCATTACAGAAATCAAGCGGTGATTTTGAACAAACTCTCCATTGACTTTCTATGGAGAGTTTTCCTACTTTGTGTTGGTCTGAGGAGATTTGCCAAAACTCTATAAATTCCACAACAATGATAGTGAAATTTTCTGAAAGCCAGCAAAAATACCTACGTTTTGATGTATAATTTGTGTAAGTTGAGTGAAAATTGAGCAAGTAGCAAGAAGTTGTTCGGACATGAAGAGAAGACTGCGAAACTTACAGTAGCTCACTTAGAACCAAGTGCATAGCAACCATAACAACCCATTTATTTTGTGAAAAATCACAATTTTGCAACTCAAAACTTAAAGAGGGATAAGATGAAAAGGGTAACAGATATGAAAAAGCTGAATCATACATGAAAAGTCCAATAATTTGTGAACATTTTAAAGTTTAAATGGAGTTTCTATGTGAAAGTATGAGGAAGTAGTTAAGTTTCAAAAACGAGCAAGTTTTAGCAAAATTGCGAAAGTTTCCCATTCATTTCAATGGGACAAATTAAAGGAAAAAAGCTTAATATTTTAAAAAGTATAATAGCAAAAAATAGCAAAAGTCTTTGAGGGCATCCACACAAATACAGGACTATAACACTCCATATTGAACCTTATTCATCTTCTCTTCTTTCCCACCAGCTGTTGCAAACCCTCTGCATCTCCTGGCAACTCACGCTTCAGCCTCAGCTTCCCTCCCCACTAAAAGGCAGAACGGAGAACTGCAAGACCAGCCTGAGACAAAGAGGGTGAAAATGGAGGAAGAAGGGGAGAACGAAGCAGCGGCTGCCAACCGCAACAACGGCACCACGGACAGAGCGGGAGAAGGAGGGGTCAGCGAGCAGGTCGGCGACAAGTAGCCCACCCGCTCCCAACGGCTCCCATCTGCATCCTGACCCCTGCTCTCCTGTACGCATTGAGCCACACATCTGACCTGGTGTCATTATCTTACTCCAAGGTGCCAAAAAGCGAAGGACTACAGAATGTGCAAACTCTTCTCGACCTCTCCTCCATGTATTTCCGACCACGAAACGTGATGCAAAAACTAAAAGACCAAACCTAAAAATGGAATTGAGAGAGTTACTGACGACTGTAAATGCCCAATGTTTGAGACCCAGATGGCGAGAGGAAGCACAGAAAGGAAAAAAGATTTGAAAATCCACATTAAAGGAAAAAAAAGAGGCTTTTTCTTTTCTTTTCTTTTTTTCTTTTAGCAACAATGAGTCCCAAAACTCACCCAAAGAAGACAAGGAGTCTTATCCTGGTAGCATTACAGACAAGCGCTTAACTGTGTGTCAGATAGAAACAGCAAACAAGTGATCTCACCAGTAGTGTATTCCACAAGGGGAAGTGTGTGTATGTACGTGTGGACATTCCCATCTTCGGCAGCTAGCCTCCATGTCGACCTAGCTAACCCAGTTGTGAGTAGATATGCAGTATTCTGTTGTACAAGTGTATCTTTGGATATTTTGAGTCTTTCTCCATTTCCCGAGGCACAGATACTATCTAGTAATAAGATAACTAAAGCTATAAGTGGCGTCATTACAACATTATTATTTTTTTTAATTTTTTTTTTTAATAATTTATTTTTTTTAATATTGCTGTTTTTGTATGTGGACTCTGTTCGGTGAAATGAATGTAGTCTCCAATTTTTTTTCCTTTTATTGAAAACACTATGGAGTTAATGCCCGTTTTCTGCTCATTCATGCAAATGAAATTCCTTTTATCACTGTACATCTACAGAATTTTCATATTTTACAAATATCCTAAGAGTTAAAAATATATTCCCATGTGTATTTGACCGTATGCTTCATTGAGCTTGCATGTTATGGTTCTAGAAACAATGTACCTGAGCAGATTATCAGACTATGGAACTGAAGAAAATTTTGACTGGATCTACGCTGATTCTGACCAGTGCTGCACTTAACCTCTAGTTCTTTCTTCTTTTTTTTTTTTAATTGCATTTTTTAATTTGTATATTTCTAGTTTTCCTTTGTTTTGTTTTCCTGTCATTATTGGCTGTTTTTTGTTACCTTTGTGTTGAAGTTGGCAGTCTGTTGGCTGGATTCTTTTACTCCTTTCAGGCTACTAAAAAAAGTCTATTCAGATTGTATTCTATGTTACACAAAGAAAAGCAAGTGATAGGTGTTTGTTCTGCTTCAGTGGAAAAATGCTTTTTTTTATAAATTTATTTAAAACACAATCTGCTAGTTTGTATTTCTTTGAGTAAACGCCTTTTCTGCTGGGCAAATGATGCAAACTCACAGTCTCGTTTTTTTTAATTTTTGATGGAACGATGGGGACATCTGGGGTGGAGGTGAGGCATGTTAAGTTTTGTTAAAGGCTTCAGAAAGCATTCCTCACATTAAATTGTCCAAGGAAGGCAGTGGAAATGTCCTTTTACAGTTTTCCTAAAGGAACAAACACACTGGCTCACACATTTCCAGTCTGAATGTGACATTTGTTTATAAAAAGGTGTACAGGTAAACTGGATCACCTGCAGAAACCCTTAAATTTACAGTTGGTTGAACTGTAAAGCTATTTTAAGAAAATTCCAATTAGTCAACCGTAGCATTAAAATTTAGGACATTCTCTTAATTATGAATTGGATGCATTGAAATGTGATTAAAAGGAAGTTTAACAAAGTCACAGGTACAGTTGTTTCTGGTGTATTGATCAAGCGTAGGAGGGCTTGTTTTGGTAGTGCTTAGAGCTTTACACAGCAAGTGCAGTTCATGCATTTTTGACTGAATATGAAGGATGGACATGCCCGTTCTGATGCATTGGTATTTACTTTGAAGACTACAGTTTAATATTTTAGTCAGATCTATATTTTCTGTAGCCAAAAGTGACCATATATGGCTAAGAAAGTGGGGGCATTCACTGCAGTTGAGCCAGGACCATAGCAGTGGTTGCTATAATGATAGCTCTCAGTGAAAAGCAGTGAACTCAACTGAACGGCAAAAATATTTATTTGGAACTATTGTTTTTGTTTTGACAAATGCATTATCAATAAAACATCTTAGTTGAAATGAAACACTGACGACTTCCCTGTTTTTAGGGGTAACCGTGCCAATCGGCATGCATCAACACACACTTGATATCAACTGTAAACAATTACTTTATGTGTAGTTAAAGCTTCCATTTGTTTATGAGAAACATGGCTGCAGTAGCTTCAGCAGGAGATAACTGTAAGAAGTTATTGCTCCAGAAGTGAAATAAAAAATGGCAGATTCAGTGGTGTAGCTCCAGGTCATGTTGCCAGGCAATTTGAATACTTAACTTTATCATACTATAGGGATTAGTTTGACGCAAAGTTGCCTTTGTAGTGCAACCTCTGCTCTGGCCATTATTCAAAGCTTCAAGTTACACAATTTTTAAAATGTATCCATACTTCTATGACTTTCCAATTCGCACACTTTAGTAAATTTTGTGCCCAAAATGCTGATCTTGTTACCAAATGTATCCTTAAAATATTAGTTAGCTGCAGGGCCAGTGCTGATGTGATTAAAAACAGCAGTAAGACAGTCAACAGTTACACAGATTCAGTGTGTTACATTTGGTTTCCATGTCACAGTAGGCATGAAACAGCACATTATTATAACTGTAAAATTTTAAAAATTTTATTCACAAATTTAAATGCAGGTTTTACAATCATTCTGAGTGTGTAAGAAGCAGGTTGGCTTTTCAGTTTGTGCAGCATCCCTCCTGTAGTCAGTACCCACCAAGTCCCGTGTATATTCAGCGTTACACCTACAAAAGTACAATGCGACCCAAAAAGTGACACACGTGATGTAAATTTTGCAATGAATCAACAAAATGTTGTCAAGCAGCTGACAAATGGAGAGAGAGAGAGAAAAAGCACCCATTAACAGCGTCGCTTATACAAGTTCAACCGAGTTGGATCCACACTGAGATGTCCCATTTATGGCCCAACAAACAACACAGCACTTCACCTCTTCACTCTGAAGCTAATTCAGCTGATGCAAAGGGAAGTTACTTTTACCAAAAATAATGTGGTGACATTTCTGATTAATCATACTGGGCTGAATATTGAATACAAGTGCATTCTTAAAGCAAATTTTAAATGTTACAGTTTGATCTCAGCTGCTGCTAGCAAACTTTTTTTGTTATTTATTAAGGAAATCTCTATTTGTTTGGCTATTAAGCTCCCTGTTGTGGCAGAAACATTCACTCAACATTCACTTTTAACATTTCAGCATTTTGGTAAATGTGGATTTTTTGCAAAAAGATTTGAATATTCTAGAGGTAAACAGAAAACTAAGGCTAGCAGCTAGTTAGCTTTTTCTTTTTTATATTATACAAATGCAAAAATAAATTTTCTATTTGAACACTTAAAGTTGTTTCATGACCTCAATTACTGAACTAGAAGGTGTTTATTAGAAGGGCTGGTTAGTGACTTGTTTTACTTTTCAACAAAGCTGTGCTAATTATTTCCACTCTTTCTGCTTTACTTAGCTAAACTGCTACCAGCCAAAGCTTTTGATTCACCGTACAGACTTAAGAGTATTACTCCCACTTTGAAAGAAAAGAAAAGAAAAAGGACTTTGCTTTCACAAACTGAACAAATTAAATAAATAAATAAATAATCAAAATGTGGAGATAATGCTGAGTCACTTGTATGCCAAGACTTCATTATCCATCGGGTAAATGGGATGCTAAGACTAGAAGCCAGTTACCTTAAATTAGCATAAGTTTAAACAGGAAAAACTCTGCTAGTTTCTATATAGAGAAATTACAGTCAACTAGTCTTATGTCATCCTCTTTTTGAGTTTGGTTTTGTAACAAGAACTAAATGTATTCATTGTCAAAGTGCAAAATGTGGGCCAAACCAACTGAGAAAGTATCAATTTTGCTGGAACTTTTGTTTTTACCTTTAGCGCCCGGGAAACTCCTATTTTAATAACAACCAATAATTTTCCTTTTTTCTATTTGTGAACAATTATTATAGTAAAAAATGTCATGTCGTTTGCTACAATCAGTCAACAAAGCTGACATGTCAAAATTTTCCTATGGCAACAAAACTACTACTACTAACCAAAGTGGTATAAGTAACAGTGACAAAATGTGTTATTTTTACCGTTTTATATAAACAAACTGAAAAGCACTGATTGACAGACTCAGACGCCTTCATCCAGACCTTATGCTAAGCTAAAGCTAACCAGCTGTGTTCTGTAGCTTCACATTTACCATACAGACATGTATCACTCTTCACTCAACAACAAGGTAGATAACTATTTACAAATATGCCAAATTCTTTAAGCTGTGTTGATCAGGCAAATATAAAAAAATCTGCAAAACAAAACAAAAAAATAATAATTAAGGAAATTATGTATTGCACAATGTCAAGGACGAGTGATTTCTTTTGCTACTATTCTGTACAGTTTGTGAGTCTGGCAGGTTGTGTATATACAATGTCTACAAGAAAATTTAGTAATACTAAGGTGGCATTCTGTTTGGGGCTGTAGATGTTTCTGCAGATAATTAAGACCAAAGTGAAGAAAAACAGTCCTCTTCATTCTGATCCTGCTTTTAAACGCTTAGTATGGTACACTAGTATACACAAATACTTGATATATATGAGACAACAATATGTGCACACATACAGATTCTCTCCAGTTTCAGAGGCACTCCCTATTGTTAGGTCAGGTGGTGTTAGTTGACAAAAATCTCTAAATTCTCATTCTAACTATCAGAATCATCTGTGTGATTAAAAATATCCATCCTTTGTAAATTCCTCGGAAGACGTCTTAAAAAGCGGCAAGTTGTCCTTTCAAAAAATAACTTTGTCTTTTATATTCCCCTTGTGTTTTGTTTAGGAGGAAATCGTCCATGTCCTTCAGTGCAGGTCGATGAAATCTGAATCGCTGTTCATACCTCCAGCCAACCACCTTTCCATAGAGGCCCCCTCCCACCCCCAAAAAATTCCTTTTTTCTTTTTCCTTGTTCTCCCTTCATTTAATGCTCTTTTTACAGAGTCCGTCAAGATAGCGAGAAGTGAAACAAAAAACTTCTCTAACTGCCTTGAAAATAAAAAGACTGTAAAGAAAAACAAAACAGGTTGTTTAATAGGAAGTCTGAAGAGAGGTCAAAGGTCATATTTTCTCGTCGGTCATCTCCAGGAACTGGGCATACACATCTCTGGAACACTCTCCTTTTTGGTTGAACAGAAACTTGTAGTAGCTGCCATCAGCACAAATAGCTATAAATTGAAGAGAAGGAGAAATAAATTAAAAATGAGTGTTTGTACCAATAACACACAAAGAATTCACCATATGGTACTACATCAGATTAGGAAGTTATATAAATTACAAACTATTGCTTTTTCATGATTGACAGATTATTCAATTCAATTCAGTTTTATTTATATAGCGCCAAATCACAACAAAAGTCAGACATGACCAAACACTGCTCCTCAGTGAATCAGAGGCACTCGCTAGTTTCCAGGAAGAGAAGGTGAATAGCTGATGGGTACCAAATTCACAAAGGCCTATTTACTTGACTCTACTTGGCTTTTAGAGTTTTCCATTAGGTGGTAGCACCTTACCAGGTACCTAGTAGTGATGTCACTGAATGAGTCATGAGAGTGCCTCCATCACAAGAATCAAACCTGCCATTTGCAATGAAGAAAATAGTCTGCCTTGCCATAACGACTCAAGGTGGTATTCAATTGTAATTGAAAGCTACAAACAAGCAGAACAGAGTTGAGTGGGTTCTAGTGGAAAAGAGGCAAAAATAGGCAAAACTAAAATGTGCAAAATAACAGCATCTATATCTTATGTTATGTAAAGACCCTACAATAATACAGAGGAAGCAGAGAAAACCCCAACAATCATATAAGCGAGCGCTTTGCCAACAGTGGGAAGGAAAAACTCCCTTTAAACAGGAAGAAACCTCCAGAAAAACCAGGCTCATGGAGGTGCGGCCATCTACCATGACCAGCTTGGGGTGAAGGAAGGAAGACGGGACAAAGACACACCATGGAAGAGAGCCAGAGAAGCAGCAGTACAACTAAAACTCACTGACTGATTGTGTGCTTTGTGCCCATACAAGTCAATCTCACAAGAGTGAGAAAAGACCAATAAATTCAAATGTTTGTTGTGATCTAATGAGCTCTCTCAAATGCAACATCGTCTGCAACTGTCAAACACTGTTACAAGATCAGACGATGAGTTGGACATTACAGAAAATATCTCATGTGTCTGGAACCTACCTATGACGGCATTGGGCTCTGTTCCAAAGGCACACACACAGGGAGAGCCTGAGGGGACCTGGAACTTGGAGAAGCTCCACTTCGAGCTGAAATATTTAGGCAGGAAGCTGGCTGAGGCCAAGCTGCAGAGACAAAGATAAACAGGGTGTTTTAGGCTTTATATTTATAACACTGCATTGGATGTAATTACTACGCAACAGATTCTTCTCATCATCTAAGTTCAGAAAAAAGAAACACTTAAGCAAAGACCAACCTTGACTGTTTGTTCCTTTTTGGGTCCTCTGCAGCAAATATGTGCACTGTGCCATGGTCACTGGACACACAGATGAGGGACGCGTCCTGATTAAAATTAATGCTGAAAAGACAGCAGACCAAGAAAATAACACACTGTCAGTAACTCAGATACACAGAGGGACAAAGTAAAACCTGCAAACTGGTTGCTCTATTAATGAGTGTGCGACACAGTAAGTACATAACATTAAAGCTTTGCTAGACAGGCACTGAAAGATATAGTTAAAGCTTTCAAAACAGTACAGCCCATACCCTGATTTCTTCCTAAGACCAAATTATATGGGTCTCCCTCCTGTAGACTCATCACCAGCAGGAGGACCATACTGCCCATACTGCATATTGTCAGGTGCCCTGTTCAGTCCAATCCCTGGCTATAGAGGCTGGGCTAGAACAAGGAACGTCACCTTTTGGTGGGAAAGGAACTCGAGGCAGTGTGTCAGGGTCAAAGGCACTGGCTAGATAATATTCAGTGTTCAACTCAAGCTTAGACCCTAGAACCAGTCTCTTGAACAGGAGCTGCGTTCCAGTCTGGAGCTGCATTCATTAAAAGGCAACAGGCAGTGATGGGTACCTTGGCTCGCTGCCTGTGTATTGGGTTTTTTTTCCCCAGTTGGGTTTGCATCGCTGCTCCACCAGTCAGGTATATGTCCTGACTGGCACTTGTGCTTCTGTGCTGAATGACAATTCACACTACCCACCCTTCTTGCAAGTTCTGGGTGCGGTGCTGGAAGTTTCCCCACCCAAATGTCTAACTAAAACACTTCAACTCTCACAGTGAGACCTCGGGGGGCTGATCGAGTGAAGAGAGGAGGTGTCAACTGATCGGACCTAGTGGTGAGTTGGATCAGGTGGTGAGGGAGGAAGCTGCTCAGGCCCCGTGTGCCCAAATGTTTATTGAGGTCGCACTGGGAGCATCTGTCAGTCTGTGATCTTCAATTCCCACATCTAAGCAAACTTCAATAGCATTCCAAGGGAGGCTGGGAATATCATGTCTCAAATGCCTCTGTAACATCACATGGAGATCTGGGATCATGTCTGAACTGGCAGACTGGAGTGGTAGTTCCCATCCTCAAAGAGGTGCACTGGAGAGCGTACTTCCATTCGGGCATTTATAGGTGCTCACATTAGTTAATCTACTGGAAAGGTCTATGCCAGGTTCTCGAGTCTGGCTTGTTGCTGCGAACAAATGATTAACTGTACAGTTACAATGAAGGCTAGGTCCACATTGTTAAGTCCAAGCTGGACTTATTCCCAGCGGGTGGCTGGACCTCGACAAGAGCTGCCTTTTTTCTCTGATTCTTTTCATAATTTTTATGGACAGAATTTCTAGCATAGCCAGGTTGCAGACAACTTTAGTGGGCTCAGTATCACATCTCTACATTTTACAGATGACGTGGTTCTCTAAGCCTCGAGCTAACCTCCAGCTAGCACTACGGTGGTTCACAGGAAAGTGTAAAGCGACAGGAAGGAAAATTAACACTCCCAAATCTGAGGTTATGGTTCTCAGCCAAAATAAGGGTGGAGTACCCTGTCTGGGCCAAGGACAAGCTGCTGCCTGTGGAGGACTTAAGTAAGACTCTTGGCGTCTTGTTCACGAGTGAGGGAAGTGGGAGATTGAAAGACAGATTGTAGTGGTCCGCTGTGATAAACAAAAAGCTGAGCATAAAATCAAAGTTGTCGATTTATTGGTTAGTCTATGTTCCTACACACAGAATGAGACTGTTGATACAAGCAGCAAATATAAGCTTTCTCTGAAGGGTGGCTGGTCTTTGACTTAAAGATAGGGTAAGAAGTTCAGCCAGGAACTCAGAGTAGAGCAACTAGCCCTCCACATTGACAGAGCTAGCTTGCTAACTTATTATTCAATCATTTTGACATGTTTCTCATGCTGTTAGCATTGTGCTAAGCACTTACCAGTAAATGTTAGCTGCCTGCGAGCCTCGTCTTAGCTCCTGTATGAGCTGACCTGCAGATGTGTCAAAAATTCTAATGAGTGTCCCCTGTGGAAATACACAGAACACAGGTTAGTAAGAAATACAGCAAAATACACAACTGAAGGAGTGTCCCTTTACTACTACTTTACTTAATTTTCTAAAGTCCGTACTTTCTCTGACGCAGTAGCTATTCTTGTGCCCTGAAGGTTGAGCGCTATGCAGCACAGTGCCCCCTCATGGGCAGGGATGTCAACTGGAGGCTTCTCTGTGTTGGCAAGGTCCACAATCTGTACGTGGCCTGAATGCGTCCCAGGGAAGGCCAACAGAGAGTTGTTGCTGTTCGGACACAGCACACACAGACCTGAGGAGGACAAGGAGAGAAAGTGAGCAAGTGTTGAAAATGTCGCACACCTGAAGAACAGCACTTCCACAAAAAAAAAAAAAAAAAGATTTGTTGCTCTTAAACAAAAGGAACATTTTTAGCCACTGAGCTCAGTTTGTTTTTCCACTTATTCTTTTGACCAGAGCAGTAGAACATTTGGGACTACAGTTTTGTTGATTAATACGTTTCCAAAGAATCAGCACGGTTTAATGGCTTGAGCAAGTCACAGTTTTATTCAAAGGGTAAACTGACCTTTGGGATTGTAGCAGGTCTCAAACACATGCAGCTGATGTGGGTTGTGGGTAAAGGTGAACACTTTGATCATTGAGTCAAGGACCACCACAATCCTAAGAACCAGGGACAACCGACACACAAGCAAAAATGTAAACTATTAAGTAACGCCAAAAAAAAAGGAAAAACAAAATTTAAGAGTTCATTTTTTGGATTTAAATCTTTATCAGCCTGTCTCACTGATATTAAGATCCTTTATTTTATTCATTTACTCTTTTTTAAAAATGGAGTGTGAATAAAAACAATGACGCTATCAGCAAACAAAAAGATCAGAATACAAAAAAGAGAAAAACAATCATTAAAAACTGCTGCTATAATAACTGAGCTACCTGTCACGTCGAAGTTTCACTGCTTTTACTTCTGTTGAGAACTCAATCTCAATGACAGTCTTCTTCTTCAGGTCATCCCAGATCATCACTGGAGAACAAAAAAGCCGTCACATATATAAAACATACTGCATGTTCTACAGGAAGTGGCATTATAGTGTTGCAACATATACAGCATTTAACAGACCTTAATCATACTGTGCAAAATGTGAAAGTATGGTGGAAAAGCAAAACAAAGGGTTATCTGCCTTGGACCTGGAGATATCCCATCAAACTGATATGTGTTTTGCTTCTTTTCCATTGTACTTTCTCAAAACATTACTGTAAGTACTAACAGCAACATCCCACTGAAATCCATAGTTAACACCCTTTGGAACAAAAGCTGCAGAGTGGACATTTATAATCCGTGGCTTTTAGTACAAATTTAGTACAAATTTCACTGTGTATGACAATGACAGACAAAAAAAAGAATCTTTCTTAAAATCTAAAAGTGATCATTTGTCAGATTACAGGACTGATTTAAATCCAGTATTGACGGTAAAGCAAACAAAGCTGACAAAACATACCTTTGTTAGTTGGGTACTTGGGTTTCTTGCCTCCTCCCACTAGTGCTAAATAGTTACACCTGAACAACATCTCCACGTGGCCAACCCCACCCTCGAGGAATTCTGAAAATGACATTAATGGGCAGTAATGTAAAATACAGTAAGTGACAGTAGTAGGTAAAAAGAAAAAAACAAACAAAAAGCTGTCTGCACTGCTTGCAGTCTCTAACTGTGCGTTAGCCCAGAGAAAGGAGAGACTGCAGACCTAAAGCAGTTAAATTTGAGTTTAAAGAAGTGGAGGTCATGTGCTTGGTCGCATGACACATGCTGTCTTAGCCATGTGCTGGGTAAAATGTCCTCCATGTTTCAGGACTTGCAATGCAGTTACGACACTGACTTCCTGTGAGCAGCATCCGCCAAGTTCTAACAATTATTTTGCCTTTGTTTTAAATCACTGAACTCTACACTGTATGGTATTCATCGTTTACATTCCATTTAATAATATAAGACTTTCACTCAGATACTGTTTTTTTCTTACTCTATTTTATTGAGCTATACATTGTTTGGCTTTTTTGTGTTGTTTTTACTGCAGTAACACAGGAAATTACCAACTTCTGTGATAAAGCATATCTTATGATTTATTATGTACTAAGAAAATTATTTAAATCAAACTTTAAAGTAAAAATATATCATCACTCAATGTGCCTTCTCATGCAGACAGCTGTATGTAAAGATCTCTGGGTTTCCCCACACATGGACTTTAGTAGGGTGTGTTACCCAGCTATAAAGAAGGCTCCCCAAGTGTACTCTGATACTGGACAATGCCCTCACTCTTATTTTAGGGTCACTCGCTGCTAGATAGCCAGTTCCTGTCCTTCCTATCCAGGCTTTTCAGGGTGCTTTTTTGGTGGTCCTCATTTTCACTCAACTGTCTTGAGTCTTGCAATCAGATAGACTCCAACTCCACAGTCTTTGACTGCAGCCGACAATCCACTTTCACAAGGAATGTCCATCAAGAACTGCAAAAACTGAAGGGGGGCTACTGTCACCAGCTGCAGCCCATGATGGTAGAGGATTTTACTGGAAAGGCAGCTGATTATTGCTTCAGCACTTATCCTCACACACATACATATAAGTATGATACATTTTAATATTTCTAACAAAGCATGGGTGCTTATCCATTCACGTGAACAGACAAGTATGCCCATGTCACAAACACAATGTAAACACAGTAATCCACATACTGAACTACTTTTGGGAATTTAAAAATGGTTTGTTAGTGTTAGTCCATTTTTATTATATTTGTCCTCTTCAAATTAAACAAAATCAATTAATTCTTGTGGAATTGAACTGTTTTCCTGTCACTGACTTCTTTTTAAAATGGTTTAATATTTCCACACTGCTTCTTCTAGTCCATTATCTAGCATGTGAGCAAACCAGTGACTGTAGAAAATAGTATTTACAAAGTCTGAGGCGTAAAATCCCTACCAACAAAAAATATGACCAATCTTTGCAGTCATGTTACCTTGTTTCTCCTTCTCTTTGAGAGGATCCGTGTTGTACACACGAAATCCATTCTCCATACCGCAGGCAAAGCATCCTGTAGAGACACCGAGGTCAAACAGCAGAAATCACAAGATGAACACAAGGTTAATCCACTGTTGTTGTCATACGATGTGGTTCTCGTAAATAACTTTACAATATCAAGTCATCTCAAGATTTACAGTAACGAGAACGCACTACATGAGGACACTGGGAAGAATGATATGCATAGACAAGTGCAGCCCTTATATAGAAAGTGTTTGGATCTCTTCTGGAATTCATATGAAACTGCCGCATCATATGTTGACAACGACGACAGTGACGTTTAGTGCCATGGCCCCATAGTGTAGTAACAATAAGTTAACTTCAATCTTCACAAATGTGGCTGACGAGTAACTTTAACAAAAGGTTATGATAGATGCTGACCGCACGGTCAGGAATCACACTCCAACTTTACGGCCTGTGTAAACGTTGGTGGGTGGGGAGCTAGGAAAATGTCGATTTAACGTAAACTACCAATGAACAACATGTTATCTGTATTTTAGAAAATGGACAGTCATAACGAAAAACTGATCACCGGGAAAGCTAACATAAAATTATGCAATTAAGGTGCATTAATGTCGGTTTAGCGTTCATTTACCGAAGGGAGCTGTTAGCATTGCTTAGCTAACACTTGCTGACACCCGTTGTGGTCACAGTAATGACTAGTGCGACAAAAACTTAGCTTATATTAGCATTTGTGCTAAGTTTAAATACAAATCAGTTAGTTAATTTCCTCGTTATAGAATTCGACCATTATTTTATCATGTCTGTACCAAATTCTCTGGTTTCTAATTAAGACTCGATAACTGGTTAGCTGAAAACAAAAACGCTAACTATTTTTCGGATAGGTTAGCCTAAGCTAGTATTAACGTTGAGCGCTTAAAGTTAATGTTTCAAGAAGAGAGAGCACGTAGCCATATTTTCACAATGGACTACAATATCTGAACGTGAAAAACTGCAGTTGTTATTTTAGGTTTTATATTTGAAGACGCTGGCTTAGTAGTGATAGATTAGCATCAACGATGCTCCCAAATCACGTTTGGGAGGACAAACCCCCCCCCACCACGACGCTTCATACCATGATCCTGGTTAAATCCAGCATAGAGGAGTCCATTCCCGTGCGGATTTGAAGGCAGTAAATTCATTATTGTGACAGAACAACCGAATGCCAAACAGCGGTAACAAGTTAATCCAACAACTGCTGTCTGAGAAGCTAACTGGCTACCATTCCTCCTGACTGTGCTGAATAGGGAGGAGGAAAACAAACGAGGCTGGTTCCTTCTCAGGAAGCGCTGTCACCAGTCGGGAGATCAAAGAGGGTTTGCACCATCCGCTAGCGCATTCAAGAAACGAGAGCAAATGCTGAAATAATTGCAAAAACTTCGTTTTTACGAAATGTTGCTTTCCGACTTAACTAATAAGCGGGTTTTTAAGATCGAAGGGAAAGTCCATCAATATGTAATGCAATCCCATTCTATTGCCCTGCAGTTATACGTAATATATACCAAGCACCACGGTTTAATCTGTATTTACCGTCACAAAAGTGCATTAAAATATTGTATTAGAAATCATATGACAACTTACCGCCGATATAGCCCCAGTGGCCTAATGGATAAGGCACTGGCCTCCTAAGCCAGGGATTGTGGGTTCGAGTCCCATCTGGGGTGATGCATTTTAAAATGAATTTAGTAAGACGTGGTAGAAATCTTGAAATTTAGACCAACACAACTACTGGTTTATGATCAGCGGAATCCTGGAGGGTCGCTCATCTTTATTTAATAGGGAACTGTAGCATTACATAGCCTAATGTGGCAGTTCTCGAAGTGAAACATGAATGTATAAATACAGCAAAAATAAAACGTCATCAGTGTTCAGTTATGTTCACACGGAACGTGATAGTACGCGAACAAAAACGCGCCAGACGCCCTAAATTTGACACGTGCAAATTCGCACCTCGATGCATGTCCAATAGTGATGGTAAATTTGATTCTTGTTACTGAATCGAGTTTTAATGAGTCACTCACCAAAGTGAATCGGTTTTTTGAGTTACGATTCAGCACAGGAGGGAGGGGGTGAGTAGCTCAAATGTGCTGTTAGCATGTTAGCAGAGCGATGCTACTGTGAACCGAGCAGCTATTTTCTTGATGTGAGCTTCTACTCAGGGTTTTTTCTTCCAGTTCAGAGCAGAAATTTTTTTGTTACGATACTGGATGTTGTGTTTTTCTCCACAATTTTAATTATAAGCTAGATACATTGCTGCTAACAGCAACAGGAATGAGTCAGTGAGTCAATTGGGCTTATGAATCATGATTCATGAGTCAGTAAAGTGATTCTCGAGTATTGAACGATTCGTTCATGATTCCCGCATCATTAATGTCCAATGCGAATCAATCGCGGGTCAAAATATGCAATTTTGACTCGCGTGAACCGGGAATGTGGGAGGAAGTTGTGCCAGACGGTATGTTTGCAAGATGGCAGCTGTCGAGCTAGCTTAGCGAAGAGAGAGTCTCCCTTCTCTGTTTACTGTGGAGAGCAGAGCAGCGGCGTTAAGGTCCTCGCCGTACCTGGGTCCATCAGGTCCTCCATAGGCGTGAGCAGTTTGGTGAGTTTCACCATTTGCTCAAGGAGCTGCACCTGCAGAGCACCTGTCCATCTGCATGCAGTACGGTAGTCCTTTATTGATACTTGTGCTAATATATGCTAAACTATTGTTTATACACTGCTAATATGGATGTGGTATGCTATCAGTGAATGCCATCGGTGTTTACTGATTGCAAACTGTGGACTGTTTATAATATTTCTAGTGATACTAGACTCATCAAGTCCTGATTTAATTCGATTTATGCTATTATCAGTGTTTGCAATGATAGCATGGCTGTGGTGTCATATCAGTGTATGCTCTTGGTGTTTCCTGATATCAAACTGTGGTATGAGGACCATTGTGGGTTAATCTTTGTAGTGATACTCACTCCTTTTTGTTTATTTAGACCTGGTTTAAATCTGGTATAGATGAATATTTGTTTATAATCCCCGCAGCTGTCAGACTCTATAACAGGGCTCACCAGCCTTTCTTAAAACTGAGAGCTAGATAAAATTGTGAACAGTTTGGTTCACCTTTTGTTATATGGTTCTATCTAGCATATTCTATCGTGATATGCTGTCTTATCACGGGTTAATTTTTCAAAAATATTAACAATGATTTAAGCAAGGAAAGGGCTACATGTCAACATACAACTCTTTATTTCTATTAATGTCTTACTTCATTCCTACCTGATTGACATGTCTAGGAATTATGAGTGACTGGCTCACTGTAGTTGTAAAAGTTACTACCAATCAAATTATGATATGTTAAAGTTAGAACAAAACACAAAAAACACAACTGACTGTTTTATATTATACCTAATATATATTATGTAATTATCCTTATAATTACAAAATGTTTTATGTAAGATTTGTTTTGTAATTTAAATCTGACATCAAAAGTATTTTGGAATTTGAATAATGTATTTTGTAACTGCAGTACACATGATACTAATTTTGAACAATTTTGTCCAGGTTCCTTGCCACCAGGGACTCCTTCAGGACCATCGCGTTCAGTTTCAGAGTCGGTGTGTCCACGGTGTGCCAGATCACCCCCCAGGTAGCGACGGCCATCTGGGACTGTCTAGTGGACGACTTCATGGCTGTGCCTTCACCTGGAGACTGGCGGTCCATCACAGAGGGATTCCAGGAGCGCCGGAACTTCCCTCTCTGCTGTGGAGCTCTGGATGGGAAGCACGTCCAGACAAAGGAACCCCATATATCATATAGGAGACACACATATTGATATACACTAAATATTTATTTCATTTCTTTTTTTGTGGTGCCCAAATCTTTTACATTGTGTATAATGTCTATTGATTATTTTAATATTTGTGTACAGCACTTTGTGACTGCCTGTCTGTGAAAAGCGCTTAATAAATAAACTTTACTTACTTACTTTAGTTGTTCACACAAAGCATAAAGGTAAAAAAAAAACTCAAACAATATATACAGTGTTATCTTCATTTTAGATTTCAAAAAGTATTTGCGGCTCCCAGTGTTTTTTGCGTGGAAACGGGGTCCAAATGGCTCTTTGGGTGTTAAAGGTTGCAGACCCCTGGATTAGGGTCTTAGTCACTTATACTCACCTATGAAATATCTAGATATATCACCTTCTTTTAATTTGGCATTTTTTGATGATTTATCACTGCACTGACGTCTAGGTAACATAAGATAATAATAAAAAATACCAAAGAGCAATTATTCCAGTCCAGTGGTCCCATATGGACATAGAAATTGACAATGGCATATTTTGTTAAGATTTTAATTTTATTATTTTTGCCAGCAATCCTTTACATTCTCTAAAATGTTCCAAATGCTTAAAACCAAGTTAGTTTAGTAATCCTGAATTTGCTAATAGCTATTTTCTTCTGCCATTTCCAAATTCTGTTAAATAATTGTAATTATTTAGGTTTTCTAATTTCATAAATGCAACAAACATGGTAAAGTCGATAACTAGCTAGTCACATATTAAAATGTTTTATTTACAAATAGTAGTAATTCTAATTTATGACTGTTATTTCTGATTGTGTCAGCATTTTTCAAATTAGCTGGTAACTAACCATTAAAGGCTACTCTCCTACGAGTGCTGCAGCAAAATCCTTTTTGAAGAAAGACCACACAGGAGATTCATGGACGTTGTGAAGGAGGACATCAGGAGAGCTGCTGTGACTGTTCTTAGCATCCTCTGGACACGTCATGATGAAGGCTTCCTAAACAGAGTAGCTGAAAGCAGACATATGCCTGATGCAGCTTTTAATTTTTTAGGTCATCTAAAATTTTAAAACCTTTAGATTATGATACAAAAAACCTTATTTCACTTATCTATCTTTGGTTGACTGTTGGTTGTCTAAGTTTATCTCAAACTGTGCCTATAAAACTTTTGTGGTTTACAATGCAGTCACTTGTAAAATTCATAACATTCTAATAAAAACTCCTACGTTTACGAGAAACCCCCGATCCATCACAATCCACCGTGTTATTGCTTTACAACAAAGATGAACAAGTCACCAGCATTACGGGCTGACTGGCCAGATAGCTGCACTGGTGTTTTTCCCACATGGACAGGTTGTTTGCTGGATTTGGGGCAAAACAACTTACAATTTGCATTTTATAAATCAGAAATCAATGAACTAACTGAAAAGATGCAGCAGACAGTGAAGTTAATGTAACATTGTTAAGACTCTGAAGTTGGGTGTTCCCGACTGCAGCTGGGATTCATCTGCATCTTTGGCCAGCTTTCCCCCATCGTATTACTAGATGATATGATATTGAAATTACTTGTGTTAAATAACTGACACTTGGAATCAAATGTTCAATTTATTACAGAAAAACATAATCAAAGGTCCCATGAAACCCACTTTCAGTGGAAACATTTTTATAATCATGGAGGTGTAAAATCAAAGCTGTGAAAATGTAACTACTGCTATTTGTCTAGCAATCTCACAACTAGATGGCCTCTTAGCTTTACAAGCTATAAGAATTTTTTCCAGTAGCCAGTTTATTTCAAAGTTAGTGAAAGGACAGAATGTTGCCTACATTGTAAATGTAGGTTGATGTAGATGCTCTGATGTTCACTGCATGATTTTCACAGCAGTCATTGAAGCCTAGTCTTCTAGCATTAGGTCGTCTGATGGACTAAACCATAGGCTGTCAGCACAGTTCCAGGTTGGTGGTCCAAACTGGACTATCAACATGGACTCTAACCCAACAAAGAGACCCATATCAATTTTAATGAAGACTACATTTAGAGTATGTGAGGCTTGTTTGACAGCCCCTACTGACAAAGAACTGAAAATAATTTGTGCTCTCAGTAAAAAGCCACAAGACTGCTGCCAAACAGTCATTTTTCCTCAAAGAATGCAAACTCCTGATCTATATCGCAGACGCCAGAGGTTATTTTGTGTGACTTTTGTGTTTGTTTTAATATGTCAAACAGCTGTAAATGAAAAGCTGTGTTGTGTGATGTGACAAGTAAGCCTCCAAATAACCTAGTAACCTAACCCTGTGTGATACCTAAACACTCACTGGCTTACTTTTACATTCTGTTCGCATGTCACCACTACAAAATGAGGAGGGAAAAAATAAATTAAAAAAATCACATTAGCATGGTGAGTCGCTAATCCGAATATCAGTTTGGTTTAAACAAACACAGGTCACAGCTATGTGGGAAAAAACAGCGATAGCAAAATATTAGAAACTGTGAGAAAAGAAAAAAAGAGTTAACTAATAAACAGTGATTGGGTGTGGGTGTCTGCGTTTCCTTCCCCTGAAACGTGCATAGGCAACTGCATTTCTAATTCATCTTAAAGCTGCACTTGCTAAAGCAGAGCTCAAAACCAGGAATAAAGAGACAACAAAAGAAATATAATATGGGACCTTTAAGGGTCATCCCATTTATACATACAAATCTTATGTAGAACAACAAATGTCTCTGTAAAAAATACAAGTTACATTTTCATAATGCACAACGCAATTACACACATTCTAGCAATCCAAAGCTGTGCCAGCCATAGGAAGAACAATAAGGCTGATAGTTTACAGAAAATGTCCTTCAACTGGAAAACTTAGTCCATCTCTTCGTCAGCATCAACAAAGGTGTCCTTTCAGTGATAGGCCAAATCATCAGCTCTTCACTCTTTGCAAAGTTCTGGTCTACACCTAACACCAACATGGGCTGGTTAAGCTACAAATCCTTTTGGAAATATGTATTATGTCACAATGATCTATGCATGAACAAGTCTCCTGTGTCGTTTTAAGCCATGCAGGCTTGAAAACCCCTTATTGCACACTGCACAAACATATGGCCGTTCTCCAGTGTGGGTTCGCATGTGTAAAGTAAGAAAGCAAGATTGAACAAAGCCCTTTTCACAGATGTTGCACTTAAATGGCCTTTCTCCAGTATGGTATCTCCTGTGTATCTTTAATTCTGCTGCAGATCTAAATGACTTGTCGCAGTCGTCGCACTTGAAAGGCCTTTCGCCCGTGTGAATCAAAGTGTGCCTCACCAACGCGTCCTTGCCAAAGAAGCCCTTCCCACAGTGCTCACACGGGAAGCGCAGCCCTTTGTGATGAAAATTGTCGTGCTTCAGGAGGCACCTTCTTGAAGTGAACGTCTTCCCGCACTGAGGGCAGGTAAAGATCGGCGTAGGTTTTTCAGTCACGGGTTCTCCAGAGTGATGCACACGCTCCACATGTCTCGTCAGCGTGATGCCGTGCCGGAATTTCTTGCCGCACTCCCAGCACAGGAATGGGTATGCCTTAGTGTGTTTTTTCTGGTGCTCCACAAGATCAGAGTATGAACGGAATCTTTTACTACAATGGGAGCACTGAAATGGTTGGTAACCTGTGTGCTTCCACTCGTGTCTAATGAAACGCTTCAAACTGGCAAATGTAGTCTGACAGTGGGAGCAGGTAAATGGCTCGGTGGGGTTGTGGACGTCGATGTAGTGCTTATGAAGGGCCTTGAACACTGGGAAGTTCTCCTCACAGCGGTTACACTGAAAAGGTGTGTGGGATTCTTTGTGCATGGCCAATGCTTCTGAGTCACGTACCAGTTTCATACACACCTCACAGTAGAGCGGGTTGTGAGTCTGTTTGTGGGAATCCAAAGTTGATTTGTATCTGAACGCCTTGTCGCATTCATCACACCTGAAACAATGCTTAACATCATCAGGCTTCTCAGGATCAACCTGCTGCTCATTGTAGCAAATGTTTCTTAAATGGAACCTAAATGTTTGTTTGCACTTGAACTCGACACTGCAGTGAGGACAGTAGAATGGACCCTCTAACACACTCTTCTGTTCTTCAGGGCTCTTCTGCCCTGGTTCTTTGGAAGCCCTCTCTGCAGGGGGAGAGTAATCAGGATCCTGGGAGGTATTGTCAACTGGCTGCTCTTCATTTGTGTCGTCGCAAGGAACCCCGCTTGATGACTGTTCACCTTCGTCTGCTGGGGTGTCTTGCGCCTTGGCTTTCCTAACAGCCTTTGCCTTTGTCATGCTTGCACATCTGTGCTGCTGCAAGGAACGTAAGCTCTTGTAAAGCTTTTTGCATGAAGGACATGTAATGGGCAGCTCCTCGGAGTGCTGACTCATGTGTCGCTGCAAGAACTTGGCATGACTCACCACCTTGCTGCAGACTTTACAGGTTCTCTCATCCAAGTCGTTGCTTTTGGCTGGACCTTGGGGCCCGGCAAACTTTTTGGGTCCACTGCTGGTCGTACTGGAGCCCGGTGTCTTCCCAGATTTCCTCCACTGTGACAAGTACCGTTTCATCTTGAGCCCTCTGTTCTTACGCACTGATCTTTCTAACAGTGCGTCACTTTCTGGTGTTTCTTTTTTGCCCATCACTGCACTTTCCGCTTCAAAGTCTTCATCTACAGGACGTTTCTTTTTTCTCCCACGTCTGTTTGGCTTCTTCTCCACACCATCCAGCACAGTCACCTGGCCATCCTCGCCGATGATCAGTGTTCCTGATTGGTTGTCATTGCGGTCCTCTGCCATTTCACTTTCGCTGGCCTCAGTGCCCTCCACAGTATCCATAACTACCACTGCATCAATTTCTGGTTTTACCTCACCAGTGAGGCCAAACCACTCAGGTTGCACACACTCCTCAGAATTCCCAGTCCCCTCCACATACACCTCTTTGTTCTCAGATTCCACTTCCATCTCTGTGCAGACAGTATACACGAGACTGCTCTCTGCATCCGTTTCAGTTTGCTCATTGACAATCACGACTCTTTCCACAGGAGGGAGACACAGGGCAGACAAAATGCCACTGTCAACGATGAAAGACTCTGAAAGGAACAAGAATCATGAATGAATAAAACAGATTATGGGGGGGGGGGGAAACATGTTGAGAACTGATCCCGTGTTTTAAAATATTCAACTCACCAATGTCCTCTAATTGGGTGAGATCTTTTTGATTGTCAAGCAAGACTTTGAGCTCCTGAGGCTGAGAGAAAGCCCCCATGCATTCATTCAGAACAAATGAGGTGTCGTTGAGCAGAGAGGCAATCTGATGAAACAAAGGCTTAAGTAAAATACCAACCAAGAGTCAAAAGCTCTGCAGTTTCTAAACTTTTGACACAATTCTTATTCTTGTTTTGCTCTGTAGACCTACTATAAGCTGGAGGGTCAGTCTAACATAACCCTGGAACAGATTGAGAACTGTTTGTAAAGTCACTTCTCTAAGCTCCCTGAGGCTGCATAGCAAGAGAAGGAAAAGTACCATCACCAGCAGCCATGACAGACAGTGAAGATGGACTTTGTGGGATGATAAACCTATTATAACAAATAAATTAAAGTAAAATGAAATATTTTGTCAAATGAGTTGAATTGTGTGTGTACAGCCTTTCACTACTCAGAGCTGCAAACTGAATGCAAGAGATCACAAAAAAGGTAACAAAAACAACTAACAATGTTAAAGAAACTAATACTACTGGGAGAAATGCTCTTTGCTCAATATAAGACATTACATTTACCTGTTGGAGAGTTTTGGTTGGAAGAAGCTTTTCCAGTCTTGACAGAAACAACCACATCAGTGTCTGGATTGCTTTGTCATATGTGGGACCAAAGTCTCCAGGGAAAACATCCTGCAGTTTTATTTATATAGAGCCAAATTACAAAAAACATTTGCTCAAGGCAACAAATACAAACGTACAATTTTATTTTATTTTTTCCTCAAAAGGGATCATATTAACAAGGACCTGCCAGCAATCAATCACATTGTCTCCGTATTCAGTTTTAACTCACCATGAAGAAATTTCTTCTCTCTTCAGGATCTCTCAGCAGATTTTGGACTAGGCCCATGAAATGAGAGTCTGACACCGGTTCAGCATTCTACAAGTAAAGAATTTAAAACAGAAGAGGTCATCGTGGAACTTCAGATTTTAACGAGGAATACTAAACGTCACAGCAGTTTTAACACATGACAAAAAAAAGGTTTTCACCCACCTCCACGCTCCACAGTGATCTGAGCTTCTGCATCCGGTCGAGATGTGGTTGAATAACCTGCAGGTCCGCGGTCTCATCAGAACGACACAGTTCCAGGATCAACTGCAATCACCATTAATAACGAACAGTTAAGAGAAAAGATGCATCCCATTCACTCTGTGTTCTATAATGAATCTCAGGGAATGCTTCATGTTTAACATTCAACTTCTTCTTTTATTTATATACACACACACACACACACACACACACATACATATATATATATATATATATATATATATATATATATATATATATATATATATATATATATATATATATATATATATATATATATATATATGAGAAATAATAATAATAATAATCTGACAATACATATAATATTTACATTACCAAAGTGAGATGACTTTAGTCTCATGAACAACATTAGCTAATTGTTATTTACTAACTAATCTTAAATGACTGTTCAGTACAGAAATGAAGCCAAACAGTCATGTTTTACAGTCCTGTGGTCTCAGCCTCAGATACTCAACTAATCAAAGTGATGTCATGACAAAAATGAATGACCAACAAAACATTGTTTCTCCTTCATTTATGTCACACAATGCTGTATGTAACGTTTCTTGCGGTTAGTATCATGGTTGCTAGGCAACCTGAACAGCGCGACGAAGGCTAGACCGTCCCATTTCACAAGCCTCTCACTTCCGCACTTCTCGTATTTACAGTGCGCACCGTACGTACTACGCGCAGTTCAAGCGTGCGGTCTCTTAATTGGGACACAGCCATACTCTCAGTGAGTGAGTCAAAACAAAGACTGTGACAGCTTTAAGATAACGACAACGGCAGCTGCAGGCAACCATTAATCTCTCTAAAGGATAACTATCATTCTTTCTCAACTTGGTGGGTTCTGCCTTTTGAGGTTTGGATTAAACAAACTAAGAAGAAGAAGAATTGTTTATAGTAACTGCTGCAATTAAAATGAAAACCCAATTTATCATTCAGCCCTACTGCATACATCAAAGGCTTTTTTCTGTTTAAAAGCCACAATTGTTGATCAGATATGAGTCTTCAGCTTCAAACAACACACTAACCCACCTGCTGTCACCCAAGGAGTATGTAATTAAAATGTATGTTAAGCTGCTAAACAAACAAGTGACAAAATACATGTATTAGTAACATGCTGGAACGCCATGCGGAGCACCTAGATTCTGCCAACTCACTCGTGCTCTGAGTCCCAAGACGAGTTCAGCGCGCTGCCTCGTAGAGAGAAGCTGAGGAACAATTTCTGTGACCATAAACACAAACTCCTCAAGCAGCCCATAGTCTGACACAACCTTCTGCTCCACAGTCTGCCAGATGGCTGCAGAAACCAGCCGAATCGGTGAGACCAGGAGCCGCAGAGCAGAGAGGGGAAGAGAGGGGCCTGCAAGGAAAAAGGCATTTTTTTAAAAAAGTGCTTGAAAGGCAATACGCAGTGAGAGTGAAGACAGGCCAACAACACAGACTTTCCCATTTAAGTTGTCAATGGAGTGATGACCACAAACTAAATTCCATTTATTTAGTCACCGTCTTTATATTGGTTCCAAAAGAGAAAGAAGATTCATGCATAGTATACCAAAATCAAAAGTTTTTCACACAAAAAATCCCATCACGAACTTACCAGCAGGATTAAAATAAAATGTTTTATTTTAGCTCGAATGGCCATTATTACTGATAACAAAACTAAGGTCTCACGTAACATTAAAGCGGAGTTATTCTTCACAGAAAAACACAAACAAAAAGAAAAGCAACAACATAAAACGCTTAAATGCCGAGCTCCGGATAAAGCGGATATGCCTGCTACTTTCATTTCCGTAATCTACTATTGAACCACTGTTACATGCCAATTTGAATGTTTAACAGTATAACTGCTTGCATACGTTGCTAAAATGTTTGCATATCCCCTTCCCCTCCCACCCAAAACCCCCAAAGCAAATACGTGAATCAGAGATTTACTCAAAACAGGCGGATTCACTTAAACGAGTGAATTCCTGTCAATGACTTTTCCTAGCCTAGCCTAGCATTATCTAAGCACTATGGATAACTAATACTCACAAACGCTGCGTTAAAGAATTAAGTCCAGCAACGTGTTTCCAGGCTAGTAAAAAGTAGAAGCAGTTTGTATTTTTTTAGACACAACTCTGTAGTAAAATAATAATATAATAATAACAACCGCTACGGCTTTAGCAATGCTATTCCCGCGCGCGGGCTAGATTGCGGCCTAGCCAAACAAAATTCTATACAAGCATTTAAACTCACCAGGTAACTCGGAGACACCTCCGTCCATGCTGCGAGCTGTCTGCAGTTACATTACAGTCAGAGAACATGTAATACTGTGACCGAAGTCAAAGTAACGGTTTTAAATGGGTTGGAAGCCAGAAAGCGAAGTCACACAACTGATCTTTGTGCGTCAACTGTTGCCTTTCGTTCCATCTACAATAATTGTCCGACAACGGGAAATAGTCCTGTTATTCGTTCCGCATCGCGGTTTTTTTTTTTACTGTGCTTTTGGCCTTTCGATCTCCACTCCCCTTTGTTTCTGTATGGCTAATAAAATTGTGAAATAGGTGCAGGAGCAACTTTGGTATGGCCATGTTTAATTCCTTAACAAAGCGTGAACTAAGCAAGCTTTCCACTAATTTATTTTAGTAGTCTTCAGGAATGGTTCTCCAGGCTTCTTGAAGAACATTCCAAAGCTCTTCTTTGGATGCTAGCTGCGTTTTCTTCTGTTCTCTGTAAAGGTGATCCCACATCTTCAATAATGGGATCAGGGGTCTAGGAATGCAAATCCATGACTCAGAGTGTCCATGTGTAGTGTGTGTGTGTGTGTGTGTATTTGTGACAGTGATCTGACAGTAGTTTTCTACATTTAGAATTCCATCAATTTTATCAAGATATCCAACACTACTGGGTGCAATGCCACCCCTAACCAGGACAGAGCTACCTTAAGTATTACAGAGGGCATTAGACATTAACTGTTGTACCTCTCTCCTGACTTTTACAAATTAATGACAGTTTGGACCAAAAGTTTCAAATTTGGATCACTCCATATGGTCTGATACCTTAGCCTTTCCTCCCTGTTTACCTAACGAAGAAGCATAGAATTCACATTATTTTATGTATACTAAATTAAATGCATTATGGATGTCTAAATTAGTGAAAAATGATGGCTCAATGAAAAGGTTCAAAAAGATGAGGCTAATTGAAAGGGATACTTAGTTTTTCATAGTTATCTGATTAAGTCCTCAGTATACACACTGTCTAAACATCGTGTTAAGAGTTTAGAAAATAGAAAGAAAAATGACCAAGCCTGCCCTGATCCTAATATTAGCTGAAAGAAGAAGAGTCAAGCACATTATTATCAACTTGCTCTTCACTATAACACTTTGTACCGTTGTCTTTCCTTCCTTCTTTTATTTCTACACTAAAGAGTTTCTTCCTCTTAATAAAAAAAAATCATGCAATCATTTTCTCATGTAGATTTAAGTAGTTTATTGTAATCTTGGGATTTACCAATTTTCAAATACAAAAAACAAAAAAAAACATGAGCAAAGTCCCACAAAATTAGATGAATGAAAGGAAGATCACTATTTTAAGTGAAAGCTTCACCATTTTAATTTTTTGATAGAAAACAGATGAAAATGATCAAAACACATTTCTGACATTTTCACAGAAGAAGCTGAATGCTGCTCACTTTTCTGCTTCGTGCCTAAAACACATTATACACAACATGAAAAAGAACAAAAAATATATGATGTAAAATCAAACAAACTAAATACTGCTAAATACAAAGTACACATGAAACAAATATGGTCATTCTTCATATGAATTGAAGTTGGGAGAAGTCACAAAGATCTTTTATACACCGAGCTGAACTCTTTCACCTCAAGTATGTGTCCTGCATTTTTATTGTGTTTACTTTACAGTGTTTCTATTTTCTTTGTACCGTCAGCTGCTGACTTAGACAACAGTCATCGCAGCCTGTGCCCCACACAGAGTACATTTAACTGTGGGACTGTAAGTATTTAAATGCTGGAACCACTACTTTTTCAGTTTCATTGTAGACTATTTGAATCTGTGTCCTCTTTCTGTGTAGCTCAAAGAAGACATTTGTCTAGGTATCTTTGTGAGGTAATTCACTGGCATCAGTGTATTCACACACTTTTTACCTGAGGTTTAACCATCTAAGTGCCTAACTCTAACCTAAAACGTACTGCTAACTTTACCCCTGAACAAGCATTTGGAGGGTTCTCAAAGTGGTTACAAAGTTAGCTGGACATGTTTTGATTCTCTCTCTTTTTTTTGTCCAGTTGGTTGGTTTCCTGTGGCAATGACCTCTGTCATCACTCACTCGTGGTAGACAAGTGGTTCAAATGAAAACATGCATACTTTAAATAGTAAATAGGGAATGATTTTGCAACATCTGCTCCTTGCTGCCCATTAGACAGAATTCAGATTCAATGCGCATTCACACCAAGAAGCTACTTCCCTTAACCAATCAAGCATTCCTGTGTCACGTAGTTAATGTGTAACAAATGTATGTAGAAGTCTTTTGTGCCTGAACATGCTGTAGGCCTTTAGGAAGGCCTTGCCGCAGATATGGCAAACAAATGGTTTTTCTCCCGAATGTATTCTAGCATGTACATTGAGATACCACATTTTTACAAACCCCTTTCCACAGATGTCACATTTATACGGTCTTTCTGTGGTATGGTGCATGAGAATGTGTTTCTTAACCTCCGAGGTTGATCTGTAGTACTTTTCGCATTCAGGCACGGTGCATTTGAAAGGTCTTTCTCCAGTGTGGATTAATTTATGCCTTTTCATCGTCGATGCCGAAAGCATCTTCCCGCAGGTCGGACATGGACTGCGGAACAACTCGTGTAAGTGTTTGCTCCTCTGGTGCTTTTTCAGCGCTCCTTTCTCTTTAAAGGACTTCTCGCACTGAGAGCAAGAGTACTTCTTCTCATTGCGAGACTCGCTGTGGATGAAGTGCAGGTGGCGCAACATGTTGGACTTTTGGGCGAACGTCTTGCCGCACTCTGCACACAGATAGGGCTTCTCTCTGGTGTGGACCCTCTCATGGTACATGAGCTCAGAATCACATTTGAATCTCAGGCTGCACTGAGAACACCGGAACGGCAGGTGGCCCGTGTGGTGCCATTCATGTATGATTAAAAATCGCAGCCTGGGGAGAGTTTTGGGGCAATGGCTGCATTTGAATGGTCTGCTGAGTTTATGGGTGTTTTCGTAATGTTTGAGTAAGGGCTTGAAAAGACTGAAAGACCTGTCGCAGCGGTTGCACTGAAACGGAGTGTGTGAAACTTTGTGCCTTGCCAGCGTCGCAGCATCTCGAAGGACTTTTCTGCATACGTTGCAGTAGAGCTCGTTGTGGGTCAGCGTATGCTTTTGCAGAGCAACTTTGTACTTGAACGCCTCTTGGCATATGTCACATTTGTAAAGATTCTTGACTTCATCTGGATTCCCTGGATCTACATGATGCTGAGCATATTCATAACAAGTCTTATTCAAGTGCTTCTTCAGAGAGGATATGAGTTTAAACCTGCTGTCGCATCGAGGGCACGCGTAGTCATTGGTGGGAAAGTGGGTTTTCATGTGAATTCTCAGGGTTGTGTTGACATGCTCTTTGCAGATAAAGCACTGGATTAAACGAGTGTGTTGGGTAGAGCTATGCTTTATGCCAGCAGTGCCCCGATTTCTGCTAGAATCTGACACATGTTTAGGACCCAGGAACGAAGGGTCCTCGTCTGAGCTGCTACAAACTGAACCATCTTCAGGGAAACTGTTAACAGGACTCACAACTGAAGACTCATCGTCTGAGTAGTGAGACCATGAATCAGTTACACTGGGACTTCTACTAACAGCGTTATGACAAGAGTCCTTATCCGAGTAGTAAGACCAGGAGTCATCTTCACTGCAAGTACTGATGGGAGCCATGTATGAGGAGTCTTTGCCTGAATCCTCATTGTCTGACAGCATTTGAGAAACCCTCTCGAACTGTTTTGCTTTCGTGGAAATAGATTTGTCAGCAGGTAGGGCCTCTCCGCAGAGTTCTCCTTTCACCTCTTGGAGAATCTTTTTCATTCTTAGGCCTCTGTTTGATCTCACAGGTCGAGACTGGAAAGACAGTGGCAGTTCAAGTCTTCTTAGACGAACGTGGCACTCTTTGATTAGGCAACTAGAACCATCTGTCTGACTTTGAAGAGTTACATTTTCGTCATGTTTTGTTGAATCTCCTAAAGGCAACTGTGTTCCACTGTGCTCAGGAATCCAATCGCTTTTACCATCATTGGTCTCACACGTCAGTGATTCCTTTTCCGAATCTGATAAAAATAACAATTCATCCAAAATGCTGCCCTTTGCTTGTGTTTTAAGCTTTAGAGCTGAAATGATCCACTCACCATCCAGAGAACTATCTGAAAAGACGAAAAAAAGGTGTCATATAACAGTGAACAAGAACAGAGCCCTACACCCAAGTGCCATTCATTATTACATTATTGCACACGTCATACTAATCTGAGAACATTGGATTTATTTTTTTGACCACAAAGCAGCAATCTCACAATAATAATAATAATAATAATGGATTGGATTTATATAGCGCTTTTCAAGGCACCCAAAGCGCTTTACAATGCCACTATTCATTCACTCTCGCATTCACACACTGGTGGAGGCAAACTACGGTTGTAGCCACAGCTGCCCTGGGGCAGACTGACAGAAGCGAGGCTGCCACAAGCCAAATACACACCATTAAAGTGGACCCATTAAAAATCAGCTCCAGTGTCTCCAATGTCAGACTCTACTAGAGTAGCTTTGCATGGTTCACAGTTCAAAATAATCCTTATTTGTCTTATACTGGTCCTTTGTTTCAGCCTCGCAGTAAATCTGCTATCTGAAACAAGTTGTTTTAGCTACTCAACAGACCTTTAGGGTAACTTTCCTCCGATTAGCTGTGCCTTGCAAACTGCAAGTGGGCGGGGCCTTTAGCGCTCACAGCCAGAGCCATGTGCCTGAGACGGCTAAATCAGGGATACAGAGCTAAGAGTAGAAAATCTGTAACTACTTACCTATATGATCTAGTTGGTTAAGGTGTTTTTGATACTGCAGCAGAGTTTTGAGCTCTTCACACTGAGACACCAACTGCATGCAGTCCTTGAGAGCAGAAGAAGCTTCACCAAACATGGAGGCAACCTTTTGAAAATGAAAAAGAAAGAGCGGCGTACATTTGTTAATCTAGCTTAAAATAGAATTGGGTAATGTTGAGTAGCACTTTTGTGTACCTGCTGGAATGACTGAAGATGAAGAATCTTTTCAAATCTGGATAAAAACAGGCACATCAAAGTGTGAAGTGTTTCATCATATGCAGGACCAAACTCTACAGGGAAAACATTCTGAGAAGCACAGACAAGAAAGCACAACATGAACGTCCAAAACATACAGAAATATCACTGCTGGCGCTTTTAGTAAACTCAAAAATACACCTTTACACATACTAGACTACTTTACCACCACTACTACTACTTGAAAATGAAAGTACTCCAGCTTTGATAATAAAATAATAACACTTATATGGTATTATTATCTAGGATGCCAAAAAGCAGTGAAAAAACAAATACTGACCTGAAAGAAGTGCTCTCTCTCTTCAGCATCATTCTGCAAGCTCTTTACAAGATCCACAAAGTTTGATTGTGGCAGTTCTACATTACTAGCACCAGCCTGCATAATTCATAATAATAACAATTAATAATGATAATAAGCTGTTTTGGGAATCTAAATTATACTGTCACAATAACAGAAAAAAAACAATGAAATCACCTCCACTAGCCATGCATTGATGAGCACTTGCATCCTGTCCAAGTGTGGCTGGATGATCTCAAAGTCAGCAGGAGCTTCACGCTGGTATAACTCCAGGATCAGCTGAGCGCAAAGAAACTGATGTTTAATAGAGTGACATGAACAAACATGACGACAGACGGATTGGGGCTGCAGCTGCAGTAATGCAGACGCTGCACCGGTCCGTCGTGGTGAAGAGGGAGCTGAGTGTAAAAGCGAAGCTCTCAATTTACCGGTCGATCTACATCCCTACCCTCACCTATGGCCACGAGCTGTAGGTAGTGACCGAAAGGACGAGATCACGGATACAAGCGGCGGAAATGAGCTTCCTCCGAAGGGTGGCTGGCCTCTCCCTTAGAGATAGGGTGAGAAGTTCGGCCATCCGGGAGGGGCTCAGAGTAGAGCCGCTGCTGCTCCACATCGAAAGGAGCCAGCTGAGGTGGTTTGGGCATCTGACAAGGATGCCCCCTGGGCGCCTCCTGGGTGAGGTGTTCCAGGCATGTCCCACCGGGAGGAGCCAGACCCAGGACACGCTGGAGAGATTATATCTCTCGGCTGGCCCGGGAACACCTTGGTGTTCCCCCGGACAAGCTGGAGGAGGTGGATGGGGAGAGGGAGGTCTGGGCCTCTTTGCTTAGGCTGCTGCCCCCGCGACCCGGCCCCGGATAAAGCGGATGAAGATGGATGGATGGATGGACATGAACGATCACTATTTCAATTTTCAAGGGGTTGGGCAACCTAAATCATCAGAAATGAGACTGTAGGGTCCTGAGAGACCTGAGAAAGGATTATTTAACAGTAGTAACCTGCATTTTTTGCCAGCATGCACGGCTTTTATCAGCAATACAAACAGGTAGCACAACCTGTCCCACTCACTTTTGTCATTTCAACTAGGGATGCAACGATACCAATTTTTTCAAACCGATACAATACCAATACTTGGATCTGAGTACTTGCCGATACAGAGTACAAAAACCGATACTTCTACCACACACACACACACAAATGCAATGAATTGGAAGACAGGTTTTATTTTATTCTCTGCTGGAATTTCATATCGCAGCTCGAGTATGCTGAGAAGACGGTGCAATCCTATGTTTTCCACGACTGGCATTGGCTGGTCATCCAGAGCGATAAAATGAGTCAGAGCCTCTGTTATTTTAACTGCCTGTGGATTTTCTCTTGACATTTTTCATCGCTTTTCCAAAACCTGAGTTAAAGTTGGCTGTTCCAGTCCACACTGCTGACATTTTGTTTAGCCTAGCTACAGCAGCCTCCAGTTTCTCTTTTTTATCTGGAGCCGCCAGTCTCACTCGCCTAACCCTGTGCCTGTTTACCGCGGGATGTCCCCCTAGTGGCCAATCTAAAAAACTACAACAGAAATGACAAGCCACCCTCTGATTAATTAAATAAGTTAGTATCGGTTCATGGTATCGGTTAACTTTTACGAGTACGAGTACACACACATTTTACAGTATCGGCCACGATACCCGATACCAGCATCGGTATCGGTGCATCCCTAATTTCAACCGTTTTCCATAAAAGAAAACGGGTTAACAGATCAGAGAAGATCCAGAGCAGAAATGAGACTTCCACATGGAAATGTAAAAACAGCACCAACACTGATTTAAGTCCAGAGGGGATCCGTCAAAATTTGTTTTGGTTTTGTGTGGAAGTTTCTAGTCATGCTTGGTATCGTATTTCACCTTAGTGGCTTAATTGCTGAACGGCACAACTAATTAATTATTAATATTCTCAATGTTAAGATCATCACAGTTATTAATCTTAACTATTCATTGACTGTAGACAAAACGGTTCTACAGCACTGTCACGTAGACGCTACTTTCACATTCAGATTGAGGGGACTTTCCCGCTAATGTGTAAGTCTTTGCATCACCAAAGCATGAAGCCAAGTTGCCTCTGATGCCTACACTGAAGCATACGTGTGTGCACGAATTTAAGACTTTGTTTGTTATCTGCACAAGTGCTATATAAATATCAGCCCATTGTCTTTTACCAAATGGAATGCTACTGTGTTGGTGATGGATACGCCGGCACTCTGTACAGGCACGTTGATGTTGAACAATTCACATTGTCAACCACTGTTTTTCTTGGCCTCTGTGTATTCACCATACTGCAATTGGTGAATTATTTGAGATCCAGACACTGCTCTACACTCTACACTTATTGCAATGGTTCTTGGGTAACATCATTTGATCTAAATGCCCTTAGTCAAGTGTATTCAGGAAACTTCACAATGCGTGGTGCTTTGTGACTGGTATATGCAGACACATCTTCAGGTGGTGATTTAGGGAGTGCTAGATTTTCTTATGCTTTTGATCATTTAATTACAGGAAGCTAGGATGTAGATTAATTCTACTTCCTAGCTTGTAATTAAATTAAATGTAATTTAATGTAGTTTAATTACATTTAATAATTAAATGTAATTAAATGATCAATTACAGGAAGCTTGCAAGCTCCTGTAATTAAGCTTGCAAGCTTCCTGCAAGCTTAATTACAGGAGCTTGCAGGAAGCTATAAACTAATATATATCTAATTTATATTAGAGTTATAAACTTTTCCCACAATCTACTTAAAGATTAAAGGTTTGAGAAGTAGAAACATGACTGTGTTTGTGGCAGAATGCCTGAAAGAAATAATATAGCTGACTGTGGACATTAGATTAGTGGAAATCTGGATTTTGGACTGCATAATCCAAGTGTGACAATGTTGACTGTGGATACAATGTCTTCTGAGACACAGAGAAGGTGAACAGATGGTATCTTAGTGTGTGGTTCCCAAAAGGAAGGATGTAGGAGGAGTGGCAATGGCCACCCAATCAAATGACCTAGAACCAACTGACATGTCAGAGCACAGAGTGATGGAAAAGCAGCCAACTGTTGGAAATGCTGCAGTCCTCGTGAAGCTGGTTGCCAAAGAATAAGAGAACAAAAGGCGTGCAAACCTCTTATCGACGTGAAAGACGAAGGCAAAAAAGTACAAATCCATCAAATCTACAATGACTTCATTTGCAGATGCTGATAAACTCACCCGTGCTCTGAGGCCCAGGCTGAGTTCAGTCCGCTGGCGGCTGGTGAGCAGCTCTGGAAGAATGTCTGTAACCATAGACACAAACTCCTCAAGCATCCCGTAATCAGCTATAGCTTTTTGCTGGATGGTCTGCCAGACGGCCGCTGAGACCAACCGAAGTGGTGGGACCAAGAGGCGCAGGGCAGTCAGGGAGAGTGTTGCACCTGAATGTGAACAGAAGTGGGTCATTTTAACATCGGGGATAAATGTTTTATTATCAATATCCATAAAAGGAAACATAACTTAAACCCAGACACAAATATTTGGCTTAACACACCAGTCCAATTGTTTGCATATTGTATATTTAGTGGTGACCTTGCTCCAAATGCTGCTCATCGTCTGTTTTTAATGAATATCTCATTAAAACTGACTGTTTTGACTATTACTGTTGTTATTATTATTATTACTACTACTACCAAACTAAAATATGTCATTTGGCCCATAAACTAGTTCCTGGTTTATTGTGCAAATTTTCTGACAATGAGTTTCATGAACATGGGATTTACTAAACTGCAGGGCCAAAATATTGTTTTGCTCTTTTGCTTTGTGTTCCTTGATCCTTTCATAGCAAAGCAGTCGCATATACATATTTAATAAACTCATATGTATATGGTGGTGTTTAGCCCTATCGCCTAATAGCAAGAAGGAATCCACTGGTCAGTTGAGGCATGTTCTACCCGTTGCCTGCACAATACACAGACATCTGTAGTACTCAGTAGGCTGGCCAGTAATGAACTGTTGACATACCTCGCCTCTGTCAGTGCGCCCCAGGGTGGCTGTGGCCACATTGTAGCTGCCATTACCAGTGTGTGAATGGGTGCAGGACTGGATGTGTAAAGCGCTTTGGGGTCCTTAGGGACTAGTAAAGCGCTATACAAATACAGGCCATTTACCGTACAACATTAAATCAAATCTATACATCTGTTTGAAATCTACTCACAATTGAAAAATACAACATACTGTAGTCTACTATTACTTTATGGTCAAATGAGTTTTGCTCAGAGTGTCACATTTAAGAATGCAAGTATTTATAATGCTCATGACAGATGGTAGCATCGCAGCCTCACAGCAAGAAGGTCGTGGGTTCAAATCAACCAGCCAGCTGGGGCCTTTCTATGTTCTCCCCATGATTGTGTTGGCTCTCTCCTGATACATCTGCTTCCTCCCACAGTCCAAAGACATCCAAGTTAGGTTAACTGGTGATTCTACAGTAAACTGGCCATAGGTGTGAATTTGAGCGTGATTGCGTGTTAGCCCTGCAATAGATTGGAAACTTGCCCAAGGTGTAGTCTGCCTCTCTTCCTATGAAAGCTGGTACATGGTCCATTGTAACCGTTTATAAGTTTGTTGCAAAATTTCCACCACAGTGCATTTAGATTGAGTCAAAAGAACCCACGAAAAACGTCTCCAACATGTTGTTGGCATCAAGAACGGAAGCCGAGACCACTTTAAATGAACTAATACCAAATTCATTTGTAGACAGTGCCTATGTTAGATGTTGCACGTATTTGCATAAAGTGCCTATTCAAGAAAATGCAGGCAGTGTTACTCATAACTGTGCTATTTTTATTCGACACCCAATATTTTATTACTACTCATCAGCGTTTGTGAAATATCTCCTCCGTTAAAATGCCACATAAGCAGCTTGTTATTCAGACTGTCTGATTAAAAACTTAAACTCTTTACAGTGATGCTAGGAAAACTTACCTGAAGAGTTAGTAGATTTTCCTTCTGAAATATCATTTTCCATCCTGTTCATCCACTGCACTCGATCGCACACAATCAGAAATTAGCTATAAATACAGGGGGGGTGTCCTTTCTTTTCCACTACTTCTCCTTTCTTCGTCAGACACGTTAAAACCGTCACTTGTTATTTATGACAATGACTAAAACCAACGCGACTCAAAAATGGGGGGAAAGAAAAAAGCTTGGTCCGACGACGTTTTTGTTCCGGGTGGCTCAAATCGATGGTTCCGAGCACACTCGTCATATAATCCAGCCCCGTCAACACGTAACAGCTAGTGCCGTGCGATACTTCAAAGTCGGGTATTAGTCTGATACCAAGAAAATACAGGGCAAGTATTGCCGTTACCAATACTAAAAATGATTCTTTTAAACTAAAAAAGGCCACTTATATAGGATAGAGCAGTTATGAAAATGATAATAATCAATTTGCAATTTTTTTCTTCTTTTAATGATCACTAAATCACTATGATTTTTCTTTCTACCATAATTAACAGAACAAAACTCACCCCTCTGCTTTTATTTTCTTTGTTTTTTGGAGACTTATAATTTAAATGTGTCTGTCTCTAAAGCACTTTGACTTAGCTTCTGTTTTTTAAATGTTCTATAGTCTATAAATAAAAAATAGACGTAACAATCAGCACAAAAAAGGTTAATGCATTTTTCGCTGATTGGTTGGTTAATAAATTCATTAATCTAGCGAATGATTGAGCAAACAGTAGAATCAGCAGTCTGTTCACGCACCACATTTAATGAAAATATGTCTATAAATCTGCAGTTTGGAATAGTATCATGCTTAAGAATGCATTATTGTCTGCATTTTATTTAAGTATTTAAAATTTAAAAAAAAAAATAGTCACGGTACGTGGTGTAGTGGTTAGCAACTTCCTTCTCCAGTCCAAACACATGGGTTAGGTTGTTTGGTATTTCTAAACTGCCTGTAGGTGTGAATGTTTGTCTGTCTTTATATGTTTTCTCTGCAAACTTATGTCTTGTCTCTGTTGTCTCCATATGTACCCTATAATATAAGTACATACAGGTTTTAGAGCAACTTATGCTCTCATCCAGGTGTTTCTTTCAGGGAAGGCCTTGAATTTTTCACCAAGACAATGCATACCAGGATATATGTATATGTATATATGTATCTTCCTTCACTCTATGATATTAGCCAGCACTCTGCCTTTACCAGTCATAGTCTCTACATTTAAATGCTTCCTCTCACCTCTACTACTTTCCTTCTCTCTCACTGCCCCCTAGCATGCCTTCCTTCTTTTGTCTTCTGCCAACAGCAGCACAGTTTTGACCAGCAGTGAAAGCACTCGTTGTTGAACCGGGCCTTAACCAATCCGGTATGAATGGAAATCTCATTCTGTATTATTTGCATGCTTAATTTATATCAGATGCACTTCCTGAGGCAAAGTTCCCCATTCATCAGGGCTTGGGATACTAGGAGTACACTGGTGTGTGCCCCCCAACATGGGTGGAATACTGACACCAAAAAGGAAAATTCCAGTATATATGAGAATGTGATGAGCTTATTAGACTTTCTGCATCAGCAGATAAGAAAAAGTAATAAATCTGACCGTCATGTGTAACGTCATAGGAGCAAAACTTGAGTGGAATCACAGTACTAAGACAAATGTTTCCCACAAAGCTTTTATTAGTGGTGGTAATATCATGCAAGAGCTCTGGTGAGAAATGAAAAAGAGAACTTGAGAATGATGAGCATGAAAACTCTATCAAAAACCAATATAACTTCATAGGATACTGCCGCAGTCTCTTTCCAAATCCAATAGGGAGATTCCTTTCTTAGGGTCAAATTATGCACAACAGGTAGAACTTTCTACAGACTGTTTATTGGAAACCAGCAGGAAGATTTAAAAAATAAATACATTTGCAGCTAAAAGAAAAAAAAAGACCTCTGCAGTGGGACTTCACACACAGCACATAACCAGTGAGTTTATGCATCTCAAACATATAAAAGGAACCATCTGAAATGATGTATAATTACAGGTGGCATCGGTCACTTTAAATGAAAGCAATTAACGGTGAGTTCACTGACTTTCTTCACACGTTTGTTTTCGTTTATGTTTACTCCTAATATGGACCGTGCTTCATATGGCGATGGAGAATACACTGAGGATCTAATGCCCATCATTTCTGACAGCATTTGAACCAAAATATATTCTAAAGTTACCTTCAGAGTTGCTTTGATTTTGAAAAAGAACAATTTATGGCATCTACTACTATTTTTTTTTCCACCAAAAGGCATGAGCAGCAGTCATTACAAATGGGAATGCATACTGGCCAAAAACAGAACGGCAGAATCAAAGTTATGGGATTCAATACAAGCCTCCTCAGTCAGATTTAGAAAAAAAAAACAAAAAAAACAAAAAAAAACAAGAACAAAGATTTTATTTTGATTGCAAATACTATTAAAAATGCTCAATAATATCCCACCACAAGAAGTCTGCTTCTATATCATACAGTGCCAAATCACAGGCAATTTTATCTCCCGAGCTCCATCGATGTGTCGAATCTCCAGAGTACACATTTTATGTAGAAAACATTTCTCGCTTTTTTTTTTCCTTCCGTTATACAGAGTAATAAAAAAAGTTAAGGCAAGATGCATCAAACAGAAATCTGCAGGCCAAGGAGCAGCTGCTGAAGGTGTTCCAATCCACTGATTCTGGATCAGCCAGTGGCTCCTGCTAGCTCTCTGTCTCAGGCATCTTACACTGGTGGGAGGGGAAGAGGAGGAAGTGACTGCTGATATTGGGGGAATGGGGCTGTCAGAGGTGTCTGCTGCCCCTCCTCCTCCCCTCCAATCGCCCTATTTGAGTCTGCCAAAACACTCTTCTTTGGCACTTAGGCTGGCAGACTCAGCTTCTTTCCTTTCAGTACTGAAACCAGACAGGACAGATTTATGTTAAACATATTAGACAGCGAGCATTCATCACAAGAAGACACACTGATGGATTAATTTTTTTCAGTTTAGTGTTTTTTGCTGCCTGAGACTTGAACACCAAAACTTACATGAAAACTTTATTTCATCAACATTTGTTTCAACATCAGTGTAGTTAAAGGGAACTTATTATACCTGAATTATTTAAAGCAATCAAAGGGAAGAAGCCACTGCTATTTATATCCAAATGTCTATGCGCTGTGTTTAAGAGACGTCAGCTGAAGTCGATCTATGATTTTGATGAACACCAGTTTCTACCACAAGATGGTGGAGTGACTATATGTTAGGGGTGGGGGAACAAAAATCAATACTGTGTAGTATCGTGATATTTTGTTTGCTAATAATGTATCAATACAGGGATCAATATTTTGTTACAAAAAAGGTTTTTGTGCTCTGACTTCAGAGCATGTTGATCCTTTTTCTGAGCAAGAATCCTGACATTCCTTCACTGTCCAAATGTGTTTAACTTTTTTTTGGCAGCAATAAACATGACAGTTTACTTATTTTAATTTAAGACATGTTTTATTTTAATTAAGTTTAAAACTTTTTTATTTAATGTAAAATTATATTTTTTAATTTACTTTCAAATTCTTCAGTTGCTGAAGGGGCTGCATAGTTTTCATAAACTGCATAGTTCAGAATAGCTATAATTGTACCAGATGGTTGATTCAGTTAAGTTGGACTAGACTGTAATACAAACCGTTCAGTTTGTCAACAATAAAACTGAAATGAGAGAAAGACTGAGTGTGAGACTTTGATATTAGATAAAATGAATATTGATAAAGTTTACCTTTATGTACAGAATCTGAATATCGCAAAATATTTTTAAAAATTGCAATAATATCGTATCGTGCGTTAAGTATTGTGATAATATCATATCGTGGGATGTATGGTGATTCCCACCTCTACTATATGTACTGCCCAGTGTGCTCTGAAACATGAGTGTAAAGCCTGGTTTATGGCCACTGCATTGGTTGTGTTGTTTGTGTCACCAGTGAGAAAAGAAAAAGGAAGTCGTCTTAAACTCATATTAAAAACTCAATAAATGATGAAGCATCGAGGGCGTTTCTGAATTTTTCATTATAGTGATGCAGTAGTTGATGCATGCATCAACAATGCATCTCTTCCTGATACTCTTTTGTAAACAAGACCGTTATGAATGACATCAATTCATGGACAAACCTTAAAAGTTTAGGATTGCAAATCATGAAAAGAAAAAAACAAAACACTACACACAGTAAAAACAAAATGTTCAGATTGGAGAATCTAATCTTGTGCTCATGTTTGCTTTGTCCTTGAAACAAATTACAACATATCTGCACTGCTACCATTAAAGAGATTTTCAACTTTGGTTTGAACAAATATATATTTAATTTAAAAAATGAAATGAAAAATGCAGCAGCACTCACCTTTTGTTACATACAAATAGAAGAAGTCGCAGTAGAGGATGGTCTGCACCACTCCAGCAACGATGGCAATCATATCAAAGAACCCCTCAAAGTAGAACCTCCATATCCAGTTGATGAGGTAGAGAGCTCTGTACAGACCCAGGAAGAACAGGTAGTGGGTGGTGATGGTCTCAGCTTCTCCCGTCTTGCTGATCATGAAGAGCTGAGGTAGTATGGCCACTGACTCCAAGTAGATAGAAAATGTCCACAGGATCTGAGGTGGAGGAAATGGATGGCAGAGTGTCAGCAGTGATGTGTGTTTTAAATTTACATACAGAGATTTTATCATGTTTGCCAGCGTTGAATGGCGGGTATAACTGCGAGTACTTGGGCGAATGTTAAAGTGATTTTCCTGGACTGAAAATCAAGCTCACAGAGATCTTCATCTCTGCAAGTCAGTGTGTTGCAAATACATGAAAAAAGAAAGCATGCACATGTAAACAAACCAGCCAGAAGCACGGTAAAAGAAATCAAACTGAAACATAACCCTTTTTTAGTAAGTCTGCACTGGTGCATGCATGCTGCATGGCAGCTGTCTCACGTGACTGAGTTTAACATGTATGTGCATCCTGTTCCCTCTATAGAATGAAGTGCTGGGTGATTCCTCAGACTTTGGTTTCAGTTATGATTTTCTCTTCCAAAGATTTTGAAAACAACTTTGTTTGGACCCAAGTTGGGCTACATGTCAGTCACGGATAATGCACGTGATCTAGGCTTTGAAGGAGGCATGCTCCGTTTCCTCCATGTTCGTGGTATAAGATGCAAAAAACGTAGCCTAGTGAATGATGGTAATGCAGCATACAGCGGCTGCCTTTGAGATGTTTTAAACAGAGCTCCACCACAATGATGGAAACTTGAAGCTAGGGCTGGGCCATATCATACCGTTCACGGTAATACCGGTATAATTTTGGGCAACGATAGAAAAATGAAATATCGCGATAGAATATGGGTAAAACGCGCATGCGCAGTGCCTTTGTTTTCATACGCACACGTCGGAAAAAGCATGGCGGCGACAGTCGCCGCTTATAATCCAATGGGCCTTATGTATGAATTCTGGTTGTGTTTACTGACCTCAAAACAATTTTATGTGGTACACAGCGCTTGAAAATTTGTCAAGTGTTTTAGTACGACTTTGCTAAGCTACGAAGCCGCACCGCTTGATGGATTGTCGGAGCATTGCGGCTATATTAGGCAGGAGCCTCGCGGAGTGATACGTACTGCACTTCAACATAATATTACTGTATTGTGTGTGTATAACCTCTTTTTAAGTTTTGTGGATATTATACATGGTTATGCTGAGGATATGTCGGCTATTTCTTTATATAACTTTAATTCACATAAAACAGCTGCTTGTTTAAGTGAAAATACATTGATTTTTTTTTTTTGCACTAATAAAGTTGTGGAGTTGTAAAGTATTTTGTCTAGTGTCAGTTATATCGTTATTGCAAATTTTCAAATGTATATCGTGATAAATATTTTTGGACATATCGCCCTGCTCTACTTGAAGCACCATGTTGCTGTTCAGCACATGAGGATTCCCATACCTGCTGCTCTGTTAATAGTTCGACACTACCATCTATGGCACTATGACAACACAGAAGCAGCATGAAAGATCGACTGCTCTTAAATAGTTGGCTTATAGGTGCTGCAGAGAGCCTGTCAGAGTAGGAATCAACCTAGATGACAGCCCTCTTTTGTCTTCCATAACTTGCATACCAATTTCTCCTCGCTTCTTCTTCTTTTACATTATCTATTCTTTTTTGGAGTCTTTAAGTAGTTGTGTCTAATAACAGTCATTTCAAGATTTAACAATATAGTCATAAATTTTATTTTATCATAGCGCAGCCCTGGCTGTGTGTTTGAATGTCTGACCTCCAGAGGAGAGAAGTCATGGTTAACCAGGAAAGCCAGGCCACCAACAGGGACGACCAGGAACTCCACTCTGAACGTGTCATGGTTTCCATCATAAGTTGCCTTGAACTTCATGTAGATCAGGTACACAGTGGCGTATGAACATCCGATGTAGATGATCTGAAATATAAATGGGAAAGCATTAAGACTCTCGTGACCTAATGGCCTGAGGTACTTGCAGCTGTGCAGCATGGACACCTCGTACAAGCCTACCACTAATTATTTGGCAGCTGTATCGTTTAGCAAACACTGACATGTTGGGCCTGGTGTACTGGTTACGCCCACACTGTGTTCATTGCTCGGATGGGAAATGCTGCAGGATGTGATGATGAGAAGGGGGCAGGTTCTTACCTTCATGGTGGTGTTGTAGAGAGAGATGAACGATGTGAGCAGGTCAAGGTATCGAGTGGTGAACACCAAGGCAAACAAGATCTGACTCTTTCCCGAAATACCTGTGAAAGACAGCACAAAGTATTTTAAACTTAACATTATAACGTTTTACTCCCTATTATATAGTTAGTATAGGAGCAGAGGATATTATATAATTGGAACAAGTATCTGGTATGTTGCCATGTGACAAAACCTGTTTTTTTTAAATCATCTAATACTATAAAGAGTTTTTTCACCTCATTCATGCTCAAATAGCTGCACTACTATTACTCACTAATAACAGAAATCTTCCAGTGAGTTGATTTTAAACTTTAAATGCTCGTTTTTGAAGTTGTACATAATCAGAGCTCTGGAAAAAGCCACCAGGGTATTCCCACTTGGAAACACAAATTGTGAAGCTGCTAGGAACAATCTAACGTTGCATGTTCTGCTACTCCCATTAAGTGTGCTCCAACAACATAATTGTTTAAAACTAAACTAAAAACTTGTGTAGTTATCTGAGGTTTTGTACTTCCTGATATTCATGTATTGTTTTATTCAATTATGGCTCCTTTATCAAGTGTCATTTGAAAGTTTTATCACCTTTACTGGTCCACTGTTTGTGAGTCATTTCAATTTATTTCTGCTTCTTTAAGTATTGTTAAAGCAGCCACTCCCATTAGGATGGAAAGGGATAAAGGCAATCACTCAGAAGTACTTTGATTTGCAGGAACAAATAAGCCTAAGGCAGAGATGTCTGGGGGGGGCAGAACTAGTCCACCAAATGTCCAATCTGGTCTACACACAGACAACTCATGTGAATTATAGATTCAACATGAATTGAAAAACACATGCAATACCACAAAGTTGATTCGGTTCATCTAAACGTAGTGTTTTCAGTGGGAGAAACGTTTTGTCACTCATCCAAGTGACTTGGAGTCAGTCTCAGCTGACTGCAAGTTTCCCTAAACTTACAAACACTACATTTGCATATTGACCAAAACTAGCACCACATGAACATAATCGATTTTTTGGGATTTCTTTACCTGGATGATTGAGCATGCATCAAGACACATGCAATAAGACTTTATGTTAGAGTGTGCACTTTTAAAAAAATGCATTGCTTGCTGTTCATGATCTGTTAATAAATGTCAATTAAATGCAATGGTTTACTTGCACAAGTTAAAAAACACAGGCTATTATGCAACTGCTTTACTTGCTTGCTCAACTTGTAATCAAATTTAACTGTTTGTGACCCATTAATGAATTCAACAGTCCTCTAAGGACACCAGGTGATCCAAACCCTTCATTTTGTTCCCCTTTACACTCTCACACACCAGTGTGTGGTTTAATCTGGGACTGGCTCCCTTGCAGTGATAGCAACCTAACCTTTGGCCACAGCAATAACAGGAAAGACAAAGTTTCACAGAATGCAGCAATTTACTTTTCCCTCAAAGACCTGCTGGACTTGCAAGCAAAAACATTCACCCAGTCACCAACTTTGCATGTGCAGACTCGGGAGCACTCGATGCTGCCACGTCAGAGAGGTCATACCAGGCTGTAGTAAAGCAAGTCACAGGAACAGTAAGGCTGAAACGTGGAACTAGCTTAGTGTCAATCAGGTGAAATGACGAAGCCAAACTATCAAGTACTGTGGCCCTCAGGTCCCCCATCTAACGCTAGTTTGGGGCCAAATGGACTGTCAAGACAAGCTAGTAGCACAACTGATGACGGAACCACATGACAAGTTTCAGGGTCCTATTCTTAAAAGGCACAGTGACAGCCGCGGGAGTGGTTGTCATTACTTGATGACAAAAAATACCGCTGAAATGGACAGGACTACTAGCCAGCTAGCTAACATTAGCCAAAAGCTGGCTAATGAGTTCCAACTAACTACAGATAAGTTCCACGGTGGACAGCTTTCACTTCTCCTCAAACTGCTAATTAAACGAGAAGACACATGCTTTGCCTACTAAGGTTCGCTTAAACTCTTAAGTTAAAGACTTTGGCTACTCACCGGCACAAGACCTGGTTTTCCATATTTTTAGCAGCAGGATGATGATAGCTGCTAAGTGGGAGAGGTCGCCGGTTAGCCTGAAAATATTCATGTTTGCAGGAACGCGGCAAGTAGCAGGGCGATTCTAGATTCTCTGAAGAACTCTGCCTGTCTCCGGTAACGGTTATTTTTCTTATCCGACAGCGCTGAATGACACTGTGGTGTTAGAATAAACGGTTTCTGGGTCCAGAAGATGGGAAAATGGCGAGTCAAGCGCGACGTGGCTTGGGGACGTGGCCAAGACCGCAGTATCCAATGCAAGACGGGAAACGCTCTTGGTCCCAGCCAATCAGGACAGAGCGATTGGTAATTTGCATAAACTATGCTGGAGGAAACGTTGCCTTGAAGTTCTACGAAAAAAGAAAGTAAATACAAGGTTCCCTTTTCCCAGTTGCAATGGTCAAGGAAACGAAACAGGAAATCAGCGTCTATCCTTTACTAAGACACGTGTAAATACGTGGAGTTCAATTTTACTTTAAGGAATATCCAGTTTCATTCAGGTGGTACTATGTTCATCCTATTTATAGCCTAGTTGTAATTCGTTATATTTTGCATAGTTTAAGATTGTCTGTAACTTGTATTTTTCTCATATTTATTGGCTACACCTACTGGAGTCAAATTCCTTGTTTGTTTGCACAAATTTGCCCAAATAAAGAAGATTCTCATGTGTAGTTAAATTCTCCTTATGAAACAGAATTTAACTCTACATATTGCTACGACACAGAATAAGTATCTTTATACATATTGAGAAGAATGTATAACTACATTTACACAATTTGGGAGTAAGTTCTCTCCAAACATTTAATTCCCGAAACTGAAGAGGTTATTTGCAGATTTTTAGAGGCGATCCTGTTTCGTCTGCAGCAGAGGTTTACTCTCAGGTGGTTCCTGTAATCAGCCATCTGCCCATACTCACATACCAGCTTTAGGCAGTCCTTGCCAAGTCCCCCAAAACTTTTGTTAGTGAAACAAACACCCCATTATATGACCCCATATGCTCATTGTGCTTTCATCTTGCAAACCCTGACTAACCCTTTAAACGGGTACAACATGAATGAGACTAAATGGCAAGCAGTACTAGGGCTGGGTATCGTCACTGATTTCTAGAATCGATTCAATTCCGATTCACAAGGTCCAGAATCGATTTGATCCACGATTCGATTTAATTCGATTCGATTCGATTCAATTCGATTTGAATCTGGGAAATTTTGACAGTCAGAAATATTATAATTCAGATCAGTACATTTACATATTTTTGTATCTATAAAAAGGAAGCTGACACTTTCCAGACTTTATCAAAGGTGTGAGCATCACAGCAGAGGCCTTTGTGTCAAAGTAGCTGAAGATAAAACACAGAAAAACATGAAGGTGATTTTCCTGTTCTGGGATTTTATAAAAATATTCTGCAGTACATCAAAAACGAAAGAAAACCATTAATCAACACATGAATGTTACCTCTGAAGTTACAGCGGTTTTATTAGAGAGCCTTTTGCATTTTGCATAATTTTAAAAAGTTGAAATTTGTTCAATATTGAATGGCAGAAATTAGGTTTTCTTTTCGGAAGTATGTAAAACGGAAAAAAAAACGTCGGCCGACAGCGCTGTAAACAACGGTAGACTTGTGCGTAACAAGCAAGCAAATAATAAAGAAAACAGACAGACAGGGAGAGAGGGAGAGAGAGAGAGAGCTGTGCATGAAGTGTGATTTTATCCTGGTGGAAGCAAAACAGCAAAAGTCAGAGGGAATTCATGACGATGTTTATGTGAAGCGTAGTTTGGATCTTCTTTTGCTCCTGGTTCAGTCAATATTGTTTGGAGAGAGATAAAACTAACAGCTTTATGATCAGCGCAAAAAGGGCGTAAACACACAGCGCGGACCCGCGGATCAGAATCAGAATCTGTCGGCTTTCAGCCCCGACCGTCAGCTGAGAAAGGCGACATCTCACTGATTCTGATCCGCGCTGTGTGTTTACGTCTTTGTGCAAAATCCGTGTACCTGCTCTCATTTACTGTCTTAGCTGTTTGGTGGTTGTTGAAATTTTGTGATCTTTCACCTGAGATTCTGGCATTTTGGGCAAAATAAATTTATATTAAAAAATCGATTCAGGATTTTAATGAATCGATTTTACGTTATCCAAGCCATAATCGATTTTAATCGATTATAAAAACCCACCCCTAAGCAGTACGTTGCAGTCTGGTAACAAGTAAGAGCAGAAATGCATTTCTTAAATATACATCAAATCAAAGATAATCCTTAAAATATTCAAGTAATGCCTACTTGCCAATCTTTGAAATATGTATAAAACCTTTATAAAAACCCACAGATTTATTAAGAGTAGGGGATAATCTGATAGCTGGACTAAGTTTGAATCTGCTGTTTGGAAGCAGTGCATACATTAGTTCTCACAGAAGACTAGGCTTGGGATGCACTAGTTTTGAATTTGTTGAAGGTACAGATTGTCAAATTTCTTTGAGGCAAATCTTACAGGAACGTCACACTGCAGCATGACAAAAATAAAATGAAGCCAAGAAATGCTCAAGTGTATTTTATTTAGAACAAACACTTAGACTGCATTACGTGTGGCACATTTCCCCCCCCCCCCCAAATAATTCATTCTGCACCATCATTTGAGCAGCATAGATTCAGGCCATAACATTGAGAGACAAAGTTTAATTCATAAACAGCCATAAATGCAGGGCTTGCTGCTACAGCATTGCTTGGAATAGTAAAACCAGTAGTTTACAAGTCAATGTGGTAACTAAGGCCTTGTCCATTTATATCATAGTTACATCTACTAGCACCAACAGGCATTTTATATCAAGGATTAAAGAGTTAGATGTTATTGTCAAAGTCAACACAGGATAAAGCTTTAATAATCTGTTTTTATTAAATAAAAAAAGAAAGAAAAGAGAACTAGCTTTGAACAGTCACAATATTCTTTTTGTGGTCATTTGAAAAGTTCTGCTTCAAGTTATTGTAAAATTATAATGAACTGGCTACAAAATGGGTGTTTAAATGCCTTGCTTTCACGTGCACCATCTTCACTGTCTGATATTGGGTGGAAAATTTGTTGGGAAAAATAAGGGTCCAGTTAAACACCATCTCAAGAGGGTCCTCTGCACCAATACAGAATGATACTTCCAGTGAGCACAGGTAACAGACAAAAATAATAATCTCATGTTTTGTTGGTTGTGTAAGAGTTATGACATCAGAGTCCATTAGTGGCATTTTCTTATAGGCCTTCCAGATTTTTGGGTCGAGGTCTCACTAAACAAGATGGCTGGTGAACATTGAAACTATGTTACCTGAGCTTCACACCCGACTCGCCACTTCTAAAAAGGTCAAACACTGATTCAAGAATGCTCATGAAAATATAACTACTCATGGAGCAGCCGCTTGATCATCTGAGGACTTTAGAACAAAAACTGCATCATCAAGAAGGTAGTAATCTCTTGCTATGTCCCCTTCGCAGAGGTATGGCAATCGGGTGAAGGACTCCACCTCAAACCCCACCTTTCGGAAAACCTCATTTGTAAGACTGTTTACTTGCTCCTCCCAAGTCTTGCCTTGAATTTTTATGTATTCCCTGGGACGCTCCCATCTCCCTCCTGGGTAAGAGACAAAAAGAGGTTGCTTTATCTGGACAGAAAATGGTTACTGAGCATGACATACAAGCAGCATTTATTTTCAACTGACCGATTTCTAGCCAAGGTTGGAAAGGAATCACAGCAGCCACGATGAGTCTTCCCGTCCCTGGAACCAGTGCTTGTCGGATGTCCTTCAGGAGAAGCAGGGGATCGTCGCAGCGGTCGAGAAGGTTCAAACAGCTGATCACATCATACTTAAAGCCTGTCTCCTGCCACGCATCTATACCCAGCAGTCTGATATCAACAGGAGTAATAAGCATTCAGTTACAAGAGGTCATCCAAGATCACCCAGAACTTTCATTTAGTTTAACAAAACAAAAATCCCACACTCTTACCGGAATTTCTTCTTGCGGAGACGCCTTTTCATGGTCAATGACACTTCAGTTACATAGACCTCCGTGAAATGTGGTGCCATCACCTTTGTAACACCACCATCCCCCGCGCCGAGGTCCAATAGCCTGTCAGCCACCCAGTCTGGCTCGATCCGCATCAGCTGATGGAACTGGTTCTTGGAAAACACGAACATGGAGCCGCGACCCAGAAACCTAAGAGGGAGCGCAAGTCAGGCAAAGATGAACTACAGGCGAAAGGAAGACTAGTGTAAAGAACTCACCCATTAATGGAGGTACGCGATACCAGCGGGCTGAGGATAGTTGAGACGAGAGAATAATAGATTTGGGTGAAGAGATACGTAGACTTCTCTTCACTCTGTTCCACAAAAGCCCTGGTGTCCACATCCAGCTGGTTTTGGATAAACAGTGGCCGCAGCGATTCTTCCAGTTGGTCAGGATTGCACCTGTACCACTAAACAGGTTTTAGAGAAAATATAAAATAATAAGGCACAGCTGAAAAGTACAGAAAACAATCAAGTGAGCATTGAGGATAAGTCACCGTCATACACATGAGTTCTCATTCAACACCAACCCTGCTGAGTGAACATGCTAACCTTGCTTTGGGCTGATTTGCTGGAGATATTGTTGTTCCAGTTGTGTTACACTACATTTTATTTGCAAGATGTGCAGTAAGTGGGGGCCCTGTGCATGTTAAATGAATGAATACAGCATGTTCTGAAGCACATTGTTCATTACAGTAAGATCATCATCAACAGTCAGTTTTTCCTTTCAAGCACCACAACCATATTAGTCGCCCCGTTTATAATTGCGCAACACTTGCAAGTCATCCACCGATACAACCCGGTGTTGTGCCAAGTGATTTCTGCTGTTTCTATGTATATTTGATACATTTGCCTATACTGGTGAATATGCTGGGCAGAACAAGATTTATGAAGAAGTTGTATATAAAATTAAGAAATGACCTGTTTTGCAAGTATATTTATGACTGTGTTAGTGTACCTACATTTTAAATCAATGCAGTTCATATTTTTATAAAACTGTTGTATGTTTTGAAATAACCAGATCTTCCTTTACAAAACAAAAACAGACATTTTTGATGTCAGTGACACTTTTGAGCTGATACATAAGCGCTATATATAAAAGTCACTTTGCCAAAAACGCACATATGTCTACATTGTGACAGGAATGTAGTTCGTGGCTCAAAATTACCCTCTCATACCCACGAGAGACTTCTTTGACATCCTTTTCACATATTATAGATCAGCAGCTTAAATACGGGCAATAATTTTTGGGCAAATGCCGGTGTCGTGCCAAAGTAGGTATCCCCGACAGAATTTGTTTCCCCTGTGCTGGGAGCACGCAGCAAGTACTGATGTTTTCATTTTGTGAAAAAGTGAAAAATTAGTATCATTACATTACCATTCAGTTTGAGGGTTACAACAGAAAATTATATATTTATTGCTCACGGGGTATCAGATGGGATTATTTTAACAAACCATTAACATTTTGGCTGATAACTATTTTTATTCTCCTGTAACTTTACTATACAAAGAGCTAAATCCTCCAAAGTTTCAGGAGTAATGCGTCATAATAAGAAGTGTTTGTGAACAAAAAAATCAGCAATGTGGGATACTGTTTGTCCGTGATTTACACAGGGGGAACAAATTGTGGCAGGATCAGCCTGATATTATTTGTATCCCACTATAACTTCGTTGTATAAAGAGCTAACATCTCAAAAATGTCAGGAGTAGTTAGTCATTATAAGAAGTGTTTGTAAACTAAAAATCAACAATGTGGGATACTATTTGTCCGTGATTTGGACAGTCCAGCGTGTGCTCCCGATGCAGGGGAAACAAATTCTGTCGGGGATACCTAGTTTGGCACGACACCGGAAATCACTTTGGCAAACGATCACTTTTTAGTCCAACATCTGCACAATTGATTCCAACTTTTCAGTATTTCACAAAGCCTCGTTTTGCCCTTTACAGAGCCCGACAAGCACCATTCGCAGGTAACCTACCTTTGTAACGTCTATCGTATCCAGGTCGCTCAGCATGTTCACCAGGAGAGAGCGGACAACCGGATTTCGGATGTACTTCCCGGTCCACATCCTCTTAATTGAGAGCAGAAAGGCGACGTAACCTACGACCCAACCTACAAAGAGCAACGTCCTCAGCTGCAGAGGACACATAATGAATAAAGTCTTGAGCAGAAGAGACAGAAACCGAGAGAGAAGAGGCAAAGTGGCCAGAGTGCCGTGGTTAATATTGGATGGTGTTAAAGAGGCGAACAGCAGCCACTTGCAAAGCAGCACGTAGAGGCATGTGTCCGGTTACACGACGGCAAACTAACCTGCGGGGGCAAGCGGAGGATTCAACAAGGCCCGTTACCATGTACTTAATCCCACTGTCAGCTTATTACAGTCAATTCAGTGCCGTCTGTAGGGTCTCTGCCCAATATGACAACAAAAAGTCAATGCTTTGTCTTCTTTTGGCTTTATTGGAGGCGTTTAAACCGCTTATGCGCGCTTTACCGCCACCCTATGCTTAGGCGTGTCTATTAGATGTGCCAAACCTAAACAACCCGTTTCCAGCACCTTTCACCTCATTATTTAAAACTCAGCATTTATTTAACGCGCCCGTGAATCATTTCCTGCAATATGTAAAAGTTTTCCAGTAGTTTCCTCCCCAAACCACGGCTGATTGTAAGTGAATATGTTAAAGATTGGTCGCTACATGACATCACCTGTTAGTGAAGTTCAATTTTTAAGCTTTGAGCGAGTGTTCGCTGTAATCTTGGCATTGTGCAGCCAGGCATGATGGAAGGTTTGATCTGACCAAGAAACAAGAGCATGCTCACTTTGTTCATTGACCAATGAACAAACCCTGGATATGCTTCTGCACTATAGGACTAGAAATGTGAAAATGCACTGCATTTTATTCAACAGCCTGAAAGTAGAAACCAGTCTCAAATGGGAATGTTTAAAGAGGTCAGAGCAAGGGAACTCGGGGCCAGTTTTCCACGGACTCCTGGTATCCTGCAGTCTTTTGACAGAGTTACCCTCCACCCATAAACAGGAGCATGTTTACGGTCTGATATAAAGGTTGTTCTACTCTACGTTTCCTCTAGAAATCTAGCAAGGTCTAAAAAAAATAAAATAAATTATTTTTGTCCATTACTTGCACCAATGAGTAAATATGTGAATTTTTCCAACCAAGCTAGCAGGCATCTAAATAGTACACAATTTTGTCCAAATACAGTTACTTCTGGATCAAATCTATTGCTGTTTTTTAGTTGGCATTGATTATACGAAATATGAAGACAGTGCAATGTTACAAGGCCTCAGTTTCAGAAAAGACTGCAAAAGCAAAATGGGGCACTGAAAGAATCTAAAGCAATATGGGACAATTAATTTTTTTAGAATTAGAACTTTAATGCCAACAATTCATCCACTGAACTAAAATGAGTCTCACGTTCCCTCTTGTGGCTTCTCAAACCCCATTAGAGTTTCAGCAATATACAATACACGAGAAGTCTTGCTGTGGGTAACAGACAGCCGTGGAGAAACTTTGATTAACCGATTGAATCAACTTGGGCATCATGTCATAATTAATAAAATATGTGCAAAAAAATTTCTGCAAGAAAACACTCTTCACCAGATTACCTCTAAAATGCTAACGATGTAAAAAAAATTGGGTCATTTAGCATCAGTTTGTCATTCTTCTGCAGTGGCTCAAAGTTGTGAGAAGCTTTAATTTCATTTGTTTTGCTGAGAGAAGCATCTCACAGAATTCTGTATAAAAGTCTGTCTAGACATTGAATTAGTTTTTCTTACGTTAGGTTTCAAATAATTGAAACACAACTGCACCATGTCCTGTTTTGCTACTCAAGAGAACTTTTTCATGCTTTGCATGGTTACAACAGCCAGCAAGATGAGTCACATTCCTCAGATCAGTCTGCATGGTTCCTAGTGACTGACCTTGGAAATAAAGAGTTTATGTTCATCTCTAGCCTGTTTCTTTCCCAAAGGGAATACTGCATGATAATCCTACCAAGGCCGTGCACACAAAAACAAACTCCACTAAGAACAGTTCAAATAGTGACTTTGTGAAAGATATCCCAGATGAATTCACTCAGGGCTTTTAAATACAAAGCTCAAAAGCAACCTTTTTGAATTTGATCTTCAAATGTCTCCTTTCCAAAGCTAAAAACTGTTGGAACCTGTCACTCATTTACATTTACATCAAAACAAAAATGTTATAAATAAAAATGTAACTAGAACCCAAGAGAAGTAGCAGTGGAAGCCGCCTTTGTTGTGAAAAAATATTTTAATTTTTATTAAAGACTATATTCTATATAACATTAACCTCCTAGGACCTGGCGTCCACATATGTGGACATCACATTTTGGGTTATTTAGACCAAAATACTCAATTTTGCTCTACAAGGGCCTGATATCCACTTACAAGGACATTATACTGCTACTGTTCTATGGAAATTGTAAACAGATATCCTCATATGTGGCTCTCATTTTTCTTAGAAACAAAAATTAGGTAAAAAAAAAAATAAAAAAAAAATAAATCTGGTAATTCTTTATTTTTACATTCATCAGGTCCCAATCAGCCCAAATATCAAAGATAAATTTAAAATGCATGCTGTGGAAGAGTTTGGGTCTTAGGAGGTTAAAGTATAGTACAACGTCACACTTAAATTAACAGAAAGGTAAGTGTGCACACCTGTCCTCGACGTGGACGAACGCAACCAACAGGCTCTGTGGGAGACATTTCCACAGCAGCGAATGCCAAAGAATTACACGGACCACCGACTTTGAAAACTCAGCATGTGTTACATACCTCGACGGCGCGCGAAGAGATGAGGCATTACCTGCACCCAGGCACGTGCAGAGGGGGGGGGGGGGGGGGGGCTAGAGGGGCTTGAGCACCCGCCCCTTTCCTGATGGGTGCCCAAAGTGCCCTTTTGTTGAGGCAACTTTTTAAAAAAAAAAATTTTCAATGTGTGTGTGCGTGCGGAGTCCTGTCTGTGCCCCTCAACAATAATATTTAACTATTAATCACAGTTTTGCTAAATAAAAGGATCTGGCTTGCATCTGTCACATGATCACATTTAACCAATGATCGCCCTTGACGACAGAACGCGCTGGTTACGAGCCGGGAACGAGCTCACAAAGAGCACGCGCATTTTTTGCGGTCCAGAGCTATAGGAGAAACAAGTTAACTCAGAGACACAGACTGATGCGACAAAACCAGTAAGTAGGTGTACAGCGTACACTGTAGTGTATAGCACCCAGGAGTATTAGCTTATTACGTACACGTTGGTAAGCTGTCTTGTGGCAACTGACGAACTGAAACAAACGAGCGTGCTGTGTGTGTAACAGCGCGACAAACATTACCTGTCCTTTTATTAACTGCACAAGTAGTGCTGGTCATAGCTGCTGGCTACCTGTGTAAGGCTGTCATGGGTCTGTAGCTCTGTCACCGTTTTAGGGAACATATTTAGTTTTAAAGTTTTTAGAACATATTTAGTTTCAAAGTAAGTTTCCGGGCTTTTCCTGCCTTTCTGGAGGGATTATATTTCACTAAAAACGATCTAATATGCATGTCCACATAATTATGCATTATTATAATTATATTAAAAAACACACGCTGTATTTTAAAGAACATACATTAAGAAGCAGATTATATTAGATTTATATTTTAAATATGACAAAATTTGGATTTTACAGCAGTAAAATGATTGTATCTCTACAGTTTAAAAATGTAATAAGCTTTACCCCTGCACAGAGTGGATAGTGAAACAAATGGAATCATCAGAAATACATTATTTCATATTTATTACTTCCCCCTCCTCATCGCTTTATTATTGTAGCTCTAGTAATAAATAATAATGTAAGGATTCTGGATCAGCACCATGATGCCCATAGTATATACAGTATTCTGAAGAAGGTCTAAAATGTCCCTGTGTGTGCGTGCATGTGTGTTTTATTTAGATGGATTTTTAAAAAAAAATATTACTCATGATATAACATTGTCCAGACATGCCTGGTAAGGACATGAGGAGGAAACAGTAGAGCTGTGTGAGGCTACTAAAGGCAGTGCTATAACATTTTTCTGTCATCATTTTATTATAGATTAAGTGCAAGAGTTGTTAGGTGTGGATAATTAGATTATAGTTTATTGCAATAGCAAGTTGTGCCTTGTTCTCAGATAGACAGCAAGTGGAGAGTGATATATGAAATGATGGGATGGAAGGAAGAAGAGAAGCAAAGAGTGATTCACAGGCAGAGCCTAATTTATTTCTCACAGTTTTTTTGTTGCCTTATGGTTCCAAGCGCTGTCACCAATCTTTGCATTTTGTTATTATCTCATGACACTTGTTTAATCAGCTACCATCTCTCCTATGGACTTTTTAATGTCTACAGTCTCAGATCAACACAGCCCTGCCCTTCCCATATTAGATTCTTGATGAATGTGTGTTGTTGTTATTCAGCCTGGCTCAATGTGCCCCTTTTTAACTTTGAGCACCCGCCCCTTTAAACCTCTCTGCACGGCCCTGCCTGCACCTACAGAAGTAAATGAACTTCAAAGTCTACTACTACAGCTATTTATTTCCTACAGCTATTTATTTCCGGAGGCTAATGAGCAGACTAAAAGTGGGCGTGGTTGACCGAACCTGTTGTCCGAAGACCACTTGATGCCTTTGACTTCTTATGTGATCATTTTTCTCGTCTTATTTTGACCTTATGCTTTATAACTTTCTAGCTCCTCTTTTCATCTCACAATTAGCCATTCTATCTTCCCATCTGCATGTGTTGTCTCATCACTTAGATTTTCCCCTCATATTTTTAAACAATTTGTCATACCTTCATTTTCTTTTCAGTTTTTCAAAACTCTCACCATTTACCTTTGTGATTTCATAATGATAGTTTTATTTTTAAAAACGCTGATCATTTTAGCTGATCCTTTTAACATGCAAGTCAAATCATGATAATTTCTATAAATCATGACTAACTTTTTTGGTTTTTAACATTTCTGGATTTGTTTTTGTTTTTTAATGGCCGAAATGGACTTCTATACAGGACTGTAAACGCGAGGTAACAGAAAATCGCGCTGCCTTGGATTTGACCTGGAGTAACGTCAGTAGCAGTGTTTCATCAGCAGGTGTCGCTACTACATCACCGCTCTGCTAGCTCGCGCTCACTCTTCTCACCAGCAGGGTCCACTGAGGGAAATAAGCTTCTAACAAGACTTACTTAATACTGACTAAAAATGGTCTGAGGATTTAACTCACACTGCGATCACACAAACAGTCAAATTTAAATCCGTCAAGAAAAACAAAACAAAACAAACAAAAACAACTATGGCTAAAACAAGCAATTAAAGTATATAAATGGGGGAAATGGCTCCTTAATAGCGAGAACTTTGCTTTGTAATAATAGTAATAATATTTATTTTTCATAATTATTAATAAAAAACAACTTTTGTTTCAATATGATGGTCATACAGTAGGCTGGTTACTCACCTCCGTTAAGTTAACCAAACCTAAGAAGGACGCTAGATCGAGTTGTGTAATTTTCCCTTCATAATAAAATCATATAAAAGTGGAAGCCAGACAATTTAAGGGTTATTGCTCAGTGGTGTCACAAACTGACGCTGACTTTTCCGGTCCGAACATAACTCTGTGCCATCTGATATTGAAAACAAACAAAAAACAAAGGAAGTTTGACAAGCAAGAATCCAAGACTTGGTGCGCAACTTTACTTTGAAAGTTTCTACCAGAAGTTGTGTCAGTGTTCGCGGGTCTCTTAACGCTGTAAGTCCGTCTCGCGCTACCCTGAGCGCTCTTCTTGCTCGGTTGTGAGCTATCCTATTACACCGCCGTAGTTGAGCAGGTGAGAACCTTTTTCCCTTCTTTAAACCTGTTCATTGTGAACAGACTAAAAAGAGACGGACTCGGTTAATAGAAATACGACGGTATTATAGTAGGAAGGACGGTAGTTGGGACACCTTGATAGTTGAGATTGGTAACTTGGCGAACTAGATTTGAACGATGAGAGCAGACGGCAGTCCCAATGAAATGCGTCCACAAGTCGCATGATCCTGTTTTTTCACTTACAGGCAAATAGCTGAAAATGTACGATAACTTTGAACGAGCTATTGGCGTTTTCCAGTAAATTTCCCTGGTCGGCAAGGACCTTGTTTTCATAAATCACCAACTTTCAGGGCTTTTCCCATCCATCTGTGCTTCACGGTGGTGGAAGAGGGTGTTATAGATTTGTGATGTTGATGTGATGCTATTGCCGATGTTTGGATTTCATAAAGTTCTCAATTTTTTGTATATTGCATTTGTCCGTTTGCTGCAGTGGGATGTAAATGAAATTGTCCCAGTGAAGAATAGAGGTTTGGTCTGCTTGCTATTGAGCTGAATATTGCAGAGAAAATTAGGTCTACAACATATACATGTAGTATATTAGACTATATTAGACTGAAGAATTTCTCGTACAGTGTAGTGCAACTCAAGGATTTGTCACTTATCACTTTGGTCATCCACGATCACCTACAGTGTAACACTACTGAAGTAAGCTCTCTATCCACTTTAGGCCAACATGCCAATTTTGGCTTTCTTGTTTACATTCTGCATTGCTCATGTTAGTGATGGGCTGTGCAGTTGTTTCTGCGTGTAGAGGTGCATGGCTAGTTTTAAACCATGTGTCAGTGCTAAACATGCATTGGCATCTATTGCTGGGCTACCCTGCTGCATCATCAGCTAGAAGTCTGCAGCAGAATAGCTGAAGTAGGTGGAGATCGTGCCTGCAGAGCACTATTTCATCCAAGACAGCCTCCTCCGGACTCAGACTGTTTTGTTTTGCATACAGACAGAATCTAATTGGACACCGTTTGACTCTGTGAAAAACCCTGTTTAATCTGCCTCAGTGGTAAGTGTAGAAACCCAGGGAGGCTGTCTCTATATTTCCCTGAGATCAATTGTATGGTCACTTTGTGTCCCCCTAGTCTGCACTTGCTAACCCGCACATCTGTGATTTTGAACAAATTGGTTCTGAAGTGGCTCTGCCTGCTGCTTTTTCTCAGAGAGAAAAACACAACTTTTTCTCCCAATAACGTAAGCTGGCAGAATGCCTGGCATTGCTTCACTGAAAAGATGCTTCCTCTTAAAGGTCAGGGGGATGTTATCAGTGAACGGAGACCATGTTGCTGCATGGGAAGAGTTGGAGATTAGTTGCACACTCCAGAGGGACCTGGCTTCCTGGATCAAAGAAAACAAACAAATGCTGGGTCAAGTTTAAGTCACTTGCTTATTCTTGACTGTATTTAACTACTGAAAATTCGCTTATTGATTTCTTGGAAGGGATTGCATTTTATTTGCCTGTTGAATTAGACAACCTCTTCAATTAGAGCTTGATAATTGTTTTATATTAAAGGATATCAAATAATGGTGCCATTGTTTATTAGGTTTCACAAAATGCTTACTAACTTACCATGATGCACCTGTATAAGCTGAGCACTTTTAGCGCTTTTTTTTTAGTCTTCATTGATGTTTATCTGTTGTGCCACATCACTGGACTTTTATAGTCTCCAAAGAGGTAAATCCATTTTCACACAAGTCACAATATTTCAACTAAGGGGAAAAAAAATCCATCAGCTAGATTTCCCAGAGACCATGAATTCTCTCTTGATGTGATGAGCAGTTGGAAAAGGAGGACAATATTACTGATGCTGTTTGAGGGCAGCTCAGATTGTATCGTTCAGATCAGAATTTCTATAGAGACAGGAGAGGAAAGGGCTTGGAGAAAAGTAAGTGTTGGTAGGTTCTCATGCTAAATTGGGAAAATATGTTGCTTTAACTGGTTTCCAGCTAGCTGTTCTACTCATCCTTGTATGAGTTTTTGGGCTGTTTGGGGTGAATATCTGTGGTTTTCCAGTTTTACCTAATTCAAGCATGTAATGAAAGGCAAAACTTTAAGCATGACTCAAAAGATTCCTATGCATCACTTTGCCTTGGATTGGTTTACTGTGGAGTTCATCACCCCCTACAAGGTTTGCCCAGCCCTCCACCTACAATAACCTACATCTCCAACAAGCCTTTAACAAACCTACAGCAGCCTCCAGCTACAGCAAGCCCTCCCATGACCTAGGCTCCTTGCTTGGTAAGGTGTTTCAGGCATGTTGAACTGGGAGGAGACCCTGAGGTAGACCTGGTTAGACTGGAAAAGATTATGTCTCTCAGCTAGTGTGGCCCCATAGAAGCTGGAGCAGGTACCTGGGAGAGCTCAGAATGCTGCATCTACAACCTGGAAATAGATAACAGGTGGAAAACAAAAACATGGATATAACTCTGGTGAAGACACTGCTTGACTTTGACAGTCTGTTTAGATGTAATGCACACTCTGTGGCACTACCCTAAACATCTGTGTTATAAAACATCCATGATACGAGTCTGCTCATCCTCTTCTTCAGTGGTTCAGTGTCACCGGCTGGGGGAATCGGCCAACTGCTGATGGTTTCTACAGAACAATGTCAGAAAGCTGTTGATAATTGACCGTTTTTAATATGAAACGGTGCATTTTTTTTTGGACTGTGTGGTAATGCTCTTTTCACTGGCTGTAGTTTTTTTAAAGTTGCCGTGAACTCAAAGTGATTTCATTCTGTTCTTTCTTTCCTTTGCTTGTACTTGGCAGTGTCATGGCAGGTTGGCTTCCAGCTGCTTCCAGTTTGTCAAAAACAGACTGTGAACATCACGCTCAGTCCTGCGAGCAAGTAAAACTGCTACAGAGCTTACTGTAACTTCAAATCAAGGTCATCATCAGGAAGCCAAACAGTGATCAGAGACAATGGAAATAAACATTAGTGACGAGAGGAAGACGACGTCCTTGACCACCTCACCTGATGCGCTGTTCCCTCTAGACGCTGCTCAGCCCTGCAGTCACCCGCCTCACCTCATTGCTGGGATTTAGCAGCTACCTGTAGCTGAAAAGACAAGAAAAAAAAGCCTTGGCGGCTGCCTGCGATCAGTTTGTGTGTCTGTGGTTAGGTCTGTAATCATGGGAAAAGAACAGGATCTGCTGGTGGCCGTGAAGAGTGGAGATCTCCTGCTGGCTCACAAGCTCCTCTCTAAAGTCAAGTGCAATAAAAGCAGTAAGTATGGAAAGGGTGGGGGATTGCTTTTGTATGACTATTGTCTTTGTTCTTTGCTCAGGGCTTGGGAATATATATTGTTTACACTGTGAAATCCAACTGAGATAGCAATGGCAGAGTTCCTGCCATCAGTGTTGTTGCTTACTAAACCAAGTGGAGTCTCTTTGTGATAATCACAGGATCAAGTTCAGCAGCAGACCACAAAGCGTGGCCCTCCCTCTGGCATTTAGTTTGGGGACAATTTGAAACTAAGTGGATTCAAACTGCGGCACAACACGAGCTAATCTCCTAAATGCAGACCCCAGCAGCTCCTGCCTCTCGCTTTGTGGGGTTTACGGGGCTTTCTTTGAGTCTTATCTGCTTAGATTCGAATTGGCCGACAAGCAAGCTCTCTTTATAGTTGCATTGTTTTAAATGACAGGGTTCTCCCTTATCCACGTCTGGGGAAAGTAGAGGCCAAACAGACTGTGAAGCTGAAGCTGCCTCTGTTCATGGCGTTATCTGCTCTGGGCTTTCATCAGGATGGTTGGCTGTTCAGTGACGAGTGCTGGGAACAAAGCTGCGGCTGTCAGGAAAAAGCCTGTTATACACTTTCCACACTACACAGGCAGCGAGCATTGCTTTGTAGAGAATATTAAAAGTGATATTGTCTGTCTTTGTGCTGGTGTGTATTTCTGTGCATGAAAAACCAGCGACTGTTGGACTGGCTGAGGCAGTGCAGCGGGGGAAAGTGAATGAGTAATGTTCTCTGCTGTTTTCTAAACGACCAGCGAGGGTGGCCTGTAGCAAGTGCTGCATCTGTTATGAAGATGCAGCTTTGGAGCAAAATACAAAACTGTGGATGTTCATTTCCATTTTTCTGTTTTTGCTATAAAGTATGAAAAGGTTACATACAAGCAGCCCATGTAGGCTGAACTGTTAACCAGTCATTTCAAAGCAGCTACCCTGCAATGCTGAAATCAGTTGTATTTAAATGAACTGCAATTAACTGATTTTAACTGCAAATTTCGATGACAATTTAGTATATGGTTAAATTCTGTGATGCCATCTGTAGATGCCATATATATGTGTATAAATACCAGCCTGAGAAAAATTCAAGTGCCCTTTCAACTCAGCTGCCGATTGATGTTTGCCGGCATTAAAAACGACCATGTGCTCGTGGGGGATGATTGAAAATAGTCGATGGGTTTTTTTGGCGAAAGGGGTTTGAAAAGTTGCAAAATTAGGTGAAAGTTGCAAAGTTGCTCAAGTTGCCTGCATAGATGAGATGAACATGGGGCTCAGTTAATATAGAGAGGAGGGGAGAGCGAGTGTTCACAGAGAGTGAAAGCAGAAAGATGCAAACAGTGGGACAGCTTTTGTCAGCAACATCTCTATTAATATTTTAAAGACAACATCAACAATAAAGCAACAGCACACTCCTTTGACTGAATGTGGCAGTCCAACTCTTTCATTTCTTGTATTTAAAAAAAGGTGAAAGTGTAGCAATCCAGCATTTAAACTGACATAAGAGAAAGAAAGTATTCATGTAATTTTTAGAAACTCCACGTTGAACTACATGTGCAGTTACAAATTTCAAACTGAAGTCGTACATATGTAAAGTGTTCAACAAGCAATCTACTCTATATAAGGACACAAAAATATATAAAGAAGACAAACAAATGAATGAATGCATAGAAATCTGTATATTAACAGAGGTGTAAATCTGAGTATATAAAAAGTAGAATTAAATTGATCAAATTAATTACCTTTTTATATCCATGTTAACAGTATTTTTAACGTGCAATATTTAATTTGGTGTATGCTTCTTTTAAGTACATTTAGGTTTTACAAATGTATCAGTGTTGTGTGTTCTTTGCAGCACATCCTCTGGTTTTGTGTAGTGAAAAAAAAATAGTCTCATTACTCATTTGCTTGTGTGCTAAGTAAAACTTCAGGCTGTACTAGAGCTGATGAGAGAATTTGCACACTTTTATGCTTTCCACCAGCACAACGAGAGCACGAGCGTGATATTGCTGTTCAACAAAGTGTGTATCTGTTGCACCAGTGGACTGAAAATTGTGTTTGCTGGGATCAGGACTCACAATTGAATATCAGTGATGGAGTTGTTTGTCATTTTTGTCAGAGCCTCCACTGTCTGACAGCAGCTACGCAGATCCCTGGAGCAGCAGGGAGCTCTGTGATGTTGACCTGAATTAGCTAACATTTACACAACTGCTTATCGATATGAACAAATCAATCTGAATTCTTAGTGACCTGCTTTGAAACTCCCTATGATAATACTAGATTAGATAGTTGCCATTGGTGCTGGATAGTAAATCAGGGGATCATCAGAGGCACTCAAGTTTCATGCTAAAATACTTAAACATGTTGCTATAAACCTTATAAAAATGGTCATTTCTGCTGAAATTCAAGTTTCAAACAGTTTGACAATTGCTTGGGGGGCTGAAGCTAAGGTGGTAGAGCAGGTCACCTACAAACTGGTTGGTGGTTCGATCCCTGTCTGCTCCAGTCTGCATGGCAAATATCTGTGGGCAAGATAATAACCCCAAGTTGCTCTCTGATGCATCCATCTGAGTATGAATGTGTGTGAATGTTAGCTAGAAGAGCATCGAGAAAAGTGCTTGTGCGAATGGATGTATGAGGCAAGTTGTGTAAAGCGCTTTGATTGCTCAGATAGAGTAGAAAGGCACTATAAAGGAACTTGTTCATTTACCATTGGTGAAATTTGTCACACTGCATACCTAATACAGTATAATAAATATTCCTCTCCATCATATTAATGCTCTAATATAGACTTTTGTGGTGCAGTGTTTGTTGTAAGTCATTTTCTCTTCATCTTCTATACTTGTCTGCAGCAGCAAAATATATCTTATCAAGGCTAAAGTTGGATTTATTATGGTAACCTGGCCAGAGGTGGTTGGATGTCTTCATCATTATTTTATCATTATTATTTTATCATTTATGGTGTTTTATGGTGTTCCTTGTTTTTCCTTTTTAAACATTTGAAACATTTAAAAAAATTAATTGAAGAAAATTAAATTGTACCCAGTAAATACTGGGTACAATGTGATCTTTTTGACAATCATATTAATTCCCTCTAAAATTATGAGATTATTGTTTTTACCAAATGTAACAATTCTGAGATATAGTTGGACATTTTCACTTATTTAGACTGTTATTTTCCATCCTTCATCTGACTGTAAGACGCAGTAGGAGCTGTGCTGTTCCTGTGTCTCACTTTTACTTCTCCCTGCAGCTTAAAAATGCTTCTGTAAAAGAAATGGATGCAAAGCAGAGAACTGATCGTGTGATTGTTCCAAAACATCTGGTAGAAACGCAGATGGGTGGGTGTGATGAGCTCTGGCGCCTCAATGGAGTCAGATTTCTGTCTAAAAGCAAAGGGACTAAACACTACAGTTTTCAAAATAATGAAAGATGCAACAAGTGTAATTTTTTCCCCTGTGCACAGATCAAACGAGCCTCAGCTTGTACACAAACTAACGCAACAGCACCTGACATACAGTGAAAGACAAAACAGGGAGAATGGATAAACTGTCTGCTTTTCAGCAAAGAGATAAGTGCTTAGTTTGTAACAGGGCAGGAGGATGTTTCCTCTTCTCAACTTTTGGTTATTCTTTAGGAGTTTGGCAACCAAAGTGGGCACACAGGTACAACTTAAGCTGTGCCTACACTGGAATTAATTTGCTCGTCGCGCATCACTTTGAAGCCGACAGCTAGTTGCTCGCGGACATCCCAGCCTCCAGATGCAGAGGTAACCTTGTATTTGTTACCAGGTCATATGTCAATCAGTAGTATGCTGTGCCCTCCTTGTTAGTGTCACCCTCTGTGTCGTCATAAATATTGTTATTGCAAATGTTCTTGGAAAATCGCTCATAGTTTGAGACCATATCACCCACTGCTATTAGGAAACGATGAGCTCAGCCAGTTGTCCAAACAGTTTGATTGAGGAGTTTTTCATATTGTGATGCTGTTACACCCCGCCCTCCACACAGACCTTGCTGAAACCTGAATCCTGCTTTAAAGCTGTTCTGTTTACATATCTTTTCAGAGTTAGTTAGCAACACACATACGAGGTAATAATGACCTTGTGCAAATAACACTGAAGCTCAAAACAAGCATCGTGTCTTTTAAGTAAGTTGCGACTGAAAAGCAGTGCTGTTTTGAAACAAATTACAGTAATCTGCTGCTAAGGATATTATAATAGCTTTATTGCCTCTGTGAGCTGCGTGTCCCAGCCTCTCAGCCTCAGCTACTGCTATAACTGTTTATTAGTAGATAGCTAACTAGATTCAGTTTTTTTAAATTCAAAGATTCATCTCAAAACATTTGTCAAATGTGTTAAAAGTCTGAATATGAGCATTAGTCTCAGCGTTATCTCTCTCAGTGCTGGGTTTAGGGACCTCTGCCAATGAGGGCTTGTCCTGAAGGGGATTAGCGATGGCACTGTGGCTGTCTTGATGGACAATGAGCTGAGAAGGGAGGTTTCTTCTCTCGATCAGCCATCTGCTGACTTCAGGTTAGGTGCTCAGTCAATTTAGCTGGAATTACCACAGCTGTTTTCTTTTTGCTTAGCTGTTGCAAGCAAAGTGTATATAGATACACAGAAGGCTGTAGGCTGTGGGTAGCAACTCAGCTTCACAGCTTGACCCGTAAAGTCATTTTTATGTGGGTGTTGTTTGCCTCACCCTGGAAATTATTACTAGAGGCTTTTCACAGGCGTTCATAATTATAACGTCTTTCATTGTAACACATGCTTGCTTTTATCTTGACCATTGGTCCAGCCCACCCTTTTGTCACAAGTACTAAATACAAGGTTATAGTTGGGCAAAGAGCAGCAACACAAAGGCAAAAGAGTATACTGTGCTATTGCATGCACTTTTAGATGTGTATATAATATACTGACAGCTCACCCAACAGATATTATGCCAAAAAAAAAGTCTGCAAGTTGCAGGATTATGTTAATTAGAGGTTGTTTTTGACTCATTTTTGATTAATTGACCAGCCCTAGTTTAGCTAATAATCTCCAAATATCAGCAATAAATCATACCACCATTATATCTTAGAGTGAAACCTATATTTATATGTTTACCCTAGAATATATATATATTTATCACCAAGGTGAGGTTGGGTGGATTGTTCTTTGGCAGGCATGTGGTCAAAAATCTCCACATACTGACTATATTGGTTAGAGGTGGGAATCACCATCCAACTCACGATACGATATTATCACAATACTTAACGCACGATACGATATTATTGCAATTTTTAAAAATATTTTGCGATATTCAGATTCTGTACATAAAGGTAAACTTTATCAATATTCATTTTCTCTAATATCAAAGTCTCACACTCAGTCTTTCTCTCATTTCAGTTTTATTGTTGACAAACTGAACGGTTTGTATTACAGTCTAGTCCAACTTAACTGAATCAACCATCTGGTACAATTATAGCTATTCTGAACTATGCAGTTTATGAAAACTATGCAGCCCCTTCAGCAACTGAAAAATTTGAAAGTAAATTAAAACAAAATATAATTTTAAATTAAATAAAAAAGTTTTTAACTTAATTAAAATAAAACATGTCTTAAATTAAAATAAGTAAACTGTCATGTTTATTGCTGCCAAAAAAAAAGTTAAACACATTTGGGGTGGCTGTAGCTCAGGTGGCAGAGCGGATCAGCCACTAACCAGAAGGTCGGTGGTTCAATCCCAGGCTGCTCCAGTCTGCATGCCAAATATCCTTGGGTAAAATACTAACCCCATGTTGCTCTCCGATGCATCCATCGGAGTGTGAATGTGTATGAATGTTAGCTACTTAGCACTTAAGTTTAGAAGTGCTTGTGTGAATGGGTGTGATTGGGTGAATGAATTAGCTGTATAAAGCGCTTTGAGTGCTCGGACAGAGTAGAAAAGCGCTATATATAAGAACCAGTCCATTTGGACAGTGAAGGAATGTCAGGATTCTTGCTCAGAAAAAGGATCAACATGCTCTGAAGTCAGAGCACAAAACCTTTTTTGTAACAAAATATCGATTTCTGCTGTCCCTGTATCGATACATTATTAGCAAACAAAATATCACCATACTACACAGTATCGATTTTTTCCCCCACCCCTAATATTGGTATAGACCTCTCACAGGTACATTAATATAGATTTAGACCTTATACATAATAATGAAAAAAAAAAGATCATTGGTGTAAAATTGAGTTTGTCCAACAGCGTGGTTCCGACTTGTTCAGCTCAAGCCAAGACGTTTAAAGAGCCTTCGGTCAACAAGATCTATGTAGAAAAAGTAAAATTTACAAACTTGCTCATGATCACAGAGGTTCTCTGACATGGTCCTCTCTGTGCAGTGTGTAACAGTTTGCGGTCCGCTCTCCCAAGGCTGCTAACTGGGCCGTCTTCACCCATAATGGTGGCTGTGGGTTAGTGTGGTTAGCTGTTTGTTTTTGTGTGTTTCAGTTATTTAAAGTTGAAAGAATTTCATTGTAAAAAGACTGATGTTCAAAAAATTACATGAAGTTCGTTAAGTTTTAACAGTGTTAACACATAGCTAAGATAAGAGTTGACCAAAATAATAATATTTGTAATTATCATTATTTGTGGTATAAAAGGCTTGCCTTAATGTGCACGTTGACTTCTTTGGAGGTCTGTGTTTATTTGATGAGTCGCTTTTCTTTTTCATGGGCTAAATGTTCAGAATCAATTTGATGAAACACTAAAAGACTTTTAAACTTTTTATTTTATTAAAAACAAATTCCATGTAACAAATGGTGGAAATAAATATCAATCAAAAAATATTGTCTACACATTAGCTGTTTTAAGCATATTAGAGTATTAGAGCACAAGTCAAGGCAAGCTTAGAAATAGTTTGTGAGCTACATTGCTGAAAAGCTATTGAAAAAGGATCTAATCTTTTTCAGTGTACTCTAAATAAGGTCAGACAATGTTGCACAAACTACATTTTAAAGAAAGTTGTGATTCTTGATGTTTTAGAAGGTGGAAGTATAGAAAGTTTGCCACTTTGCACAAACTACTTTTTAACACAAAACTATAAAAACAGTGACATTTTGTGAGTTGTGTGCGCTCCACTGAGATTTGTAAGTCTTTTTTATGGCTGCTAACGAGACCACTTGTTTCTCTGCTGCGGAAAAGCACAGTGAAATTTATTGCAAGAAATTGGGCTTTCTGATTGGGTGCTTGCTCAAAAATTCTGCTCATACTACAAAAAGAAGTTCACACTTCATACCAGGCTTCCTACTGGCATCATTAGGCCTATATATCATTAGGCCAATCATTAATGACCTTTCTACAAAACCATATAATTTCTAAACACTAGTTTTCTAAACAAATGTGGGGATTTCACATCTTTCACATCACACAGCAAACCTACAGTATAGTCTCATTAAATACTGTGTCAATACTGTGCTCTTATTTTAAGGTCTGTTGGTAGTATTGCATCTCATTTGGACATGTTTTCTTTTTTGTTCTGGGCTGGTTTACAGTCAAACTGGCTCTTTACATACAAAGTTAAACCTACAGATGTACAGATCAATCTAACCCTAACATTTAACTACAATATTTAACTGCAAAGGTTAGGTGTGAAAATACCTAAAACACCAGTCACAAAACTAAATACTAAAGGCTACCAAAAGTTAACGTAGGATTAGATAATAATTTGCACAACACAGTTATCAGAAGTTAGTTCATAGTTAAATGTTAGTCGTTCAGGCCTGAAGAGCAGGGTTCAGGACGTGAAGGGTTGCAAACTGAAGTGTAATTTATGGTACCAGAAATTTGTCCATCTGTGTACGCAGGGGTGTCCAACTCCAGGCCTCAAAGGCCGGTGTCCTGCAGGTTGTAGATCTCACCTTGGGTCAACACACCTGAATCAGATGGTTAGTTCATTACCAGGCCTCTGGAGAACTTCAAAACATATTGAGGAGCTCATTTAACCATTTAAATCAGCTGTTTTGGATCAACCACACATCTAAAACCTGCAGGACACTGGCCTTTGAGGCCTGGAGTTGGACACCCCAGGTGAACAGGTTTCCATTTGCCCAGTTAGCAGAGAGGGGTTTTCAGTCACTACAGACGTTCTCACTTCCAGTTCTCCGGAGTCCTATCTTTCTAAAATGTAGTCTTAAATTAGATGAAAATTAAAAATGTAACTTTTTCAAAAAATGACAAGGATGGTGTCAGAATTTCCCTTAAAAATGCTCATGAATATCGAGTATTTCCTGGGTTTTGGCATCAAGTTGGAAACTCTAGCATTGCTACAACCCTTATAGAGTTAGATCTATTTTAAGATGAACAATAATCTCCATAGCTACAACTAAGATCTATGCAAAAACCTGCTCAGACAACCTTTATGTAATAATTCCTGCTAGAGGTATCGTAAAGAAGTGTAGTGTGTATGTCAAGAAATGTCTCTAGCATGCCAAAGTTAAGTCAGAAGAATCCAAACCTAATGCTTAGCTATAAACGTCTTGGCTTCAGCTTGTCTTTTCTAAAAACAACCCCCACTTACACTTCCCTCAGCCCTGTACCTTGATTTAGGGATAACCCATCTGGCTAAATGTCAGATTAAAGTCCATTAGACTTGAACGAATCTAAGTGTCTGTGTGTCTGCATGCAATTACGTGTCTTTGTGCAGACTGCCACATGTGTGCTGTGTTCTTGAGTATCCAGTAGTAGCACATGAATGAATTTCACTTCTTTAACTTTTGTCCCGTCTCATTAGTTTTGAGTCTTCAGCAGCAGGGTGCTGTAGTTAGCCCATTAGCTAACCGGCTAACTGGGCTAATCAGTCTTCTACTTTATTACCCAGACAGCTGGGTGGCAGCCAAGTAGTGTGTGACAAGCTCTGGAGTTCACCTACTCTTCTACACACATTAATCCTGACCCCTTTCCTTCCCTGACAGATGGGATAGCCTGTCTAGGATTGCTATTTAATTACTTTAGTAATTAAGTAGCATGTGTGTGGTTCCAATAGACAGCACCACTTAATCTAGCACAACTAGGCTTTTATTACATGCTCCAGGCAACACATAGTTGGAATTGGAACTTATCTTCAGGTCTATTATGTATTTCTTGCTAAAAAGAACAAGCTGCCAGTCAGGCAGGTGAATGATTGTGGCTACGGTGTCGCTGCCTCCACATGCCCTGGAACAGTTTTCTTGTGTTTGGATATGAATCTGTGATGCAATGAAAGAGAAAAATTCTGTATCTGTAGGCAGCGTAGTTTGACTTTGTGGAATTGCTTGCGTGCTTGTATAGACAAGGACATGTGATTGTCTGACATGGAGGTGTTTATTTACTGGAACGTGTATGGACGAGGAGCATACTTTCCAAATGCATCTTGTAGCTAATGAGCATCAGCAGGAGCCGCTGTTCATGTTGCTTTGATCCTCTCAGTTTCTTTTCTCTTTTTAATACATTCATTTACATTTTAGCATTTGCAACTCTTCATGTCTCTTCCGCTGATTTGAATGCAAATAAAAATCCCTTCCTGTGCTGACTTTGTACTCTGTTCATTGTAAGAAGAACTGCCAGGATAACAGGATAACAGTGTCTTGGATGAACAGATCAGTGTGTCTATGTTAGGCATCTGTGACATGGAAAGAACAAGCGGGTCTGATGTTTTTAGGTTTTCATTTTAGTTGTTTTTCAAATTTGGATTCTCAGCAGCCCAACGAGGATGCAGAAGGATGTGAGGTTTCCACGATGTGAGACTTAAAGTGTAACATTATTAGAACTTTATCCCTTTATTCCAGTGCCTTAAATAATTTATGAGTGGCTGTCAAAAACTCTTTTCCCCACTTTGTTTCTATATTTGCCTATAGTTGAATGTGGAATCTCTTCTTTATAATAATAATGCTGATAATTGTTTTAAAGATATTTACATAGGCACTCGAAGCAGAGATAGTAACGTGAGCGTCACATTGTAGCTTAGATACATTTGTGTTTTAGTCAGGTTACCTCTAAGCTTGCAAATGCATTTCAGGTCATATGAAATAGTAATTTTTTTCCTATGTGCTTACTTATTTGATATATTGATTAATATCAAAGCAAATAAAATGTCAGTTAATTAGTATGGATGATGGGGTTTGTGTCATGGCTGTTACGTTTTGTTTGATTAGAGCAGTCCGTGGTGTTGTAGCTTCTGTCCTGGTTTGTGTCCTAAAAGAAGAGTTTGGGATCTTATGCCTAATTTGCAGAGAGGACAAACTGAACTCTCTTCTTAAGCTAGAAAGAAATATTACAGCTTTTCCATCTGTGTAGTAGAGTCAGGCTTTGTGTAGCTGTAGCTGCAAGTTCAATAATCATTTGATAGTTAACTTAGTGGAGGGGGTCAGTGAGGATAGGAGCTCATGGTCAATTGATTTTTGTTTTTTACACCTCAGCAGCTGGATTGGAAAAAGCCTCAAGGCTGTGCTGCTGGCACGATTTTGAATTTGAATTTATTTATTTAAAAGGACAGTGCAGTTAAACATAGTTCAAGTGCAAGACATGAGACTGATGTACCGCACATAGGTTTATAGCTACTGTTAATTTTCAACAATTGTCCCTTGTTGGGCTTACAATCTAAATAAATACATATTACAATAAAACATACATTTTCATAAAACCAAATTACATCATAAATACAATTACAATTGATAGACAATGATTTAAAATAAAATTAAAATCATCAGATAAAATGACTACAACTTTGGTTTCCCTGTAACCACACTTTAAACTTCAGTGTAAAAGATCTAATGTCTGTAATCAGTTTGATATCGGTTGGAAGTGTGCTCCACAGATGGCAGGCCTTTATAGAAAAAGCTGACTGACTGAATGTAGATCTGCGATATAATATCTTGCAGTTGCCGTTCACCTTACTCCTAGTAACACGATTACTGTCTTGTCTCTGAATGTATCTATTGAGACACTCTGGGGCCATCCTATTTATACATTTAAAAACTAATTTAAGATAACACCAATGATTAAAACTCTTAAAACAAAGTAAGTTATATTTCTGTAAAATGTGACAATGATGCCACCGAACCGATTTTTTATCCATTATTTTTAAGGTTTGATTATATAAGGATACCACAGGCTGAATTGTAGGTGGTGCTGCTTGCGTCCAAACTGTCATACAATATGAAAAATGTGAAAATATCATAGAATGCATAAATAACTGAGCTGCTGAAGTGGGTATATAGTGCTGAATTAACTTAAAACAATTCAGATTAGTCTTGACCGTCTTAGAAATCTTCTTTACATGCTTGTCAAATTTAAGATGTGAATCTAAAATTATTCCTAAAATCTTAAAATCTTAAATCTTTGAAAGTGGAGTGAGCAAACAGCTGGTGGAAGATGAGTCATTCAAACTGTACTTTGTGTCTTTGCTTGATAACAGTAAATACACAACAAATGACCCAGGTAAGTTACCTTCGAGGCTGTAACCCAAGTACAAATGAAATAAACCAAATATAGAGCATACAATTAAAAAATAAATACGATTTGCAAAAACGGGTGCACATAGCAGACTCCTTAGACAACTCCACATCATCAAAGAGCTGATGGTTATGAGCAAGCACAAGTTGTGCAAGCAATACACAAAAGTTTTCCAGGCTGGTGAACTTTTGGTGACCGGTCTCATATTTCCTCTAGTATTTGGAACGACTGCCTCGCCACTCAGTGAAGACAAAAGAAAGAGAAAGGAATGTCTCCTTAGTTAATCTATCATAATGTTTTTTGTTATTAAGAGGTGTTTCAATCCTGGTATGTGGCTCTTCTTTTGCCTCTTCAGTGGTAGATCTGTTCTCCATTTGTGGATTAACGTTTTAGCTGGATTAAATTGTCGGTGTGATCCCAGCTTCTTGCTACTTTGAAACAGTTGTTGGATTGGCTGTCAGAGCAACATATCCGGAAGGTCAACCTTACTAGGAAGCAGATTTATCCTATTTAACAAGATTACATTACTTAAATAATGTTGCTTTGTAAAATCCTTCTAGGCGTGGCTGCGCGTGGGAGGCTGGTTGCAATCGTTGCTTTCATAAGAAAGAAAATAATCTGTGATTGCCGTGACGTGTTTGTGTAACCAGACTGATAATTTAGAGAGGTGTAATGTATTAGCATTCTGTATTAGTGGCTAAATTATGGTACTTCATGGAAATGAAATATCATATACCTTATATAGGGTTGTTAACTGAACCCAAACCATAGCACAAGGAGCAAGAATGTCCACTGACCTATTTTAACTGAAATTAAGCCACTGCTCCTGCACCCTTTTAGCATGTCCAAGGAACAATTTCCCCCTACAATCCAGAGATTATTACAGTGGCTTGCAAAAGTATTCGGCCCCCTTGAACTTTTCCACATTTTGTCACATTACAGCCACAAACACAAATCAATTTTATTGGAATTCCACGTGAAAGACCAACACAAAGTGGTGAACATGTGAGAAGTGGAATAAAAATCATACGTGATTCCAAACATTTTTTACAAATAAATAACTGCAAAGTGGGGTGTGCGTAATTATTCAGCCCCCTGTGTCGATACTTTGTAGAACCAGCTTTTACTGCAATTACAGCTGCCAGTCTTTTAGGGTCTGTCTCTACCAGCTTTGCACATCTAGAGTCTGAAATCCTTGCCCATTCTTCTTTGCAAAACAGCTCCACAACTGCTCTGTGACGGCCTCAGAGGTTGTCTAAGAGAATATTGGGAGCAACAACACCATGAAGTCCAAAGAACACACCAGACAGGTCAGGGATAAAGTTATTGAGAAATTTAAAGCAGGCTTAGGCTACAAAAAGATTTCCCAAGCCTTGAACATCCCACGGAGCACTGTTCAAGCAATCATTCAGAAATGGAAGTAGTAGGGCACAACTGTAAACCTACCAAGACAAGGCCGTCCACCTAAACTCACAGCAGAACAAGGAGCTGATCAGAAATGCAGCCAAGAGGCCCATGGTGACTCTGGACGAGCTGCAGAGATCTACAGCTCAGGTGGGGGAATCTGTCCATAGGACAACTATTAGTCGTGCACTGCACAAAGTTGGTCTTTATGGAAGAGTGGCAAGAAGAAAGCCATTGTTAACAGAAAACCAGAAGTCCCGTTTGCAGTTTGCCACAAGCCATGTGGGGGACACAGCAAACATGAAGAAGGTGCTCTGGTCAGATGAGACCAAAATGGAACTTTTTGGCCAAAATGCAAAACGCTATGTGTGTAGGAAAACTAACACTGCACATCACTCTGAACACACCATCCCCACTGTCAAATATGGTGGTGGCAGCATCATGCTCTGGGGGGCTTCTCTTCAGCAGGGACAGGGAAGCTGGTCAGAGTTGATGGGAAGATGGATGGAGCCAAATACAGAGCAATCTTGGAAGAAAACCTCTTGGAGTCTGCAAAAGATTTGAGACTGGGGCGGAGGTTCCCCTTCCAGCAAGACAACGACCCTAAACATAAAGCCAGGGCAACAATGGGATGGTTTAAAACAAAACACATCCATGTGTTAGAATGGCCCAGTCAAAGTCCAGATCTAAATCCAATCGAGAATCTGTGGCAAGATCTGAAAACTGCTGTTCACAAACGCTGTCCATCTAATCTGACTGAGCTGGAGCTGTTTTGCAAAGAAGAATGGGCAAAGATTTCAGTCTGTAGATGTGCAAAGCTGGTAGAGACAGACCCTAAAAGACTGACAGCTGTAATTGCAGCAAAAGGTGTACAAAGGTCTACAAAGTATTGACTCAGGGGGCTGAATAATTACACACACCCCACTTTGCAGTTATTTATTTGTAAAAAATGTTTGGAATCATGTATGATTTTTGTTCCACTTCTCACATGTTCACCACTTTGTGTTGGTCTTTCACGTGGAATTCCAATAAAACTGATTCATGTTTGTGGCTGTAATGTGACAAAATGTAGAAAAGTTCAAGGGGGCCGAATACTTTTGCAAGCCACTGTATGCACACCATCTTTTCATAACTCAGGCCTCCATGTTTATATCACTGTAACTTGCTTGGCATCACTGCTGTGAATGGATGTATGTGATTTGTGACACCTAACCACATACAGCAGTTATGTGACCAGGTCTGAGAGCACACTTGTCCATCACCTGTGTATTGGATCAATTCCTTTAAGGTTACATTTAAAGCGTATTGTGCTGGATATATTTGTATAGCTATCAGGTTCATTTTCACAAAAATTATAGCCTCTTTCAAAGCATAGGTAATGATTATGGTTTTTTTTCTATTCCACCCAAGCAGATAGGTGCACACTGTACTCATAATGCTGGTGTTTACTTATGTGCTTCTCACAAGTGAATAAGAAATTCACCGTGTTTGGTTCAAAACAAGATGACGTTTTGTCATTCAGAGGTAATTCAAACCTTAAAACCTGATCTCAGAGTACGGTGATTCACTAGAGAATACCAAAGTACACCCAGGAAGTAATCATTCCTCCAAAACCAATATTTTTTTTTATTTTTAAAACAGTCTAACAGAGCTTCAGGTCTTATAATTGTAGGAGGAATGCATGAAAAATGAAGGAGGGGCAGCAAAGTGACTTGGGTAAACATGATTTGAATGGTATGTAAAGTGTTTCGTTGCTAGGGCGCAAGGCTGACATGTTATGTAATATGAAATGTACAGCCGTGCGCATGCCTCCTGTGTACATTCACACTGGTTCATGTGCACGCTGCACAACAGATCTGTTTCATTTCCATACTGGCTTATTGGCAGAGAATATTGAGTGTGTCTGACCTAGTTGCCAGCAGCACCATGGGAGATTACTTTCTTCATTTTTAACAATGGAGCAAATTTATTGGATAATGCAGCCCGGAGCTGTTTTGATATTAAGGGTTTTTCTCAAGACCCAGTTCAAGCGCTTATTCTTATAGCGAGCGATACAGCGCTGGAGCAATTGATAAAGAATTGATGAAGCCAAAGTGTGTCACTTTGCAAGTTTGGTGTATGTGCATGCCCTTGGGTGTGTGCTGTTTACAGTCCTGTCTTTAATGAGTAGTTTTAGGAAGCTCTGCAACTCACTTGAACACGCAGTTCTCATTTTCATTCACAGCTCATGTGCTACATTGCGTCCCTGCACAACTGAGGGTAAAACAAAAGGTGTTCTGTTGCAGGTGTTAGTCTGCTAGGAAACCCCATTCGGCTGCCACTCAGTTATGTATTTAAAGACACATGGTGCTCTTGCTGTAGGGCTTGTTTGTCTGTGCAGGCAGATGTATATTCCTCTGCTCAGCCAGCTGCATTAATATGCATTACATGTTGGGCTGTGGAGCTATGCCTTTGCAGGATTATACCTTATTACACCTGACAAGCTGCTGTTCTCTGAGGCAGTTTCAAATTGAAAGAAATGTCAAGCTGAATGAGGATATTGTTGTAAAATCTGAGGTGAAACTAGTAATAACTTTGGAAAGAGTTTTGAACAATATGGCAGAAAGATTAAACTTGCTGATAGCATCATTTTGCTACAGCGATCCTCTGGTGTGTAGCTGGTAAGTGTATTTATCCCAGCAATAGTAGGGGAACAGTCTAGAAGAGAAAATGCGCCGCCAGGAATTCAATTCAAGTAAAAAATATGCAAGTTCCTCATCTATGAAAAGTACAAGTGTTTAAAGATGAGCTTATTTGAATGACTGCACTTTCGGGTGGTTTAAGTTGCAGTACTGCATTATATTTTGTTACTGTTGTGTCAAAAAATAAAGCTTTTTTCAGCTTTTTTGACTTTAGGCATACATACATTATGGAGCCAGAGTAAAGCAGGGTTAGTCTCTGCTCTCCCTTGGTGGTTTGGTTTGAGGGACTGTATTTACTCTCTCAGTAATCAGTGCACTTAGATGGATGTGCTCCTCAGATAAGTGTTTCCCTTGATGAGGTCTTTACCACAACCCATGGTGGGGGCGGTTGTCCCGGCCCACAACTCCTAAATCAAGTGTCCTTCTCTGCTGTTGCAAATGAGAAGTCGGTAAGGGTGTAATTGGGTTTGCATATTCTGTGGGATAAGTCCATGGACTGTTTTCCAGATATAGAGGGAAAACTATAATGACATTCCAAAGAGACTAGCTTGCAAGTAAACACTGGGATTAATGCTATGTTTTTGTCAAAAGGCATTTAAAAGACTTTTCTGTCTTTCTGTTATCATACTGAAAATACAGACACTACAAATTACATAATTGGCTATCTGACATGTTACATTGCAAAGTTGCACCTTAGTACTTGCTGCTGCGTGCTTAAAATGTAAAAATGAAGAAAAACTAATTAGTTAGGTAGCAGTACTTGCTATTTTCTTGTACAGTGTACAAAATGGCAATAAACAGCATAAAACATGATGTTATTTCCAAGTGAGAAGAATTAAGCCAATGCAAACATCCCTCAAATCTTTATTCTATCTGAAGGCCACCATTTGGCAACACAAATGTACTCTTTCCTATTGAGTTTATGGGATTTGTCATGCTTGTGGGTCATATTGACTACAAAATGACCCACAAGCATGACATATTACCAAGTTTTAGAAGTCTTGGTCATACTGTGTTTCATTGGCTCAATGAATAATTATTTTTCGATCACAAGTCATTACCCAGTGAGCTTGCGGTTTTGCAGTCAGACGCGCTGCTTCCTCAAGTCTAGTTTTATGGAGCAGAGATGGTGAAAACGCTAATCTCAAGGCTTCAAAATGGGATTTAAGAAATCAGTGGATGACTTCATGGTATCTGCTTCCATCTTTTTATATGGCTAATGTGTGTAGCTCATAGGGCTGGGCGATATGACCCAAAATTCATATCTCGATATTTTTTACCTGGACGGCGATATAAGATATATATCTCGATTTTTTTTTTTAAAGCCATAAAGTAAGAACAAAAAGAGACTTCTTAGTCAAAGCTGTGTCCCAGATGTCACACAGGCACTTTTATTAACATAGAGCATAGATGTACATAAAATTTACTCAAAAATAAATTATGAGCATTTATTAAATAATAATGCTCCACAAATAAAAGAAAACAATGTTGTTTTTGTGCATAACAAAAAGCTCACAATTGTGCAGTCAAAATGTAAACTAAAAGACGCTGAGCATAGTAACAAAGACAGATTTCACAGCTGCTCTGTTCCCAACTTCTACTGTGTGACTGACAGCATTGAGTTTGAAATCCTCTTCGTAACCACGTCTCTTAACAGGTGCCATTTATGGTCCTTATACACAGTAGGGTAATATTACGTTGAAGCACAGTACATATCACTCCGCGAGGCTCCTCGGTAGCCGTAATGCTCTGACAATCCATCAACCGGTGCAGCACCTAGTGATGGGATTTCCGGCTCTTTTTAGAGATCCGGCTCTTTTGGTTCGGCTCACTAAAAAGAGACGGCTCTTTCGGCTCCGAACCGGCTCTTCAGGTTGTTTTGTTGCTTTAATTAATTTATTATTAACAATAATATTAAATTATGCACAAAAGGAATTACTAACGTAAAAAAAGTGGTTTTAATTATATATGTTTATATATAAATATATGCGGTGGCCCCTAGAGACAAAACACGTACAAACTCCAAAACACATTTCTAGCATGAACTGAACTTCCAAAGCAGAGCTACTAGATCACTTAAATTACACAATTGAAAGCATGTTTGTGTATTTATACACAGGCACTCATATATATTCAAATAATTTAAAAACAATGTTCATTTACCTGTTACTACCACACACCAAATCCGGTTGTTGGTTCTTGCTGGCTTGTGTAGCCACTAGGTAACAAAAGCTCAACACTGCACCCAGCATTCTGGAGCACTTCTGTTGACTTTTGTACGTGTTTTGAGTTTTTATGTGCTTCTGAGTTTGTACGTGTTTTTACATGTTTTGGAGTTTTTACGTGTTTTGGAGTTTGTACGTGTTTTTACGTGTTTTGGAGTTTGTACGCGCTTCAGGGTTTGTACGTGCTTCAGAGTTCGTACGTGATTTGAAGTTTGTATGTGCTTTGTCTCTAGGGGCCACCGTAAATATACTTTTATTTATTCACTCCACATAAAATGTAATAAATAAATCATATAATACAAAAATCAACTATTCACATTTCAACTTTTAACTATTTAAATTTTCAGCTTTTTCCTTTTAAACAAATTTAAAGTGAAACAACACAAAACACTGCAAACCACAACACAATTAAATATAAATTAAAATATGAAAACAAAAATAACATGCATATTCTCTGTCATATGGACCTGCATGAATAAACTTTCTGAATCCTTTATCATCTGCAACTGAAAATAGTTGTGGATGATTACTATACCTTTCTAATGTGACGTTGTTGTCCCTGGCTCTCTTTCTCTCTCTCTGGCTCTGTTCCTGTGCTACTGAGTGTAACTACCGCCCCTCCCCCCTCTGCCCAGCGTAAACACAAGGCTCGCGTGCTGAGTGAAGCAGAAAAAAAGTGCGAGAGAGAGGCTGAGAGAAAGAAAAAAAAACAAAAACAAAAACCCACGTGACGGTTCGCGTCGTTCACGTCAAAGAGCCGGCTCTAAGAGCCATTTCGTTCGCGAACGACCCATCACTAGCAGCACCGTAGCTTACCAAAGTCGTACTAAAACATTTTTTGACAGATTGTGCTGTGTATCACATAAAATCGGTTCGCGGCCATCAAGCACAACCAGAATTCATACATAAGGCGCGCTGTCAACTTTTGAGAAAATGAAAGGATTTTAGGCTGTGCAGCGCCTCTGGGCTGCATGGCGTTAGCGTGGTTAGCTAGCTAACACGTTGACGGCGTCCAGCCCCACGCACGGGGCGATGCGCAGTAACTCTCTAACGGAGATTTGCCGTGTCCATCTTGTCGCTTCCTGCAGGTGAAGCAATGGGGGAGGGAGGGGGAGTTGTGTTCAGTGAAGGAGGGGCGAGGCCGAGTAAAGTTGCGTAGAGACAAAAGTGGACGAAAGAGAGGCAAACTTGCGGCTCCACAAGTATAGTTATAACGTAACATAGACTATATCGATATAAAGGATATTGTCACATCTTATATCTCGTATAAAAATATATCGATATTTTTTAAAAACTCGATATATCGCCCAGCTCTAGTAGCTCATAGACAATGTAGTGTATAATGACACACTCTTGGGACCTGGAGGAAAACTGCAGCATTTTAGTAATTGTTTTTAATGAAGGTTCTGGTTGTTGCCATCAACGAGTTATCTCTTGCCAGCATAGAGACAAATATAAACCTTTATACACAAGTGTGTATTTTGGCTTTATGCATTTATTTTTTTACGCAAGTAGATGATGATCAAAGCCATTTTAAACAAAGTTTTGCAGCTGTACAAACTAAACCAACACGCATCTCTGTCAGCTCCAGTCTTGTTGAAGGAGACAAAAATAAGCAGGCCAGCTTTTTTTCTGCTCTTTCTTTTTAATTTATATTTTCCAGCCGGTTTTTCCCGACATAAAGAGGCTTCACAGCCGTACTCGTCTGATCTTGCAGCAAGACTTTCAACAACTCATTTACATGTTTTCTTTCACCTCACACATACATATACACTAAAAAGAAACTTCCCCCTCGTATTACCTGAAACTCATTTCTCCTCCTGCTCATCTCTTCTGATTGTTCCTCCACTCTTCCTTCATCTGCATTCTCTCCACATCAAAGAGTCGAGATCCGTTTTTTCTGTCCGGGATGCTTGAGCAACAGTAGTTTTGCAAACTGCTAATGCATCTGGTGATGCTATCAAAACACAGCACTGTGCGTCGGGGTTTTTTTGGCTCTTTTTTCTGGCAGAGAGCGTTCACATCAACATCGTCTCATATCTTAGTGTTTAATCTTTTCATTTGGTCTATACACATCAGCTTTCAGAGCAGGGCAGACCCCGTCACTTCTCCATCTCTGCAAGAAAACACAATATTAGAGATTTACTACATCCCTTGTTACCAACTCTTAGGAATGACGTTGAGTCAAGATGCTGCTAATTGGATGTATGCTTATGTGAAAAGGAGGCCCTTGCTGCTTTTGTGCAAAGAGATAAAGAGCTAGGGCAGAAAAGTCGGGAGGCCACAGTTCATAGAGAGCTAACATGTAGGATTTCATGGTGGGCGTGCTATGTTAGGAATTCCAACTCATGTTGTAACTAGAACTCCTGAAAGGCTCTGTTCTTTCCTGGTGGCTGGGACATCTCAGACCCCGCTTTGGCACTGAGCCCAGCCCCTCTGTCTAATTATCAATGTGCCTTTTTGTGTCTTTGGAGTCCTGTTTTTATGTATGTCTTCAGCAACATCAGCTCTACAAAAGGCCTGGAACTGCTGTAAAATGAACACAGCAGCGTTAGGCGTGACTGTATTTATTCTCTATGCACAAGCGTTCAAACACTCTCACTGATTTCCTCACATGAAGTGAGAATTTCAGATTTATCCACTGAATTCACTGAAGCTTCCTAGAAGTTACCCAAATTGACCCGCATAAGTCTGTAAAGGTTAAATTGGATCATTAATGAACTTACACATGAGTCATTACAGGATCGTCTCACTTTAAAAATCCAAGTCATTTTCTCTTGATGACTTTTGTGGACTGGAAAATCAATATATCAGAAAGAAAGACAGAAATAATATTTAATCATTGCTCCATAGGTCTCTCTTTTAGGAGGCTGAGGGGTAGCAGTGGCCAGACTCCAGCGAACCACGATAAAAGCCTTTATCCATAAATGGAGAAACTTTGTAACAGTGGTGAACAGTGGCCTACCAAAAAGTTAAAGAATTTTGAGGTCAAGTCCAACTTGTACAGAATGCTGCAGCTCGCCTTTTGACGGTGAAGAAACATCAACATATTACTCCGGTGCTTGCTTCCCTTCATTGGCTTCCAGTGCGTTTTAGAATTAAATTCAAAATCTTACTTTTAACTTATAAAGTGCTAAATGGCCAGGCACCGGACTATCTGTCTGACCTTGTGCAGCTGTATACTCCCTCTAGAGCCCTTCGATCAAGTGATCACCTGCTCCTTACTTTACATAAGTCTAGGATGGTTCATAGAGGAGATCGGGCATTTGCAGTTGTGGCACCAAAAATGTGGAACGATCTACCTCTCCACATTAGAAAGGCCCCAACTGTTACTCTTTTTAAATCGCATCTTAAAACATATTTTTTTACTCTGGCTTTCGAAACTGTAGGAGAGTTACCAATTCTTTTATCCTAATCCCCCCCCCCCCCCCCCCCAAAAAAAAAATAAATAAAAAAATTGCAGGTTTAAGACACTTCCTTGGGGTCACTTTTCAGACCTGGGGGATGTTCCTGGCAACTAATTTCTTAGTCGACTACATGAGGAAAAAAATGAGGCTAACCAGCTCGTCTAAAACTAAGAAACACTCAGACATTGAGTTAAATTTGTGAACCTTGAATAGGACGATGTCAAAAACTCAGACAAAGGCATTTGAAACCATTAATCACAATTAAAATGTTAACAGTTACACTAAACGACTTGTACGTCTGGTACCGAATAGTGATAACAACGACTAAATGTGTTGTCGCACACATCCCTAATCTATACTGTGTTCATCAACAATGCGGTCATTTTTTTTAAAGCTATGACACTGTTATCCATCCGTCTGCAGTCTGCTATTTGGCTCAAGCACTAATAAAAATGGTTGCAGGAAGGGTGGATGTCACAGTTTGCATGTCAACTGTAATCATAGCTGTAGAAACAGTGCACTATTGAGTTGATGCTGGCAATGTTTCTACAAGTGCAACAAGTTTTCCACACTTCTGCACACCTCTACACACACACACACAGTCACATGTGATTTTCCACACCTGTGTGGGAAAACACAATGAAAGGAATTGACTCAGATGAATGGTGCTGATTTAGAGGGCCTGATAATCTGGTTCCTGTGTGGGTCCTTGGTAGACAGTGGAGCCTTTACTTTGCCTTTGCTGTAGGATGAGAAACAATAGAGCTATGTGAGCATTTTCATTTCTTTTTAGATGCTGAAGATGGATTATATTTGCTATCGGAGTGTAGTTTGGTATTAGTTAAAATGTGGCATTAAGGGTGGAGTGAAGCATTGGGATGATGGTAAGATGTGAGTTGGATAGTTAAAGAAAAGAGAAATATGCACGTACAAGAAAAGGTCTGACTTTGATATTTTATCAAACTTTTTAAAGGTTCCTGAATAAAATGTATTTATTTCATAACCGCTAAACCTGTTTGTTGGCAACTACTCTTCAATTTGAGTTCACCTCAGTTGTTGTGAGTCAGGAGGATTGCAAGACAAAAGATCATTGCGTAGTCTGTCTTGGAGGGCTGAATGAATGAGTGAGACATGGAATAAGAAGCACCGTCTCTTCCAAGGAGAGTGGGGAACAAAACAACAACCACCTGTAGTCAGTTAGGAAGACTGAACTGGTATATTTGCACCAAGTATATCTTTTATCTGTGCGTGCTCGAGTTTTTTAGGCTGTCACTCTCAATTTTAAAGAGCTGTGATAAGATGGTGATGTAAATGAGGGTAAATCATACATTTCTGCAAGGTTGAATCATTTGGCTGCTGTGAGGGTGTCAGACTCGCTGTGAGATGGGGAAGGGCGAGGCAACGGGAGGCGAGGAAAGCTCTCCTGTCAGGGATGTCAGGTTGTTTGATAAAGGGAGTGACGACAGAGAAGTGCAGAGGAAAGAGAAACATTTTGAAGGCACACACAGGTTTGAGAGCAGAGCGTTCTGAATAAAAACAAATAGAAAAAATCAAATATGTCGGCAATGACCTGTTTTTGACCCTCTTGTCATTTTGTCCATGTCTGTCTTTTTCCAGAGCTGCTGGGCTCCACCAAGAGGCTCAACATCAACTACCAAGACTCAGATGGGTAAGAGGCGTGCATAACATGAAGCTGAGTCAGTGGAATGCAATGGAAGAGTCATTGTTTCTTGATTGATGTGCAGATTGTGTTCAGTCTTCACAGAATGACTCACAGTAGCATCACATGCATGTACTGACAGAGCGTCCTTCAGTTTTTACTTCACTCTTTGTTTTCCAATAATGTCTGTTAGAGCGTGGAGTAAAATGATTCTTTATATTCACTTAGATTCATTCTGACTTCTTTCAGAGGTTTATAGAAGATGTTACCTTTATTCCTGCAGTTTAAGGCTACAGACACTCGATGGAAAACAGTGACTGGAGACCACCGAGCAACATTATTGCAACCATATCCAGTCAAAGTGGTTGCATCAGCTCTGAGACCACTCCTATTCAGTTGCTGCCTTCAAAGTGACTTTGGTGCATCATGATGGCGATGAATCAGAAATAAAACTGTGTTAAGATCAGTGTTGGTCAAGTTACTTGAAAAAAGTAATCAGTAACTAATTACTGATTACTCCCCCCAAAAAGTAATCCCGTTACTTTACTGATTACTTATTTTCAAAAGTAATTAATTACTTAGTTACTTAGTTACTTTTTAAAAACACAATTTACACCCTGAATAGGTGATAAAGTGATAGATCTTTCAGCCCAATTCTACTTTTTCTGCATAATCCATCATACAAAATGTAATCAAATGGAAAAGTCTCTTTTTAAAACTTGTTTTATTAGTTTTAATCTTTTAACTTTATGCATCAAGCAAAAATATAATTATATGCAACATTCACTGACTTGAATAAATTAGTTTAACATTTAAACTTATTTTCTGCACATTCCAGCACATAAAATATTTTTTGTGTTTACACTCAGTCTTTCAAATAGCTGCAAGTAAAACACAGCAGAAAATAAATAAAGTCAAAGACTAGCGGTCCTGTTGCTCTATTTTCACCTGTAAAGCAGGAGTGAGATAGGCGGAGGTTTACCCTGGTGCAGGTGTGCAGCGGTCAGTGGAAGAATCAGCGAGTTTCTCTGTGAGTTTCCCATTACATCATAGCGCACTCGGTGCTAGCTTGGAAGTTTAGTTTGAGTTTTTTTCGCTGTAAAAAGAAGTTTTCTTCCCACGCACAACGGACACTAATGTTTTTGTCACTTTTCATGGAATCAAACTCAAAGTAAGGTTTGTACTTCCAGCTTTAAACGCTGCACGCTCATACTCTCTCTGCACTCGATATATTGTCCGTTGTTGCTCTGCACACAGCTGTTGTCACGAACGTCGCACTTGCTTACGTCACTGTCATGAGACATTCTCGCAAAAAATCACGGTTTTAGTAACGCAGTAACGCAGCGTTCCTACGGGAAAGTAACCGTAATCTAATTACCGTTTTTGCAATAGTAATCCCTTACTTTACTCGTTACTTGAAAAAAGTAATCAGATTACAGTAACGCGTTGCCCATCTCTGGTTAAGATGGAGTGTCAGCTTATGAATGAATAGGGTTAAGTTGGCACTTATATGGAATATGTTTATAATAGTACCATAATTAAATGTGAAAAACCTCAAATCTGTTGCTCACTGTTTCTGTTTGCATCACAACTGCCGTGTGGTACAGAGCCAGGGGCGGGCTTGCCACTGTCAGCGTGCTGACAAACTTAAAATGAAAACAATAAGAAGAGGCTGAGCAAAACTGAATATGTTTATGATTTAAGGATGAACTCTGAAAATGCTGGGGACTGTGCTGCTCTGAGAACTGAGACTGAGGTGGAGCACGAGTTGCTTTATTCCTCCATATAAACATGAAATCTATGTGTCATCGGTGACATGTATGAGATGCTGACTGACACAAAACATTTATTTATTTAAATTTTTCATTTTCATGTTTTTTTGGAGGGGAGGTCTCATGCATATATTCACAAATTAGAGAAAAAAGCTGGAGGTAGAATAGAGTAGATAGAATAGAATAATCCTTTAATTGTCCCACACACAGGGGAAATTTGGTTGTATCAGCAGCAAAAAAACAAAAAGAACAGGACACAGAACAGAAAACACAATTTTTACATGTTTACTAGAGGTGCAACGATACACAAAATTCACGGTTCGGTTCGATACTTTGGTGTCACGGTTTGATATTTTTTCGATACAAAAAAAAATGTTCATGAATTTTTAATTTGTCATTTATTAAAATTATAAATATGTATTTTAACTCAAAAGTACTGTTTTTAAATTTAATGTTGCTGAAACATTTCCACAGCATGTCTTTTATCCTGTCTTCCTTCTCTCACCCCAACCGGTCGCAGCAGATGGCCCCGCCCCTCCCTGAGCCTGGTTCTGCCGGAGGTTTCTTCCTGTTAAAAGGGAGTTTTTCCTTCCCACTGTTGCCAAAGTGCTTGCTCATAGGGGGTCATATGATTGTTGGATTTTTCTCTGTATCTATGAAGCGCCTTGAGGCGACTTTTGTTGTGATTTGGCGCTATATAAATAAAATTGAATTGAATTGAATTGAATTGAAACAACAAAGTAATAAAAAATAAATCTATCTGATTGAGGAATCACTCATCTTTGGAAAAGAGAGTTTATTACAGAGAAATGTCTCTTTCCAAAATAAAAGCTATACTATACGCTTCTTCTGGGCTATATTCTCAGCAGCATATTAAACATATCAGGTCCCCATAAGGAGAATCATGTGCTAACGGCTGTCTAAATGACTCGGGTAAAGTTTGTAGCATGCGTGCTTGTTGTTTTTGTCTGCTTCCACTTGTCTTTGCACGAGGATGATGTCGGAGTAAATGTGCAGTCATATTCGTTGTGTTCCCACTAGTGCTGTCAGCGTTAATCTGAAATGACGTTAACGCCACAACACGGCAAATCTCCGTTAACGAGCTACCGCGGATCACCCTGTGCGTGGGGCTGGACGACCAACACGTTAACGAGCTAACTGTGCTAACACACTAGTTCCCACCAATGTAATTGAGCATTGCTGGCACATCCAACATACTGTTTTACTTTAGTCTATGACGCGCTTACCTTCAGGGTCATACTTCACATGAAGACCAAAATAGTTCCAAACGCCAGATCTGAATGAGGGTGGGGGAGGTTCAATTTGCCATGTTGCAACGAGCTTAACTTCTGTCTCGCTAGCTTGCCCTGCGCTCAGTGAATCTGCGTTCGACTACTCCGCCTAGGCTGCACTGTCGAGCGCAGATCCACTGAGCGCTCAACACAGACAGCATCATCAGAAGGAAAGTTGATAAAATAAATTAAAAATTTTGTATTGTTCAATACATATGCGTACCAAACCGAAAGCACTGTATCGAACGGTTCAATATCGATACGAGTATTGTTGCACCCCTAATGTTTACATCATGGACAATAGTTACCAGAGCAGAGTACAATACAGTTGTTAAAATTAGCGTATGTAGTGTGCAAACAGAGCAGGATACTGAAAGAAGAGTGACATGTTATAGAGTGACATATAGAGTACATAGAGTGACATGTTAGTTTGCGTCCTGTGTCATCTAGTTGGACACCTGTCAGTGTTAATTATTGAAGTGGCACAACTCACTAAACAGTACTATAGGGATGATTCTATATATTAAACCGTTTGTGTTGTTGTATTTACTGTTGAGTGTCTGAACAGGAAAGAATAGGACAGGGAATATTGCCCATATTGATCTTTAACTTAACATTCAGACATTATTCCAGCAAGAGATATTTGTTATGCACTAGCGCCTATTGAGGAAGGGAAGGGAAAGAAATGTGAATGTTGCTTTGTGTGTGTGCACTGCTGAGAAAAGACACGCAAAGATGCTTTCATTGTGTGCTGATCTCTGTGTATAAATGAAACTAAAAGCCTAAAACACTGGAAAAGAAAGGAAAACAAGGTGTACGATATCATTGTGTGTGTGTTTTGGGATTTGCCTCCTCTCTTCTTCAAAGTGTTCTGTTTAGTTCAGTTCTGCTCTGTTTCAATGAAAAGTCTTATCTTCATTTGAAGTATTATTACAGAGAAGGAATATGTGGAGTTTGGCTCAAAACACTCTGAATGAGAATTGAGAGTTGAGTAAAGAGTAAGAGACAGAACCAAAACTTTTGGCAGTGCACTTACAGATTTGAGCCATCCAGCGGATTATGCATTTGTTTTTGATACATTTGATCTCCCCTTCAATTTTAATAAACACCCTTAGCTGCATCTACTCACATATGAGATGCACAATAAGGTTTTCTGAGTGCTTTTCTGTGTTAAACTTAGTGTAATTTATACAAAATTGAATGCCACAAACATTAGTAACTCATTGTGTCTCGACTTGGAGAAATAAATGATGGAGCAGACGAGTTGCTTCTTTGCACAGAGTGACTGACTGATTGCAGTGTGTTGGCAAGCTGTCCAACCAAGATAGTTTGGAGACAGGTTACCTTTGCAGTCACTAGGGATGGGTATTGATAAGATTTTCACGATTCCGATTCCATTTTCGATTCTGTTTAACGATTCGATTCTTTATCGATTCTTCTTAAAAAAGGAGAACACTAAGGTCGATTAGCTTAGAACTTTGTTTTATATCTTCTCTTTGAACAAGATAGAAATTTAGAAGTAACATGGCCTTACAAACCCAACAGTGAGATCTTAAGAGATCCACAGCCTACGGCTCTTCAATGGGGTGTCACTGGGTCCCCAGGAAAAAAAATTGTAAATGTAAAATAACAAAATAAATATTCTTCTGTAGCAATAACAAAGTATAACATAAATTATTCTGTAGCAATTACACAAGAATATCCAGTAATGTCCCTGCCTACAATTAAACACATTCACTTACTGAAAATCATCTGCTGTGGCAAATGGGTGCAAGCCTTTGACCACAAACTTAGTCACTGCTCGGTGACATTCGTCTATCCTGGCCTGAAAGGAGACGCTAACAGTAGACTGCAGCGAGAACTGCCAGCATCTGAGCCAGACTCTGTCTGTCTGTCTCATCATGGTCACCTAAATGCACAGTAATGGCAGGTTTTGTAATAAGGCAGATCGCACTACCATAATATGCACTGTTGATTATTTACCTGCCGCATTAACGGGAGAGGACGTGCAAACGTTACCGCTGCTGCTGGGTTGAGATTCATGAGTCCAGAGTGGAATTACAGTGGGGCAAAAAAGTATTTAGTCAGCCACCGATTGTGCAAGTTCCCCCACTTAAAATGATGACAGAGGTCAGTAATTTGCACCAGAGGTACACTTCAACTGTGAGAGACAGAATGTGAAAAAAAATCCATGAATTCACATGGTAGGATTTGTAAAGAATTTATTCGTAAATCAGGGTGGAAAATAAGTATTTGGTCACCTCAAACAAGGAAAATCCCTGGCTCTCACAGACCTGTAACGTCTTCTGTAAGAAGCTTTTCTGTCCCCCACTCGTTACCTGTATGAATGGCACCTGTTTGACCTCATCATCTGTATAAAAGACACCTGTCCACAGCCTCAACCAGTCAGACTCCAAACTCCGCCATGGCCAAGACCAAAGAGCTTTCGAAGGACACCAGGAAAAGAATTGTAGACCTGCACCAGACTGGGAAGAGTGAATCTACAATAGGCAAGCAGCTTGGTGTGAAAAAATCAACTGTGGGAGCAATCATCAGAAAATGGAAGACATACAAGACCACTGATAATCTCCCTCGATCTGGGGCTCCACGCAAGATCTCATCCCGTGGGGTCAAAATGATCATGAGAACGGTGAGCAAAGATCCCAGAACCACACGGGGGGACCTGGTGAATGACCTGCAGAGAGCTGGGACCAAAGTAACAAAGGTCACCATCAGTAACACACTACAACGGCAGGGAATCAAATCCCGCAGTGCCAGACGTGTTCCGCTGCTGAAGCCAGTGCATGTCCAGGCCCGTCTGAAGTTTGCCAGAGAGCACATGGATGATACAGCAGAGGATTGGGAGAATGTCATGTGGTCAGATGAAACCAAAGTAGAACTTTTTGGTATAAACTCAACTCGTCGTGTTTGGAGGAAGAAGAATACTGAGTTGCATCCCAAGAACACCATACCTACTGTGAAGCATGGGGGTGGAAACATCATGCTATGGGGCTGTTTTTCTGCCAAGGGGACAGGACGACTGATCCGTGCTAAGGACAGAATGAATGGGGCCAAGTATCGTGAGATTTTGAGCCAAAACCTCCTTCCATCAGTGAGAACTTTGAAGATGAAACGAGGCCTGGGTCTTCCAACATGACAATGATCCAAAACACACCGCCCTGGGCAACAAAGGAGTGGCTCCGTAAGAAGCATTTGAAAGTCCTGGAGTGGCCTAGCCAGTCTCCAGACCTCAACCCCATAGAAAATCTGTGGCGGGAGTTGAAAGTCCGTGTTGCTCGGCGACAGCCCCAAAACATCACTGCTCTTGAGAAGATCTGCATGGAGGAATGGGCCAAAATACCAGCTACTGTGTGTGCAAACCTGGTAAAGACCTATAGTAAACGTTTGACCTCTGTTATTGCCAACAAAGGTTATGTTACAAAGTATTGAGTTGTATTTTTGTTATTGACCAAATACTTATTTTCCACCCTGATTTACGAATAAATTCTTTACAAATCCTACCATGTGAATTCATGGATTTTTTTTTCACATTCTGTCTCTCACAGTTGAAGTGTACCTCTGGTGCAAATTACTGACCTCTGTCATCATTTTAAGTGGGGGAACTTGCACAATCGGTGGCTGACTAAATACTTTTTTGCCCCACTGTAAAAACACGACATTCATTTAAGGTCAAGTATTGTAAGTTTCCCTGTTGTCATCCGTTCTCGTAAAGTATAACCAAACTTTTGAGCATTTGAGCCGCTTAGGCGTCGTGTTTCCTGCCAGGTAAATGACGCTCCGCAACGTGGTGACGTCATTCGGGGCGACTGGAATCGATAAGGGAATCGTTTGCAAAAATGGCAAACGATTCCAAGGAATTGAAACAGTGGGAACCGGTTCTCAACAAGAACCAGGTTTCCATACCCATCCCTAGCAGTCACCTTGTGACCTAAACTGCTGTCCCAGGGGTTGAGGGTGCTGCATGCTCTCTGGGTGACCAGTTAATTGTTGTAACTAGTTACAGGTGATCCCAGACAGCCAAACTTAAATGCAATCACTTTTCATGGTCCCATGATGGTTACCAGCCTTTTTTCCTTTAGTGAGGCTGAGGCAGCAAGAAGTTATGAAGGCAGAGAAATAAAACATCTTTGCTAGTTGAGGAGTCGTGTTCCAAATAGTGTAGATAGGACAATGGTGTCAACATTAGCCTAACTTCTTATGATGTAGCATTCAGAATTGGCTTTCGTGGAGCTGGAAGACGCAGTGCCATTGTTGCACCACTGTCCTGACTGCACTGTGTAGATATTTTTAAGGCCTATTTCTATGTCATCTTTAAGCAAAAAAGCCCAAAGAATATGAAAATATGAAAATATGAAATGCTCCATGATGTCCGTGCTCCACTGTGTCCACATGTTGCCTGGTTATACTTCTGTGATCAGCCAGTGTTGTTTGGTTACATATGTTTTACTCTTGTTTGAATACATTTGCAGACAAATAAACTGTTCCCATTAGGGCAGCTGTGAGTCTTTTATTATTTAGATTTTTTGGTATAAAGTATCTGCTTTTGATTCAGTTTGGCTCTTCTGTTCATCCTGTGTAGATATCCTTCAAGGATGCACATTTTATGTAAGACGTTTACTGTTTTTCCCTTCAGATGTACTTTTGTAGTTTTATTTCAGTAGGCCCTAAAACACACAAAGAATCTCCCTTTCCAGACTGCAGTTTGAGTCTCAGTCTACGTGTGATGTGATTCTGTGTTGACTTAGACCCGCTGCGTGTGTCTACATGCAAGGTCAGTGCAGTGTGTGGGAGGCGACATACAATAGGGGTGCTGAAATCAAACATGCACGACTGCGACAAGACGTGTGCGTGTGCAGAAGGTGAACAAATCGTCTGCTGTCACCACGTCAACATTATCCCAGGAAGACATTGTCAGACGTGTTTGTAGAAAGTCACTGTGACTGATGACTCAAGATGAGTAGACGGGAATGTGAAAGAATAAATGGTGGTATATGTGTGCTGAGGAGACATCTGAATAATGTGAGTGATAAGATACGCCATCTCACAGTCTGCAGATACAACTCAAGTTTCATCTTGTTTTCTTTTTTGGTGTACCTGGCCTCTTTAAAGCTAACTGTACCTAATAACTCTGGATCAAAGGAATGTATATATTATAGTTTATAATAATAGTTTATATTGATGTTTCTAAATACACATCTTGTAGAGGTGGGAATCACCGTACATCCCACGATACGATATTATCACAATACTTAACGCACGATACGATATTATTGCAATTTTTAAAAATATTTTGCGATATTCAGATTCTGTACATAAAGGTAAACTTTATCAATATTCATTTTCTCTAATATCAAAGTCTCACACTCAGTCTTTCTCTCATTTCAGTTTTATTGTTGACAAACTGAACGGTTTGTATTACAGTCTAGTCCAACTTAACTGAATCAACCATCTGGTACAATTATAGCTATTCTGAACTCTGCAGTTTATGAAAACTATGCAGCCCCTTCAGCAACTGAAGAATTTGAAAGTAAATTAAAACAAAATATAATTTTACATTAAATAAAAAAGTTTTAAACTTAATTAAAATAAAACATGTCTTAAATTAAAATAAGTAAACTGTCATGTTTATTGCTGCCATAAAACAAGTTAAACACACTTGGACAGTGAAGGAATGTCAGGATTCTTGCTCAGAAAAAGGATCAACATGCTCTGAAGTCAGAGCACAAAAACCTTTTTTGTAACAAAATATCGATTTCTGCTGTCCCTGTATCGATACATTATTAGCAAACAAAATATCACCATGCTACACAGTATCGATTTTTTCCCCACCCCTAACATCTTGGATAGAAGATGGGACATAGGTCATCTATTTGTTCTGAACTGAACGTTTTGAAACTTGGACATTTTCTGCCTTTTAATGATGTAAAGTTCAACCTTTTGACATGAAAGTCTGTTGGGATTTATTCACTTTGTGTGCCAGGAAGCTGTGTGTCAGATCTGCATGAACCTGTTGCTTAATGTGAGGTATCGGTAAAAAATTATCTGTTGTGACTACAAAAGTTTTGTTTCACAATGACTGCATCAGGCTGTGACAAATCACCTGAAAGCATGAAAGAAGCAGATATTTAATCCCCGTGTCAGACGAGTGTGTCACAGCTTCAACTGTGGAGTGTTCACTGTGTTTCTGTCCCCCCAGAAAAAGCAAAACTCATCACCAAAGAATTTATGTCTTTAATTTCTCCCTTAGTCATATATATCGTGACCTGACAGACACCCAGAGACAAACACTTAGATTTTATCTCTGAAGCTGTGATGAACAAACACCCTCACACATTTTCAAATTATACACACACACATAAACCGTCACACCCACTTCATCAGAATTAGATCAGGTTTGATGTGACCACACACATACACATCAGTTTACTGTTTTTTGCAAAAGGTCTCACTGTAAAGGCAACAGGATGATTTATAACTCTCTCATGCCCTCACCTGTCCCGACTCTTGATCTGTCTTGTTCCTCTGTCTCCTCTCGCAGCTTCTCGGCCCTGCATCATGCAGCTCTAACGGGGACCATCGAGCTGCTGTCTCTGCTGCTGGAGGCCCAGGCCACGGTGGATATCAAGGACATAAACGGTATCATGATGGCAGAACAGCTTTGCCGGTTAACCCAGTGTCACCATGCAAACCCACAATTTAGGGAGGAAAAAAATCCCAAATGTTCATGATGAAGAAGTCAGCTGAGGTTAAATTGAGCATGAAACCTCTTCACAAGTTTTCTGACACTCTCAGCTGAAAATAAATTTGACCCATATGAATAAATATGATTCACTTTGAAGTGGCTGCAGTGCTAATGTAGATATCCCCAGACTCCAAGTGGGACACATACAGTTGAATTTGGCAGCTTGGCTCCTGAAACCAGAGGTGTGTAGAGTTGTGAAGCTTGTCCTGCCAGCTTTTCAGTTTTGTTGTATCCACTGGCCTCAGCAGGGGGCGTCAACCCTCCTTTGGGCTCCCTCCGACATAGAAATTGCTGATTTCTTTTAAGCATTACTGACAGCCAGTGCATGGAAACAGAATAGCTCTATATCCTAATCAGACAAACAAATTCACCTAACCAGAAAACAACAGGAAGTGAAAGACAAACAAACAATAAAACTGCTCTCCTTATTCAACATGGCATAATACTTCCAAATCACCAGGCCCCTGTGATTGTTTTTAATATACTCTTAATTTGATCTGTTATTGTATATTTTACACATGTTGGTATGGGATATTGTATTTGTTTTAAATGTTATATACCTATGTGGTATGTGACTTTTGTTGCCATGATGCCAGGTCTCTCTTAGAAATGAGATTTTTAATCTCAATGAGATTTTTTTACCTGGATAAATAAAGGATTAATAAAAGCTTTCTCCTCTAATATTTGATCTTAGTGGAAGGTTTTACCTCATTTGTCAGACCAACATATTTGTTTATTTATATCATAATTGTGGCCTTCTAGATGTAAATGAATTACAGATAGTGCTGGATCTTATGGAACATGAAAATATCTTCTCAAATATAAAAAAGTCTTTCTGTACTGTGAAACAAAAGCTGTTGCTCCAGCCTCTGTACACTTACTGCTGTTATATTGTCATTAGAAGTTAACTTAGCAGGAGATTCACATTAACCACATCTGAGTATGAACTGCAGCACTGACTAATTTCCAACCTTTAGCTGAGAATTCGGTTTTCAGATCTTCTTTCCACGTGTTTAACTTCTAACGTGGACTCCTGCAGTAAACAGAATGTAAATCCACTATGTTATCATCATTATTATTTCAATAAGTGTTTGTGAGGAACAGTTATAATATAAAGTTATAGTTATAAAAAGTTATATAAAGTTATAATAAAAAGCACATTCAAATTAAATGTATGCCTTAGTTTGTCAAAAGATATGATTGCATAATGATCTGGATGATAAGATAGTAATTCAAGTGGAGGGAGGTGGTGCGCGAGCCTACAAAAATAACAGTGACAGCCTTAGTATATGTGTATTACTGATAGTTATTCTGAAATAATATAATTTTTTTTTACCGGGCAGCACGGTGGTTAGCACTGTTGCCGCACAGCAAGAAGGTCCTGAGTTCAATTCCACCATCAGGCCGGGGTCTTTCTGTGTGGAGTTTGCATGTTCTCCCCGTGTTTGCGTGGGTTCCCTCCGGGTACTCCGGCTTCCTCCCACCGTCCAAAGACATGCAGTTTGTGGGAATAGGTTAATTGGATAATCCAAATTGCCACTAGGTGTGAATGTGCGAGTGAATGTGAGTGTGAATGGTTGTCTGTCCCTGTGTGTTGGCCCTGCGACAGACTGGCGACCTGTCCAGGGTGTACCCCGCCTCTCGCCCTATGACAGCTGGGATAGGCTCCAGCGCCCCCCGCGACCCTGAAAAGGATAAGCGGAAGCGAATGGATGGATGGATAATTTTTTTTTTTTGTATTTGAATCTAATTTAATATTTATGTAAATACAGCAGTCTGAATGTATAAATTACAAAATAACCAGATTGTCTTATTACAAATAAACCTTTAAGAAGAGGTGTATATTTTATATAATTTATCAAAGTAATTGCACCTGTAAGCCAAACAGCCAATCAATGTTTATTCCAAAGTGTAATGCAAAATTAAAATGACAAATGTAGGGCTGTGTAAGTAGTTTCTACTGTGAGTTCTACTGTACTGTAATTCTACTACTGTAATTTTAACTTTCTACTTGTGATTTCCAGCAAAATGACTGGATGTGAGAGAGTTTAACGACAGGAAAGATGGAGCAGTGAGAGCGGAGATCTCTCAGAATTCTGAAAACAGATTGACGAAGTTCTGGTAACTTCAATTCCAAAAACTTAGATTCTGGTAAAACTTGATTTCAAGTAACAGGATTGTGTTTCAACTCAGGTTCAAGCTTGTCAAATTAGATAGAGCTCATGGCGGAGAAATGATAGAAGATAGAATAGCTTGTCAAAAAAGATGGAGCAGGGAGAGTGATAGGACAGACTGAATTGCTTGTTAATGATAGAGGGAGAGGGTTTTCTGCAGCAGGTCACCAGACTTGAGACGATCAGATCAGCAGTCAGCAAAGGCAAAACCAAAACCAAAGATCTCTTTCACTCGGCAGGGATCGAGCAGAGAGTGGCATAATTTTTCATTTTAAGAGGTCATGCCTAAGTAGCAGTCCCTGTATCTAATAACATGACTTTTTAAAACGCTTTTTTATTCTTGTCTCCTAACCTCTTCTTACCTTCCTCATTTCCACGTTTAGGCATGCGTCCCCTCCACTACGCAGCGTGGCAGGGTAAAGCTGACTCTGTTCTATTGTTGCTGAGAACCGGCGCTGCGGTCAACTCCCCTTCCAATGATGGACAGATACCGTTGCATCTCTCTGCACAGTACGGACACTATGAGGTGGTGAGTAAGCAGACAAACACCGGAGGCTAAAGGCAAAGTTCCAAGGTTTTACCCGTCCTCCCATTTCACTGAAATCGATCCCCTTTGTGCCTCAGCTGCTATTGTCCAGCAACAATAGCAGTAATACCTTTAATGCAAACCATTAAAGAGTCTACAGGCAGTAACGACGAATATTCCTTTCTACGTGCTGGAATGTTTGAATATACCGTGCACATACAGAACTTGTTACGTCATACAACCCCTGACCCCTGACCTCTTTAGAACACAGAGGCTGCACCCGACCTGTTTTATGTTCGTCTGTTCAGACAAACACACACACATTAATGAGCATGTTGGGAAGACTGACATGTGAAAGCAAGTGCGCAATACATGAGTTGATAGCACTAATTTTACACTCTCTCCCTCTTCTTGGCTCTCAGTCTGAGATGTTGCTGCAGCATCAGTCTAATCCCTGCTTCATGAACAAGGCTAAGAAGACACCACTAGATTTGGCCTGTGAGTTTGGCAGACTGAAGGTATGAAAAGATTTTTGTGGAAGTTCGATACCTTTGATGTCTTCTTTTCCAAGATAAGAATGACGTCGTTTTTTCTGCAGGTATTTGCTTATAAACCAAAATATTCCCTGGATTAAAACTGATCATGACATCACATGAAAAGTTCACACATCTGCTCAAAATGAAAATTATCCATTACTTTATTTTAAGTAATAAAAGAATTTCTGAGATCATGATATGTACTGAGCACAGGGTTGCTGCAGGTCAAAAAAAGCCTGAAAAAGTCTCAAAGTTTGAAAATGAACGTTGGAGAAATACTGTAGTTGTTAAATGTTCAGTCGTTTTTACAGCTGGCAAAAAAAATTAAAAATCAATGTAAAGCGCTTTACTAGTCCCTAAGGACCCGAAAGCGCTTTACACATCCAGTCATTCACACACTGGTGATGGCAGCTACATTGTAGCCACAGCCACCCTGGGGCGCACTGACAGAGGCGAGGCTGCCGGACACTGGCGCCACCGGGCCCTCTGACCACCACCAGTAGGCAACGGGTGAAGTGTCTCAACGACCGAGACTGTCCAAGCCGCGGCTCGAACCGGCAACCTTCCGATTACAAGGCGAACTCCCAACTCTTGAGCCACGATCGCCCCATAATGTGGGTCATTTTCTATATCCATAGTTATTACAGTAATGTCACTTGCTCAGGTGACAGATGGATGTAGACACTGACTTCACCGATCGCTTCCCCCAGCACGCTAGCTTATTAAAACCACAGTGCCGGAAGATCTGACTTTAAAATCGAGGTCTGTTGCCTGTTTATATGGTATTGAACTATTATTTACAAAGTAGACATGTCTATTCTTTTTGTGCACTTTTCTGCGCTCTAATGTGGACATGTTTCATTTAGTAAGACCTCGAGACCTTAAACTCATTCGAAGAATTTTATGAAGTCAAAGAAGGTGGTGAGGAGCTCCATACACCTGAAGTTATTTATGAAACCTACAGATGACCCTTGGTGGCTGTTAGAGGGAACTGAAGTTTAAAATGCCCCAGTTTTCTGAGCCATAAGTTAAGCCCATCTTTCAGATGCAGTCTATGACTGCTCCATTAGCAACTTCGCAGTAGAGGCCCATGCACTTACGTTACACTACCTGTTAACTGATGTAAAGAAAAGAAATGAAAGTACAAATAGGAGAGACAACGAGAGAGGCAGCGGGAGTAATGTTCAATAACCACGAACAGCCTTCAGCTCCAAGAGTCTGTTTAGTTCCAGTTCCAGTTTAGTTAGTTTCACTTTAATGTCGTGTACCATCATAGTCCAAATGATATATGTAATTTCTTTTAATGTTGACATTTTAATTGAGTTTAATCGAACTGAATGAGGGTGGAACGGTGGTGCGATGGTCAGCAGTGTCGCCTCACAGCAAGAAGGTCCTGCTTTCGAATGAATCAGCTGAATGGTGGTCTCTGTGTTATAGTGACAGACTAGAAGGTGCTCGAGTTGTACCCCGCCTCTCACATTATGACGCCTAGTATAGGCCCCACCCCCTCTGCAACCCTGAATTGGATAAGTGGAAGAAACTTGATGGAAAGAGTTTATTTATTGATGTTTTACAAAGGTCATAGGAACCTCGGGGTTATTTTTTTAAACAAAAAGAGTACTAAAGTTAGCCCTTTAGTGGTTTTCTTCATATGTGCAATCCAGTTGTTTGCATATGAGAACACGTGTTTTTCATGCTTTTTTTTTATTTTAATGTGAATGGCCAAAGGCAAACACAAACCTTTGCTGAGACAACAAGGCTGAGCTAAATCGAGCTCATTTCTGTGAAAGCAGAAGGCTTCAGTAGCTCCTTTTAGACTTTGTGAAGAGATTGCATATTGCAGTGTGTTTTTCCTGTGCCGCTGCCACATCAGCGGATAAGCCCAGCTGTGAGATGTATAGCTGGCTCTGTTATTAAGAAGTAGACAGACGCACACTTCCCATGCTTGTTAAACGTTCGCTCGTGTGCTCTGAGTTTGCAGTTTGGCTGTGAAAGAAAATCGTAAGCTTTGGGCTGTTTTTTGTCACACAGTATTTGTGGGTGTATGCAGAGGCTGTGGTATCTTTAGACGACTGCTGAGTAGTGGATAAGCCTCTGTGCTCGTTTAACCCTATATATAAGTCGCCATTTACACTCTAATACAGAAATATATATTTTTAGCATATATATATATGTGTGTGTGTGTGTGTGTGTGTGTGTGTGTATTACTAATGCTGTAATTCCTGTCCTGATTCTGCCATTTCATCTTCAATTTTTTGTTAGGTGACTCAGTTACTGCTGAGCAGTAATATGGTAGCAGCCCTGTTAGAAGGAGAAAGAGGAAACGGCAGCCTGGACTCTCCCTCCACCACCCCACTCCACCTAGCAGCCAGGAATGGACACAAAGACATCATCAAGTAAACAGCAACTCAGAGTGGCATTAAATGTTAAACTTTATGATACAGTATCATGTAACACAGTGGATTCTGGATTCAATATCCATATCCAACCATTGCTTTTCCTTTGATTGACAGTCTGAGCATCTGCGTTCACAGCCAGCATTTGCACACTGTTGTAGTTCAGCCCTTAAAATTGAAAAAATAAACTCTGAATTCTCAAAGGAATATAAAATACGTATAGTATGCACGAATAGTTTAGCTACAAAGTTGTTGTTCAACTCATATGTATGCCCACTAGTTAAAGAACTAGTACTTACAGTCATGGGAAATAGAAAGCAGGCCCACTGCAGGCAAAAACACACCATTAAGTACGCTACAGGAGATTCGCGCCCTGAATCATTCCAACGAATGTCACTAGAACAATCGCTAGCTGCACTCCACATGACAGGAAGCGCAAACAGGGGATGGGAATTACAGATGCAGCTACACAGCTGGTTTAAAAGCTTGAGCCCAAGTAGAAAATATTTTATTACGCGACCAGATGACTAATTGTCAATATTGTCACTAGTCAGTACCAGGCACACTAGTCATTTAATCGAATTGTTTCACATTTTAATTGATGCCCAATTCTGATGGAGCAGTTTTCTGCTGGAGCATCGTTGTAGAGAAATGTGTTGATCTCTGTCTCTTTTTTTTGTTAACTCTATTATTGTTAGTTCTTTAAAAGGCGAAGAATAAGATTGCAGATACAAGTTGCAGAAATACTTTTTCCGAAGGGTGGATGGACTCTTCCTCAACACAGGGTGAGCCAATCAGTCATTCAGGAAGGGCTCAGAGTAGACCTGCTGCTCCTCCACATTGAAGGAGCCAGCTGTTTGCCTCCTGGGTAAGCTGTTCCAGCCAGGATTGTCCTACTGGAAGGAGGACGCGGGCAGACCTAGCACACGCTGGAGAGATTATATCTCTCAGCTGGCTTGAGAATGCACCGACATTTCCCCAGATAAGGAGGAGCTGGCTGGCTTGAGGGAAGTCTACTACTGCCCCAAGACCTCACTTTGGATAATCAAAAGAAAAAAACTGCCTAAACTATTTTTGATGCTGTGCAAAAGAATAGAACTTTATTAATCCCTTGGGGAGGTCCCTTAAAAAGGAAATAATAAAACTACTGTCACTACTATTGTACTATAATTCTGCTGCTGCTGGCATCATTTAAAAAAAGGATGCAAAATGACCTTCACCTTATAAATGCTGCTGCCTTAACATGGTGTTTATAGTAGGCAAACTGTAATGGGTAAACTTAGCACAGAAGTCCAATAACAGAACACCACTTGAGTTCAGATTAGACTGACCAGTCCTGCCAGTCACGCCCCCCCAGATTTCACTGGCCTCGACGTGAGCGGTAAAGTCTCCCAGTGGAGTTGCGCTGACGTTCTCTGACCTGAAGGGTAGGGAACAACCCTCTTATCGCTTAAAGTGCTGTTATTGCAGTCACATCCTCTCTGTGAATGGTGATCAGTGGTCATGACATTTTGGATATTAACAATCATGAAACTGACCTCACGGCCTGTTGTTAAGCAATGGTGCTAGCTCAGATGAGCGACAAAACGCTTCTCCCACTGAAAGCGCTGTGTCCAAAGGAACAGAATCAACTTTCTGGGATTTCTTTACGTGGATGTTTGAGCATGTTTCAAGACTGAACAAGAACTGTTAGCATTTGAATTAATTCTGTAACTTTGTAACAATCTCTCCAGCACCAAAAAGAAAACATTGTACTATGAGGTTTAATCCTAATCGACTTTGCACTCTCAGCCTGTTTCAGCCTAAAAATGTCTTTGCCATGTAATCCCATCCTGCTGTTTTAGACGTGCTGCCAACTATTCCCATCCCGTCTAAATTATTAAATATCTCACGCAACACCATCCATCTCCCCCTCTCCTGGAGTTGAAAGTGAATACTTAGTAATAAGTCCGTACAACATCATACCGCCCGCGATAATAATGGTGGAGGTTTTTGCATGATACAAAAATGTCATACTGCGATATCCTTGGTAGCAGAGAAGCCTATGCTCAACACAAACATGAACTGAAAAATAACACACACACACTCCTACACTTCACTGACAACCACATAAGTTTATTCAGAATTTACACAGCAGAATTTGGAATATGATACTAAGGGATTTATGGCACTTCAAAGACTGCCATACCTAAGCTGCAAATGTCTTTGCAACTTCTCCCTTTTTGCAATAACTGGAGGAGCTTTATGCAAACAGGATATGACTTTGTGCCTGGAAAGATGGGAACTTTCTGTTGTTTTAGTATCATTTACATCTGCCTGTGTTAGAAACTACGCTTTAGCAATTTATTTAGAGATCATTTCTGATCATGACACCTCATGTTCAGAATCTTTGCTCTAGCACATTCTGTACTTGGTGAACGTGTACAGTGTAAATTAAACAGAATATCTGAGAATAACATTTCTATGGAGGACAGAAAAGTCTAAACTCTGTGAAAGGTTTCAGACATTCAGCCCTCTCATGATTTCATACCATCAAGGTTTAAGTGGCGCAAGAAAATTACAATAGGAACCTTTTATCCTCACAAATTACAACTTGGCATTTCTCCTGTCAGTACTATCTGCAGCATTCGGTTTAAAAACTCTACACTCACAGGGAAATGTTTTAAATTATTTTTAATAAGCTGTTAGATAATTATTTAAGGTTCTATTCATTAAAACATTTCATGAATGTTCTTAAAGTATGTGATTAAAAAAAAGATCAAAAATAAAATAATTTTGTTGCTGCACCTTTATTCCATAAATGGCTACTTTTGATAGAATAATTACAACCTTTTTTGAGTTTAAAGGACTGTGTTCAGTCTTGCAAAAAGCTAAGCAGTAATGGTGAGGATAACAGAATAAGTAGCAGCCAGGTGCTGCTACTCAAATGCACTTGTTTAATTGATCATCAGGAGGTGTCACCAAAAAAAAATACCACAGTCTTCCCAGGAGATGGAGCAAATTTACCCTAAGGTTCCCCAATGGTCAGAGAAACTGCAAAAGATCTACTCTTAGACACTACCGGCCTCAGTTAGCATGCTAAATATTAAAGTTCATGATAGTCAGTGTTGGTCAAGTTACTTGAAAAAAGTAATCAGTAACTAATTACTGATTACTTCCCCAAAAAAGTAATCCCGTTACTTTACTGATTACTTATTTTCAAAAGTAATTAATTACTTAGTTACTTAGTTACTTTTTAAAAACACGATTTACAACCTGAATAGGTGATAAAGTGATAGATCTTTCAGCCCAATTCTACTTTTTCTGCATAATCATCATACAAAATGTAATCAAATGGAAAAGTCTCTTTTTAAAACTTGTTTTATTAGTTTTAATCTTTTAACTTTATGCATCAAGCAAAAATTAAATTATATGCAACATTCTCTGACTGGAAGAAATTAGTTTAAGTAATCCCTTATTTTACTCATTACTTGAAAAAAGTAATCAGATTACTTTACGAGTTACTGCCCATCTCTGATGATAGTACAGTTAAACTGAACAAGAAGGACTTGTATGGAAGGGTTGTCATGCCAACCCATGCCCTCTGTATACCAAATTTTTCTAGAGTCAAAGTTCAGACCTCAAACCAATTGAGATGCTGTAGGTGGAGTAAGATGTGTGGCCTAAGCACACAGAACAGCTGAAAACAAAAACCGAAACAAAAAAGAATCAAGGTTTTGCCATGACCCAGTTAAAGTCCAGACGTCAACCCAATTAAATTTGCAATTGCTGACTGTGACTATATGACTTTATAAATCGCTGCAGATGTCTGTGACAGAGTCACCTGCACACTAACACGGTGTTTCTGATTGGACTTCCCAGGTTGCTCCTCAAAGCTGGCATTGACATTAACAGAGCCACCAAAGCGGGGACGTCTTTGCACGAGGCTGCCCTCTATGGCAAAACGGACGTAGTACGGCTGCTCCTTGACGTAAGAAAAGAGAAACATTGTATCTGTTAGTCTTATGAGCCATGTGGAAGGCTGTTTTTTTTTTACAACAAGTGTCAACATAAAGACTCTTCACAGAAACACCACACTATGTTTTCACCTGCTCAGTATTATTCTTTAATAAAGCAGATTGGAATTTAAGGGAGGGTTTGTTTTTAAAAGTCCGACTCCCACATAGCCGTTCTACGATCCGTATGTGTGTGTGTGTCTAGGCGGGCATCAACGTGAACATGCGCAACACCTACAACCAGACGGCTTTGGACATTGTCAATCAGTTCACCACTTCCACAGCCAGCAGGGAAATCAAACAGCTGCTGAGAGGTCGGTAGCTCATGAAAGGGTGTCATGATGTTGCACTGATACATTTGGGTAATTTGGCTTCTCTGGTTTTTCTTTCTTTCTTTCTTTTTGCAGAAGCATCAAGCTCTCTTCAAGTTAGAGCAGTGAAGGACTACTGGAATCTCCATGATCCCACTGCACTTAACCTGCGGGCGGGAGATCTGATCATGGTACTGTTTTGTGTGTAAAAGTCTCAAAATGTTGTTTTATGGTTGTCATATTGTTTTTGTTCATTATTTTCATTGTCCTTCTTTAATTTAAAAGTTAATTTGAAAATCCCTAATATCACATTTAAAACAGTCATTATTATTCATTTCCTGGGAAAATTATGAAAGGAGAAGATTTCCTTATTTAATGAATTTAAAAATGTAACCGACATTTGTTTTTATAAATCAGTAGCAGCAGTTTTTGTTTGGTACGATTTTGCAAATTGTTTAAGGAAAAGAAGTTTAATCATTTATTTTATTATAAAATAGTTTTTTTGTTTGTACATGCTGACATATATAATTCTTACAAATAAGAGGCAACACAAACATCGGAATCGGCTTGATTGAGATGAGAAAATGAGATGAATTTGTTAGGTGAAGTTATAGTGAAGCCTTGTTGTTAGGATTTGTGTGGTATGTTTCAGGGTACTTTCATGTACTCCAAAGCAGGAGACCACAGCAGAGGAACAGGCACAAACTTGCTGCTGCTGTGTCTCTCATTATCAGCATCATTATCACAGTTTGCTCTAATTCGTGTGTGCATGTCTTTATGTGCTCTCTGCTGTGTGTTTTGATATATTTATGTGAGTCATAGTGACATCTGAGAGTTGTGTTTGAACTTGTATGCTGTTGTCTCTCACTCTGCCAGAAAGCAGAGGTGTTTGTTTTTCTTCTCTCGAGGCGCTTTGCTAATACTCACAATGAATAGATAGTGTATTTCCAGCCTACTGGCCCACTCATTATGGACTTAAGTGCATGCCTGTGGGTGTCGCACACAACATGCATGCTTAAAGCTCTTGTATTTTTGCTAACACATAGCATTTTTTTGTTTTAATCAACGCCCATAGTGTTCATATAACTGTATCAATTGCTGGGATTGTGAAGTATACCGAGACTAATGCCGTTTGTAATGAAGTGTTCTCATGGTTTCTTGCTGACAGGTCCTGGAGCAGCACTCAGACGGCCGGTGGAAAGGTCACATCCACGACACCCAGCGGGGGACAGACCGGGTGGGCTTTTTCCCCCCTTCAGTGGTGGAGGTCCTCAGCAAAAGAGCAGGTAAATAAATAGCTTATACACACCTGCATAAACATCAGTAAACCTTATTAATATATTACTATAGTATTATAGTTGTGCTCCTCTCAGTAGTTGTAGAGTTATCTGGTTAGCAAGACGGTGAACAGAGAGGAAGGTACCTTGGTTTGCATCTTCAGTTTACAGTGGCATACTTTGAATTTTGTGTACATGGCAACCTGTATCCATTTCCCTTCTTTTGATTATTGATATTTATTTAGTTATGTATTAGAGGCGGGTGTTAATCAGTTTCAGCTGGTTTAGAGTTAATGATCATCTTTTCTGACTGTTTTCCACTAGTTTTGTATCTGGATAGGAAAAGAGGTTGTACAGTAGGGGTGGGGGAAAAAATCGATACTGTGTAGTATGGTGATATTTTGTTTGCTAATAATGTATCGATACAGGGACAGCAGAAATCGATATTTTGTTACAAAAAAAGTTTTTGTGGACTGGAACATGCTCTGACTTCAGAGCATGTTGATCCTTTTTCTGAGCAAGAATCCTGACATTCCTTCACTGTCCAAATGTGTTTAACCTTTTTTTTTGGCAGCAATAAACATGACAGTTTACTTATTTTAATTTAAGACATGTTTTATTTTAATTAAGTTTAAAACTTTTTTATTTAATGTAAAATTATATTTTGTTTTAATTTACTTTCAAATTCTTCAGTTGCTGAAGGGGCTGCATAGTTTTCATAAATTGCATAGTTCAGAATAGCTATAATTGTACCAGATGGTTGATTCAGTTAAGTTGGACTAGACTGTAATACAAACCGTTCAGTTTGTCAACAATAAAACTGAAATGAGAGAAAGACTGAGTGTGAGACTTTGATATTAGATAAAATGAATATTGATAAAGTTTACCTTTATGTACAGAATCTGAATATCGCAAAATATTTTTAAAAATTGCAATAATATCGTATCGAGGGATGTATGGTGATTCCCACCTCTATTGTACAGCCAGTCCAACTCAATACATGCCATTGCCACAAGGTTTGCTGTGTCTCTTTGCTGGATCTATCCAACGCCGCCAGGTTGCACCTCAGATGGTCCAGGAGCTCAGTGATGCTTTGGTCCACATCTGGGAGGAGATCCTCTAGAACACTAAGCTATCCTATGTGCTTAAATGGATGCTTAACAACATCTGGATAATCATTTTCATTTGAATTCAATTTCAGTTCAGTTCAATTTAGTTTTATTTATACAGCGCCAAATCACAACGACAATAAGGTACAAACCCAACAATCATATGGCCCCTATGAGCGAGCACTTTGGCGACAGTGGAAAGGAAAACCTCCCTTTTCACAACATTTCCATCAAACTATGTGCCGTCCCTTAATCGCTAACACATTACCCGTTTCATATCAGTGTAGACATACAGCATGATTGTCTTTCACTGTTGAGAGCTGATGTGTTTTCAGAGTATTTTTTTGTACAGTGTACATGTGCACTGTACAATTTCACATGAAATACCAAGCCTAATTTTTCATTTAATTTGTGTCATTTTATTTTTGTGTAATTATGTGTCAGGTCAAATTCATCCAGAATAGAAATTCCCAATAGTTTTACACAATGTTAAACAAACAAACAAACAAAAAAGAGTGAACTAAAACAGAAATACTGCTGAGAAATAAGAGGAAGTGCCAGATCTCATATTCATATAATTATCTGAGACATGAAAATATCTGTCAATATATAGTTTCATATTTATTTATTTATTTACTTATTTATTTTTGTAGTCCTGAAGTACCACCAGCCTGGGCAAACACATTTATAGTGGACATGAATTCACACAACTGTATTTTGGTGTCGATAACACCTAATTTGACCCATGACGACTCTTAGATATCCGGGCTACCAAAATATCTCCACACTTGTACACAGGCAGGATCTATCATGTTTGCAGACATGGCCACTGGAGAATTCAGCGTGCTTGTAAATCAACAAATTTAATCCCTGTGAATATGAGCTCCTCACTTGTTTGCAGCTGTAAAACCCCCGACTTTCTCGCACAGAGAGACCAGCACAGTCAGAGCTCCAAAAACAGCTCCAGACACGAGTGCACACTTCTGTGTCTTCAACAAGCCAGTCTACACACACACACACACACACACACACACGGCAGTCTCACAGAGAAACACATTAATAGGATTACTATGGCCAGATTGCAAAGTGTCAGCTCAGTGTTAAAGCCTTCACAGTCTACATCGGGGTATTCTGTGTGTGTGAGGCTGCTCATGCTTGAGGAAAGAGACGAAAGAAGAGAGTTCGCCTCAAAGTTGGTGATGGGCTCTTTGCTTATGAGGCAAACTCAGCAGGCTGTGTGCACATGTGCAATAGTGTGTCTGAGCTCTGTGATAATGTCAGTGATGTCAGCAAACAGAGACCAATACCACACAAAGGAACAGTAAGCCTTCTCAGTGTCTTTGGTGATCTTAAACTTCCATTCAGCAGCCTGTTATGTAACTGTAGAGGGGATTTACAGTCAGTGTGTCTGTTTTTAGTTGTTGTTCCATGTACTCAATGAAAAAGAATACATGACGGAGACAAATGTTAAAGTTGATGATTAGGGATGGGTATCGTTTAGGTTTTATCCGATACCAGTACCAAACCGGTACTTTTGAAACAGTGCCGGTGCTTAGACGGTGCTCGAACTGGTGCTTAAAGAATAAAGAACACAAAATTGGTCCAAAAACCTCTCATGTTCAGCTGTTTTTTTGTAAAAAGATAACAATGTTAGCCTTTTCTGCAGCTATAGGGCATATATGGTATCACTCTGGGCTGGAAGCAGCTTAAACAATGGAAAAAACACAAACTTTGTCCAAAAACCTCTCATGTTTAACTGTTTCCCACTTTTTCTTTGGTCATTTTAGCCTTTTTGGCCAGGGTGAAGGGAGTATCTGCCATCAAACAAGAAGACAGCCGCATGTGGCTATGATGATGTTTGCTAGTTCACCTTACATGCATTAATGTAATAACGTGGTTAGCCTACTCAACGTAAATTACACACGAACAACATTAAGCTACTCACGCAGAGAAGAACGGCTGCTGCTGCATCATCATCATCATCATTTCTGCTACACTGGCAGGGCTAGGGGCCAGGACTCGCCTCTTCGGGTTTTTGGGGGATGTTGCTAACTCCGGGTCCGATAACAGGCACCACACCCGCAGTAGATGTGCTCGGTGTGAGGTCTCGCAGCAAGCTATCAAATACGGTGCATTTCTCGGCTTTTAAAAAAACGCTATGCGTCGCCAGGTGTTTCATCAGATTAAGGAGTTACCTCTTTTGCACAGTATCAGCTTAAAGCACTTGTTGCAGCTGCTGAGTTTGCATCTTTTGCTGTGAAGTACAGCCAGACTTTGACCGCTTCACCTTGGGCATTTTTAATCTGTAGCTCTGCTCTAAAAGAACGTACGTACCTGGACCCGCCTACTATCCTTGGAAAGGTAAAATGATTGGCTAGAATCCAAAGTGTGTGACATCTCAGGAAAAAAAAGCACCGAAATGTGCACTGCTTTTCGGTCTGGTTACTACCGTTTATGTCAGAACCGGTGCCATAATGGCACCGGATACCGGTACCCATCCCTATTGATGATATTCATAGCTCTTCATTGCATGGTTAAAGAGCTTTCGGTGCCTGTGCATGCATTTCAAACTGCCACCGAACACGCATGTGCATTATCTGCTTTCCCTCACTCATGCATGTCCACCTCAAACCAAACCTGTCTCCCTGGCCTTAGGGGGCACGCTCTTCCGCCAAGCTTCAATGCCTTGCAAACGACAACACTTTGTGTCCAGAGCTCCTCCTCCGAGTCACGGCCCCGCCCCTCAGACTGATGACTTATACATCCTTGGCTATGACCCTGCAGGTACACACACAGATGCACTCACCAACCTTTTCCCTGTTTCACGTTATCCCAGGCAAGGCAAGGATTGTTGAACGGGAATGTTTCTGTCCATATGCTCCCAAACAGCACCCCAATCCCAGTTTTTTCTTGATGAAAAAACTTTCCCTGATGCTGTGTCAGCTTGATAGATCCAGTCCCAGCTCCGGTTCTGCAGTAGGCAGAGTGTACCGTGAACGTTTGTCTAAAGTGTGTGTGTTTATTAGGTGCTCCATTGGGCAGTCAGCTCTCAACCCCAGCTAGTTCTGCTAGCCCCACTCAGGAAATCTGGGTCCTCAGGAGCTCTCCCACTGGTAAGAGTGTGTGGTCCTAAACCCCTAATACCCCACCCACTGAAACCCCAATCGCCGGTGAACCTGTAGACCAGTCAAGTCACCACATTATTGATAAACTGGGTCTTTTTAAAGAAGCTTATTCCTGTTTTATCCTTTTATATACCAGAGTTTTGACCTCACCATGCTAACCCTTCAAATCCCACCCCTCTGCTTTATACACATCTAACAATCCAGCAACCATAACCAGTTCTCTTGCAGCAGGACATTACTATGAGGGAGCAGCATGAAGGTTCTTCTTCTTTTAAGCATGTTGGAGCTTCCTCTTATTCTCTGAAAATCTCCACAGCAAACATAATAATGTTTTTCTTCTACTATGTAATATATATTCAGTTATTTCCTGAACAGAGAGAATGTCGATTCCACTAAAACATAATGTTTTAATAATTTCATAAACGTTGAAAATTCTTTACATACATAAGAAACTTGATATTAGCATCTTTTTGTTAAATATGGAGCTAGTGGCAGAGCGTGATTAGCCTTGCTTAGCATAAAACAACTTACTAACAAACACCTTGCATCGATTAAAACTGTATGGTGAGGCAAGAAATCCTTCAGTAATAAATAGGACTTTGTTAATAGTTTTTATGTATTTATTTATTTACTTATTTTTAGTACAGTAGTCAACCTATAAACTGCCGGCTGCAATTGTCTCCTAACTCAGACACTCCACAGGTCTCCCGTCAGTCTGTCATCTCTCTGTTTTGCTTTCTTTGCTCTTCTCAGGTGACAGAAACAGTGTCGGCAGCGCCGGCAGTGTTGGTAGCAGCCGCAGTGCAGGGAGTGGTCAGAGCTCAGAGAGCGGCCACAAACAGAATGGGATTCATTGCTGCCACAACAATGACGCTGGCAAGGTCAGATATGCACAGAGACGACCAAGGTGGACACTAAAAAACAAGGAGATGCTCTGCTTCATATGTCTACAGCAGACAGTTTCACTAACAATAACAGAAATTAATAAAGTGTGGAGGATGTCAGTAATGCACTAAAGTACTTTTTTCTATCGTTGAGTACGCCTTTGTTTTGTGTGTGCAGCTGGCTCCCTCTGCTGGTGAATCAAGGGACCGCGTTATAGGAGTGGACCACAGCAAACAGGTTGATGGATCCACAGGTTAGTCACCGAATGAAACATCTGTCATCTTCTTACTCTGTTTGACAATAATAATAATTCTGTTAGCTGTGATTCTTCCAAGGTCCCAGACTTTCTGAAGGTCTTTCAGAGTTTTTCTTTTGCGGGTTGGCTGCTTTTTCAGTCCAGTTCTTTTACCTGACCTTTTAAATGGTAAATAGTAAATGGACTGATTCTTATATAGCGCTTTTCTACTCTCCCGGAGTACTCAAAGCGCTGTATGCAACATGCCACATTCACCTAATCACACCCATTCTCACAAGCACTTTCTCTATACATAGTGCTTTCTAGGTACAGTCACACGATGGATGCATCAGAGAGCAACCTGGGGTTAATATCTTGCCCAAGGATGCTTGACGTGCAGACTGGAGGAGCCAGGGATCGAACCACCAACTGTCCGATCAGTAGATCGGGGGTGGCTCTACCTCCTGAGCTACAGCCACCCGATTCTTCTTTTACAGAAGAATGTTTTTTTGTTTCTTTATCTACTTAATACGGGCCTATGAATCTTTCAACCATAAAAAGGTTGTATCTTTAGAAACCACGGGGCTGCTGTGTGCAGGGATCATACAGCTTTGTTGATGGTCTGAAAGGAAATGAGATGGAGGGGGACAGTAAATGCTTACCATACTTTACTTCACCACTGAAGCCAATAAAACCAGCATCTTCTTTCATCTATGCAAGTCATAAAAGCCCAGATCACTACTTCACAAGAAACACTAAAGGCCTGGGGAAATGTGCTCTGCTGTCAGGTATAATGGCAGGTGCAGGCTTGCATGTTTACAGTATTTTCAGAACTTAAGTTCATTCTGCTGAGATAAGGCTTTTCAAATGTTAACACTCGAAGAAGGAGAGAATTCCCGTTGACCTCAGGGTGAATCGGAAGGGGGGGGGTTAAAGTGCAGGAGAAGAGGGAGGAGCATCAGGAGCAAAACACATCTGTTAAAGAAAGAAGAGAAAGAGGAAGGAAGACAGGGAAGAGGAGCTGATGTCTGCCCTGCACGAAGGATAGGGTGAGGGAAAGATGAAGTGTGAGACATCAGGAGCTCTCCTGCACTCGTTTTTTCTCAAGGGTAAGACCGTTGTTATAATTTGACATGATGTTTGACGTTTTGTCAGAGGAGAAAGGGTTCGATCCTGTTTTAAAGGACCCACTGCAGTTTTTGGTTAATATTTCATTGGGAATCACCTTATTGGTGCAGAAATATAATTTTATACCTGCCAAACTTTGTTATCTTCGACATTTTTAATAGATTCAGCTAAAGAAATGGGAAAGAAATTGTGTTCTTGCCACAGACTGATAGTTATTGTCAGTATTTCAACCTTTCTTTCTTTGCTTGTTGTCTGTTGTGTGCAGATAAAAGATAAATAAATAATAAGATGAAAAACTTTACATTTTATCATTGAGTTAGGTTCCTCTTTATGCTGTACTTGAATGAGTCGTGGTCAGACTTAAGTTGCTTAAAAAAGCAAACAGTTGGAAATAGTTGGGTGCAAAGACTGGAAAACACGTGAAAGCCCTTCAGGAAGCCTGGAGATACCAATCTTGCTTATGGGTTAAGGACCTGCAGCCCTGTCAAGCTCTCCTACAGTAACTGCCCGTCTGCTGTAATCTCCTCCAGGCTCTTGAGACTATGCCGGGAGACACAGCAAACCTTCTGGCAATAGCATGTATTGAGCTGGACTACCTGCACAACCTCTGTTCCTATCCAAATACAAAACTAGTGAAAAACAGTCAGAAAAGCTGAGGAGAGAAAAAATGTCTCAACCTTTAAAACCATTCTTGATTTGATGGGCGATCACTAACCTAGAAATGTAACTGACTGTATTTGAATCGTAGTTGTACTTTTCCACAGAACAATTACACAAATTCCTCATCTCTTTCCATCTTGTACAAAGAGCATGTCGCAAGAAGCATGACTGTGTTGTTTTGATCGGTGAATAAGTTAACTCATCTCCCAGGAACATCTTGACAGTGCAGTGTCTTATATTACTTATTGTCCTGTTACAAGGTGCATCTGTGTGTCTGTAAGAGGTCTTAAATCAAAGTTATTGAGAACTGAAAAGATCAAATGTTGTTGTGAGAAAGGACTAGAAGAGCGGGGAAACAAAAGACTCAGCCTTGGGCAAGAAGAGAAGTGAAATTGGAGCAGTTGGCAACAAAGTATCATTCCTCTGAGATCTGAGTATATACTGACTGTAAATAAGATGAGTGAGGGGTGTATGAGATCTGGTAGATGGCACAGCTTCACTCAGTTGCTGGAAAAAGAACGATTTAACATGACTCGACTAATGCAGACCGGATTGATCTCTTGCTGTCACAAAGCAGAATCTTGTTACTTTGAAAACATGGCTGTCTTTTTTTGGGTTCGTCTTGTTTTTCTTCCAGTGTCTGTCTTCCTCCACGCACTCGTCGCGAAACTCATCCCACAGGATTAATTGTGTGTATTTTTTAGGTGGTTCCCGCCAACAGGTTAACGGCACTCCTCAGAAAGGCTTTGTGAGGCCTGAACAGCTTTTGGAAGGCAAGGTGAGCTGAGTTTTAGAGTTGTGCAAGTTTGCGTAAATGTTTCCTACACGCAGAGGTTTTGGAAATGAATCTCCTCGCTGTCGTTAGGATTCAGAAGCTATCTACCAGTGGCTGCGTGGGTTCCAGCTCGAGCAGTACACGTCCAACTTCATCAGTGCAGGATATGATGTGCCCACCATCAGCAGAATGACCCCCGAGGTGTGTATTTATGTTACAATTTTCAGCATTTTTAGCTCTATGCCGTTAGACGTTTCTTTGTTCTTTGTACTTTTAAGATGTGTTTGTTTTTTGCTTCTTCTTTTTTTACATAAAACCTTGGGATGACTGTTTTGTGAAGTAATATGAAAATGAATTTGTTCCATTTCAGCCTGAAACCCTCTGAGCCTGATATGTATGTTTTAAAAAAATGTTCAAGAAGTCCATTGAAAACTTGACATGACTGTAACTAAAGCACTCTTTTTTTACAGATGAAAAAAATGATTTCTCTTGGCTAAAGTACAGTTAGGCTACGTTCACACTGCAGGTCTTAATGCTCAATTCCGATTTTTTGATCAAATCAGATTTTTTTGTCTGCTCGTTCACACTACAAATAAAATGTGACAGCAAACGCGCTCTAGTGTGAACGCTCAAAGCGGCCCGCATGCGCAAAAGAAGATGTCACACACAACGCGCTCTGTTTAGACCCAGAGCAAACAATATTTTTTGACTGATGGCCTTAATATAAAGACTTCGGACTTTACGTTTCCCAATTTTTGCTTTAAGTTATTTTGTTATTTACATAATAATGTAAATAACCTAATAATGATCCTTATTGCTGTTTTAGAGGAGCGCTGCTTCAAAGGATAGTTGCAGATTTCTGTCAGAATCTGCAGATTATACAGTACAAATAAAATGTTCATGTTTCTCCAACGTTGTCTTCCCAACAGTTTCACTGACATCTACACTGGATGGCCAGGAAGCGTTCGCGATGTCTTCTCCGGCGCTGATAATTGGCGTCTGTCTTGTGTCGGTGACGTAAAAGACGGATTTAATGCGACATGACCGTTCAAACAGCAGTCGCTTTCTAAAACATCAGATATGTATCGGATTCAGTACCACATTCAAAAGTGACCCAGATCGGATTTGAAAATATCGGATTTGTGCCGTTCACACTGTCACACCATGATCAGATATGAGTCGCATAGGGTCAAAAAAATCGGATTTGATGCGCTTTCGCCTGCAGTGTGAACGTAGCCTTATTTAATTGATTTGTTGTTGATGTTAATGATTCACTCATTATTTGCGTGGATATTCTTCAGGATCTTACAGCTATCGGAGTGACCAAACCAGGCCACAGGAAGAAGATATCGATGGAGATTAGCAAGCTGAGCATTCCCGAGTGGCTCCCAGATTACATTCCTGTGAGAAACCAGTCCTCCCTCTTATTTGCCATATACATCATGTAAACAGCTGGCTGTCTTGCAGTCATTGTAAAGTTTGTCTGTGTTGTCGTGTTCAGTCGGACCTGGGGGAATGGCTGAGTGTGATTGGATTGCCTCAGTACCAGAAAAGATTGTGTGACAATGGCTATGACTCCATTGCCATTGTCAAGGACATCAGCTGGGAGGACCTGCAGGAGATAGGCATTACTAAACTGGGTGAGGAATTTCTATAATTTTCTATAATAACTTCTCTGATCGGCGACTGGTCCGGGGTGTACTCTGCCTCAGAGGCTTTGAAACTGAATCTTTTGTGTGCTGTGACTGCTTGTGACATTGTCAAAGCACAGAAGGGGCAGTATTTGGAAATGTTTGATCCCTTTTATTAAATCTGTTTGAGCTCTGTAATAAATAAATAAATATGTGTGTTTCAGGTCATCAAAAGAAACTAATGTTAGCAGTGAAGAGACTGTGTGACCTGCATCGCTCTCGTAACCATGCCGACAGAGGCGAAACTCTCAGACGAAAGCTGCCTGCTGCTCTCGAGCTGGTGGTTATCGAACACACGCCGACACACAATGCTCAGGCACGCGCCGACACTCCATCCAATGACTGTTGCTCCTCCCCTCGTACTCCCAGAGCCCTCCTTTCCTTCCAGGACAGCGAGCTGAGCGTGGAGCTACAGAGTGCAATGATGGGAAAGGCGGGTGGAGGTCCCGCTGAGATGTTCAGCATTAAAGGTGTGTCCTCTGCAGGTGGAACTGCCATGTCGGTCAGTCAAGAGAGCATTGGCATGCGTTCGCGGGGCTCAGGGAAATCTGGGAACTCTGGAAATGTAAATTTGGCTCATTGTCAGGATCAGCAGGCCGTACTGTCTTCAGCCAGGACATCGAGCCGGTCTGAGGAGAGTTTAAGTAGCGGTGCAGGGGAGGAGGTGAAGAGTGGAAGAAGCAGTCCTGGAGGCAGAAGTAGACAGAGGCCCACTGAGTCATGGGTGCATCAGAGTCAATCTGCTATCCCAAATAAATTCCCCTTCTCCCCTCTCACACCTCCACTGACCCCCAGCAAGATGCCCCGCTTTGCCTACCCAGCTGTCCCACCTAAAGCCAAACACTTCCAGTCTCCTAACCGCCCTTATCAGCCTCACCAACACCCACCCTCCTCCCCATCTTCACCATCCCCTCAAGCTTCCCCGACACAGAAGGCTTTCAGTTATATCCAAGCTCAAGCAGAAGTAGTCAGTGGGGCTCCACGACTACTTTCCAAGCCACTGCCTGGGGCTGTCCCACTGCTGGGGCCCTTACTTGTACAGGGCCCAGCCAATGTAACTCAAAAAGGCCCACAAAAGAAGCGCTCGCGAAGCCTGAATCGCTATGCTCTGTCCGATGGTGAGCCAGATGAAGACGACAATCCCACTTCCCCTTGTACCTCTGCTTCCTCTGCGGTCGTGCCATCTTATGCCACCATGTCACGCAGGCCGGGACGTGGCCATGCAAGTCCTCTAGGGGCCCAACGTCACATCAACCGTAGCCACTCCTTTGCCGTGCGCTCTCGACGCAAAGGTCCGCCTCCACCCCCACCTAAGAGGATGAGCTCGGTAAACGACACCCGTGCGTGTCAACCAGGAAACCACCAAGGAGTGGAGCCAGAGGTGAAGGAAGGGGTAGAGACGGAGAGTGCAGGCAGTGTGAGGAGTATCGCAGCCAGGCTTGAAGGCAGCAGCAGCAGTAGCCCATCTAGAAGAATAGATATACCACCAGCCCACCTCCCTGTTTCACCTGCATTCAGCCCTGTTTCCTCACCGATCCCACGTGGATTTCCTTCTCACACCATCACTCAGCACTCCAAACCTGTCCCAGCCTTGGGTCTCGGGGGCCTTAGGAGGGTAGGAAATGAAAGGACAGAAGGAGACTTCAATAGACAAAGAGGTAGAAGTACAGAGAGAGACTCTGGTGAGGACGTGAAAGCAAAGAAAACTGAACACATATCAAAGAGTGCTGCTGCATCTCCCAAGCACAGGTCCAAGGACCATCTACCGTTTGCTGAAGAAGGCAACCTGACTATCAAACAGCGACCCAGGATAGCAGTCGTTAGTCAGCCAGGTGCTGAGGTTAAAACTCCTTCAGAGGCGGTGCAGATCCCAAACAGCCTTGAACTCCCAGAGTTCAATCTAAAGGAGTCTGACACGGTGAAAAGACGGCACAAACCCAAAGACAAAGACGCGTCCACTCCTGAAGAGGTTAGCTCCCCACACAGAAACAACAAGCACCCAGAACCCAACATTCTCCACACGCACAATGACATCAGTACACTGAGTGACAATGAAGCTCAGAGGCCACACAATGTTTTCCAGAGGATAGGATCAATGGGAAAAGGCCCAAAGCCTCCAGTGTCCTCAAAACCTTCCAGTCCCCTCAAACAAACCCCCAACAGCAAACCAACAACTCCTCAAAAAATGGTTTCACCATTGCAACCAAGCGGACAAACAGCCATCCCTAACCTCACGAGCGTACAGATTCACACAGTCTCCCCAAAGCTGAAAAGCAACATGTACATTCAGACTTGTATGTCCAGTCCAAAGCCTGTGAAACACAGACAGACCTTCACGTCCGAACCTGAGAGTCCACAGAAAGCCGTCGCTGTGTCAAGACTCCCTCAGAACAGCTATGCAGCAACAGCAGGTAACAATGAAAAGAAGGTATAATACCAACAAGGCCATCAGTGACCCATCTAGGGTCAAGCTTGGCTTTTGTTTTAGCCACATGTTGAGTAAGCACATTTTCAAATCCACTCTTTCAGATTAATTTTGGCACGACGGTTTAATTGTTAAAGCTTTTAAAGTTGCTATAAAAATGGCTGGTTACATAATCCAGTCTCTACACTAATTCTAGATGGGCGACCAGTGATCCGGTGGATGTTAAGAGGTTAAACTTGTTTCCTAACAGCGAGCTTCTTTTTGATGGTTCCATAATATTTATTGTTCCTCAGGTCCGAATCTCAGCATGGCTCAAAGTGTTGCCTTTGCTGCTCCACCATCACCATTGCTGAACTCTTGCTGCCCACCCTCGGCACTACCCAGTCAGCCAGGAAAAGGATGGGTAACTCCGCCTGGTGTGGCCAGTGTGGAGATGCTGGCCCAGAAGAAACTAGAGCAAACTAGTACATCACTGGAAGCTGCTCTCAAAGTAGTGGAGACCAAACTGGCACAGGGGAGCAATGTGGACGGGTAAGAAGTATTGTATTGGTGTAGTTGGGGTGGTGTGCTTTACCTGGAATGATAATATTGTGCTCTTCATACTGATTGCTGATAAAACCGCGGTAACCATTGGTTTGCACTGGTTGTTTGAACTGTTCCTTGTGAACATGCAGGAGATCTGACAGATCAGCTGCTGGGCTGTAACTAAAGTCCCAGTAAGGTGACTCTTAATACAAAAGTGCAAATGTTCAAGAGGTCAAAGGAGCTTGCAAAGAAAAGTGTCTATTCAATTCAATTCAATTCAATTCAATTTTATTTATATAGCGCCAAATCACAACAAATGTCGCCTCAAGGCGCTTCATAGATACAGAGAAAAGCCCAACAATCATATGACCCCCTATGAGCAAGCACTTTGGCGACAGTGGGAAGGAAAAACTCCCTTTTAACAGGAAGAAACCTCCGGCAGAACCAGGCTCAGGGAGGGGCGGGGCCATCTGCTGTGATTGGTTGGGGTGAGAGAAGGAAGACAGGATAAAGACATGCTGTGGAAGAGAGACAGAGATTAATAACAGATACGATTCAATACAGAGAGGTCTGTTAATACATAGTGAGTGAGAAAGGTGACTGGAAAGGAAAAACTCAATTCATCGTGGGAATCCCCCGGCAGCCTACATCTATTGCAGCATAACTAAGGGAGGATTCAGGGTCACCTGGTCCAGCCCTAACTATATGCTTTAGCAAAAAGGAAGGTTTTAAGCCTAATCTTAAAAGTAGAGATAGTGTCTGTCTCCTGAATCCAAACTGGAAGCTGGTTCCACAGAAGAGGGGCCTGAAAACTGAAGGCTCTCCCTCCCATTCTACTTTTAAATACTCTAGGAACAACAAGTAGGCCTGCAGAGCGGGAGCGAAGTGCTCTAATAGGGTGATATGGTACTACAAGGTCATTAAGATAAGATGGGGCCTGATTATTTAAGACCTTGTATGTGAGGAGCAGGATTTTGAATCCAATTCTGAATCCAAGTCTGGACTTCTTTAAGTTACTTGAAGACGTTTCACCTCTCATCCGAGAAGCTTCTTCAGTTCTAAGGACAAATGGTGGAGAGTCCCAGATATAAACTTAGTGGGAAATGTTCAAGAGCTTCCATTCCTGCAGTGATTTGTGACTTACTCATTGACAGTGGGATGAAAGTACTGGGGAAAAGCAGCAGATTAGTCAAGTGCTGTCAAGAGCACAACGAGCTACATTTTGTTGTAAATGCTGTTAACCAGTGAGGTCACAGTCTACAAGCTCTAGAGCTTGTAGACTGTGACCTCACTAGTTTGCTGTTGTCAGTTTATATAACCTGTGGAAAACTTGAAATCATGAATCTCCAAAGAAAAAAACAAAACAAAATTTCTTTTTCAGTTTTTCTTTTGTCTTCTTTGTTTTAGCACCTGCCCTCTTTTTGGGGGCATGTAAGTGTTTTTCAAGTTTTTAAAATTGAGAGAAGGCCAAATGTTATCACTGATAGAAACATGTAGTCTCAGTGTAGTTGGCACTGCACTGCTCATGCTAACTCTAAATTTAGCAACAGGGAAAATGCAAAAACATCTGCAGAATTCAGCGAAGCTCCTCAGTGAGCTAATTGAGTTTTCTCTTTGTAGAGCATTAACTTTGTCCTTTGTTTAGTTCTCTAGTTATTTGTTGCTCCACACTGATGAAAAGAAAGGTTACTAGAGTAAACCTGGTTCTCTTTCAAACCTCGCTTGGTATTCCACTTTGGAAAGCACCCTTTGGCATGACCCCCTTTATAACAGCCCTTGGACCCATACCTGACAAAGTAGTTCTTCCTGATGTCCATGCAAATGGGCTCTGCAATGAGCCAAACTCAGGTTGCAAGGTTATGATAGTAGCCAAGGTTGTCTGTCAAACCTCTCTTGGTAGCTCACTATGGTAGATGTAGACCCCTCTGAGATTGCATGGTCCAAACACTATAGCTTCTCCACCCAGGAAGAGCACCACCTCACACAAATTTAAGAGCCCACTGAGTGTGCCAGTGAAGGTTAATGTTAAGGCAGTAAAACCTAACAAATGGATGTGGAAATTTCCAACTAGCAGCTGCACAGATGCTCCTGCCAAGAAACACCCTTAAAAAGGGCCCATGAGGTAGAATGTGCACGCAGGTGCGCAGGAGGTTGCTATCCCTGGCATTCATATGCCATCACAATATCGTCTACCACCCACTGTGACAGCTGGTATAGGCTTCCCTATGTGCCAAGGAGCCTGGAACACATAGAGCTGATTGCTTTTTACAATTCCCTTATTTCTGTCTACATAAATGCATAATTCTCAGACAGGACACAGCGAATTAAGCCGCCTCTCGTTCTCATCAGCAGATGGCGGGGTGAAAGCTTATAGCCTGAGAGCGAGGTAACAATAGGTAGACTCCCTAACCTTAGGCACTGGGTTAAGGCGCAGAACCACTTCACTATAGTTGGGTTTATCTCTGAAGTACACACTATTTGCCATCATAAGGTCAGCATGTGGAAAGAAGTCTTACACCATGAGCGGTCTCAGTCAGCCTGAAAGGGAGACCAGACTCATTTACATTTAGCCTTTCAAATGTCAGGCTGAGAAAATTAACTCAAATGCTGATGACAAATCTGTCTGCAAGGCCTAGTCACTGCACAAGGCAGAAGCCATGATTGATTGTGGAGCAGACAAGCTAGCTCCGCCATCCATGGCCAAGCTGTTTCAGTGCCTCACCCAGCTCAGTACTGAGGGCATGTGGCTGAGGAAATGAATACAGCAGCATTCCCGTGAGAGGGTCTGGTTTTATCCATAATCACTAATACTCAGCCTTGAGAGCTAGCAATAGCTTCACAAATACAAACACAAGCTTCGTTGACGTGCTAGCTTTGTTGCAGACCCACGTGTTATAATTGCCTGCATTTGTATAGCGCTTTACTCAGTCCCTAAGGACCCCAAAGCGCTTTACACTACATTCAGTCATCCACCCATTCACACACACATTCACACACTGGTGACAGCAAGCTACATTGTAGCCACAGCTGCCCTGGGGCGCACTGACAGAGGCGAGGCTGCCGGACACTGGCGCCACCGGGCCCTCTGACCCGTAGAAGAATAATATTTTCCACCTATTTATTCATCCATTCTCTTCTACTTATCCTTATCAGGGTCACGGGAAGCAACCATAGGGTGAAAGGTGTTATACACCCTGGACACAACGCCAGTCTGACGCTAAATCTTGTGATGAAAATATTACAGTGTCAAAAAAATTCCTGAAACAAGAAAAACTAATGTTTGAGGATCAGCAAACAGTTAAATGGATAATCCTGTTCCAGGACCACCGAGGAGCTTTAGTGATCTTCACAGGAAAGAAAGCAAACATGCCTGATGTGGGGACAGGGGCTGAGATAAGAGGGGGGACCCCATGTCCTTTAGGGCTGCCACAAACGATTATTTTGATAGCCGACTAGTCACCGATTATTTTTGCGATTAGTTGACTAATCAGATCATCATCCATTGTACGTAAAACGACAGTTTATTGCACCAGCAGCATCTGCTCTTATATAACTATCACTAGCTTACAGCTCGAAGTGTTTAAGGTATGTGCTAACTAAAAATAAAGACAAGACGGTAGTTTATTAAATTTTAATGAAATGTGCAGATTGTTTCGGTGAAGTTTAATAAACTCAGCCGATTTACTCAGGAACAAATAAAATACTGAAAAAAGTTATCTAAGTGACTTATATATCATGTTTAACCTGAGTATCAAAAGACTGCAGTGGGTTTGAAAACGATTTGCCGGGAGTCCGGTGTTCTCACGGGCTCTAGTTAGCCTAGCCCCCGGCTAGCTATCGAGCTAGTGGGTAACAGACGTCTCCGAAAACGTCGGAGCGCTTTTGAAAATATGTGGTATCTTGATAAACTGAGCAGATATTTGAGGTTTACACAGCTACATTCTCGCCTGAAAACACGTTAAACGTTTATTTTGTGACCCAGAAAGAATAATAAGAGTAATATTAAAACTAACTAGCTGCCGCCATTGTTGGAAACTGAGCTGGGCTGCGCTATGAATTCTGGGACACAGCTTCTTCTTCTTCTTCTTCGCGGTTTAACGGCAGCTGGCATCCTTGCACATGCAGTGCTGCCATCTTGTGTTTCAGTCCGTTATTACACTCTTAAATCCTACTACTTATTCCTGCGTCTTTTGGGATCTTACAAAGCTTCAAACGACGCGTCGACTATTAAATCTGTCGTTGACGATTTTGATAGTCGACGTAATCGTGACTAGTCGACTAATCGTGGCAGCCCTAATGTCCTTAAAGTGATTGGTCTGTTTTAGACAGACATGGCTGTAGTGGAGCTTCTGTGATTGTGCATGCCAGAGTGCTTGACTACAAGCTACACAAAACCATGCATTCATATAGTGCTTTTTCTCTATACTATACACTATACAAACACTTTATCTCACATTTGTAGCTGTTCTTAATTTGACAGTTAGCTTAACTGTTTTTTTACTTCACATTGTCCCATCTGTTTCCTAGTGGGGGCACCACAGTGAAGGCAGCAGGCAATATTCTGGATGACATTGGCAACATGTTTGATGACCTGGCCGACCAACTGGACGCCATGTTGGAGTGACCTCCCAACTTCTGTCCTGCACACAGAAAAAGTTTCTGTCTCAAGGGAGCAGCAGACAGAAATCCGAACAGTGAGCACGGGGTCAGAGGGGAAGAACAGAGAGCGTGGAGCTCAGCACTTCCTGGGGTTTAAGATCAATCAGTTTGTGAATATTTGAGGACTTTCCTGCACAGCCTTTCCTCTGTTTTTGAACGTGAGCACTTCGCCTTAGGACACACACCTGGGAAAGTTATTGGAGGGAGTACAAACATCCGCCAGAAGAGCTTCCCGATGTTGTATCTTCAGTATCACTAAAAGGGAATAAGAGTCCATTGTATCCATGTAACCTGTGTATATACAGACACGTGTTTATGTGTGTAGTCAAATATCTTTATACTGAACATATTGACCTGTGATTATATTTATACTTATATATGTTGGGTTTTTTAACCAAAAGAGTTCCTATTGGCTGCTTTAACCCATTCTATTGTATATTAGCAAGATGAACTAATATGTATATTTTGCTGCTTATGGTCTGTATGTTGGGGAAATGATTGTTTAATATAGGGAAAGAATCATATTTCATAAATGTACATTGGATTGGCGTGGACCTGTTTTAACACAAGTGTTTGTTGTTGTTCTTTAAAGCACTGTTACTGTCAGAGAAAACAGATGCTGATCGGTTTTAAAGTTGTTTAGTAACAGTGCTCCTCTCAGGTTGGTATGGTACCGTCAGCATGCTGTTTCATTTCAGCAGTGGCCAAAACATTTCGTGGAAGGCAACATGTTAATGAACTCAGAGTGAACATGGAGTCTTCATTTGCTGCCAAAATGTTTAATTGGCGTATTAACTGATAGTTATATATTTAATTATATATTTAAATGAACAAACTCGATGTGAATTTGACATCAAATTTTTAAGAGGCTTTTAATTTTTTAGAACATTGTCTCTCCCATTTTAATTTCACAATCAATCGTTTAGCATTTCCTGTTTCCATTTTTTTTTCGTTCAGTGTTAAATGTTGTTCCAGCAGTGTTCAGACTAAATCCCACAGAGGTTTTATGCGCCAGATTTCTGACAACATTTAGCAATTAGTTGCATTTGTCTTACACTCTTATAGGTCTTTGAATGGCTCACAAAATATGTCACAAACACTCTGTGGCGGGGCAGGGGAGGGGCTGGCCCAAATGGTGGCTGAGCTGGTGGCCACATGGAGGGAGCAGGCGGCGGTGTCGCGCTGACAAGTGGATGAACTGCAGGACCAGACCGAGAGCCGGATGCACGTGATTGTGATTCTGGCGGCTCGGCTCAGTTCCTGGCCAACACCGCTGCCGGCGCACCACAGGTGTATGGGAGTGGCAGGTGTCCGACCTGCTCCGGTCCCCAGGGTGAGGCCAGCCAGGATGCCGTCTGCCTCCACACCCGTACCCACTCCTCAGGTGGAAGCAGCTGGTGCATGCTGGTGCCTGCACCCATTCCTGCTCCCCGGAGGAGGGCCGCTGAGCAACCTCCGCGTCCACCACCAGCTCGCTCACCTCCTCAGCCGGGGCCGGAGAAACTGTTTGTTGTTAAAGAAGAAAATAGAAGACTTAGTTTGTGGGATCAAACTGGTTTAATTTGTAGAACTGAGTTGTAAATTGAGAAAATGATTACTTTAAGTTTTGTATCAGTTAAATTACTCTGGCGTACTTCAGCCTCCGTAGAGCAGGGACCAGTCTCATAACTGTAAATAACCAGCAAAGTTTGATAAGAACTTCACTTTGGATTTTTGTTCTTCTGTTTGTTTGTTCTCTAAGAACAATCGCTTGTTCCTGCTGCAGTGAAGACATTTGTCAGCAGATGCTAAATCTATTGTAGCACTGACAGTTACTCCTGTACCAATTTACTTTAAAATTCTCTTTTAGAGAATGGAGTCGAATCTCTCTCCCAAACCTTTGCTGGGAAGATTTGGTTAATGGAAGCTGTCATGTTTTTACATTTTTTAAGATACCAAGCATGTTCACATTCATGCAACAGCTTTTTTTCTCTGTGGTTTTGCTCTTCTGTTTTGTTTATTAATGTTTCCTTCTGAATTCTGTGTCAAACCAGAAATAATTAAAGGGATTTGTACTGACAGGGTGCTGTTGTTTTGCTTGTCAATATAAAATATGCATTATTATTTCAAGATTTTCCATTTGTTTTGCCATTCTCATTCTTTACATTGTTTACAGTTTACAGCTGATCCATAACCTCGTCTCTGTACATTTAGCAGCTTTTTGTGTTCAGTCACATCTTATGGCTTTAATTTGCATAAGATAATTGAAGGAATATGTAATATTTTTATTCTTTTGGGGCTGTAGAAGCAGCTGTAAGTACATCATCACCATAAAAAGTTGATATGGGGATAACAGTAATATATGTAGGTAATATAGCTTGGCTGTTAGTAATAAAGGGAGTGTGAACTTACAAGGCAAGTTCACACAACAGTCACCTCATGTCCCTTCATATTGTTGGGTAAAGACACAATTATTACCACCGTTGTCTTTCTCCACCATTATGTTATTTTCTGTGGCCAAGAGGCTTAATAAAACAAACAAAAACCTGATTGGATATGATGGGAATCACCATGAAAAGGGGCATTATATGCATCATTTGACTCCTCTGCACAAAATGATCTCTGAGTTCTGCCTCCTCCAATCAGTGGCTGAATCAGAGGATGTTGTTAGAATAGATTAAAAAGAATATCAAACAACAGAATAATGTGCAGTTAGGAATAAAAATAGATTATTGCAGCTCAGCTCACTGAGCAGTAAAATAAACACTTCATTTCAAATGAATCATTGAAACGTTGAGTGTGCTTTTGTTGATGTTTAAGGTAATGGCAGCACATTAGAGCTCTGAAACTGGATACATTTAAACATTAAAGGTTACTGTCCCATAGCCTAATAGAGACGGAGACATTGTTTTAGTTTATCGGCAAATCTAAACTGTGTTTTTTTCCCTAGTAGATGCAATTTTAGCAGTTCAAAATAGACTTGTGCAAATACATTTATAGATTTTTTTGCACCACCAGCTAAATACATGCACATTCCAGTTCCAATGTTATGCACAGCTAGCATTTGCCCAAAGTCAAAGTTGACAACAGCGCCCTGTGACATCACTATGAGTCCATAGTGGGGCGATCGTGGCTCAAGAGTTGGGAGTTCGCCTTGTAATCAGAAGGTTGCCGGTTCGAGCCCCGGCTTGGACAGTCTCAGTCGTTGTGTCCTTGGGTAAGACACTTCACCCGTTGCCTACTGGTGGTGGTCAGAGGGCCCGGTGGCGCCAGTGTCACCGGCAGCCTCTGTCAGTGCGCCCCAGGGTGGCTGTAGCTACAATGTAACTTGCCATCACCTGTGTGTAAATGGGTGGATGACTGGATATGTAAAGCGCTTTGGGGTCCTTAGGGACTAGTAAAGTGCTATATAAATACAGGCCATTTACCATAACAGGCTGACGTCAGCACGTTGTAAACATCAACGTTTTAGGATAGCCCTTCTCTCTGAGTTAAACTCAGCCCTTCTCTCTTCTCCTGTTAAACTTGCTTCATAGTTGGCTCCTTAGTACTCTACAAATGTGGTAAATACAGACAGATGTGAACAGACGTGTAAAACCTAGTACATCCCACAATTCAGCAGGCCACTGCTATTGTGATTTGGCACTATATAAACAAAATACAACTGAATTTTGGGTCAATCAATTTATGGTTGGCAACATTTCTTAATATAAAATGTTAATATCACCTCTGTGACGAATATTTCATTTCTACCCCAGGAATTAGAAAAGAAAGAAAGTGTACTTTATTGATCCCCGTGGGGAAATTCCTCTCTGCATTTAACCCATTCACTCAGTGAGGCGGTGGGCAGCCATTGGGCGCCCAGGGAGCAGTGTATCTTGCTCAGGGGTACCTCAGGGTAACTGTTCAGGGGAATCAAACCCCCGACCTTCCGATCGTGGGGCCACCACTCTACCTACTGAGCTATCCCTGCCCCCCCCCCCCCTTTTTTTTTTAAAGAAAGAATTAAGTGATTCCCACTGAGCTGCGTATGCTTTCACAGCCTGTATAAAACACAGCGAGGCCACCCTTCGGAGGAAGCCAATTTCTGCCGCGACATCGTTCATTCGGTCACTGCCCACAGCTGGTGACCATAGGTGAGGGTAGGGACGTAGTAAATCGAGAGCTTTGCTTTTACACTCAGCTCTCTCTTCACCACGACAGACTGAAGACATATAAAGGTGAAATATCTAAGATGTGCTTTGTTGGACATCTGCAACACCAACATCTGCTGTCACATTATAAAGCAGCTCAGTATAAGTGCAATCACATTCTTTCACCGTGCTTGTCTTTGCCTCGGTGCTTATGGATTCTCCTTCACATTCTTCTTTCACCTCATGACATTTTCCATTAAAAAGGGAATTTTTGGACTGTTCTGATGGAGCACCAGACTGTGCACCGAGTATAAAACAGGTAAAACTTCACCAAGCACAGGTTCATCACCACAAATACCACTGGATCCTCAGTTATAAGAGGAATTTCAGGAACGCTGCTTTCAGATCAGTGTTTTCAAGGTTGATCATGTGCATTAAAAACCAGACTGGGTTCCATTTTATTGATATGCTATGTTTATCAATGTTCATTAAGACATTCTACAGCACAGAGCCATCGGTACATTCTGTATATTTCCATTGGAGTGAAAGTGTGTAAGTGACACTCGAGCCAAAAGATGCAGCTTTAAAACTGAACAGACTTCAGCAGAATCAACAAAACACAGAACATTTCTTTTCCTTGAGAATACATTTGTGTGTATATACAAATTTATCAAAAGCCACATTAAAAAGAAAAATAATAATCTCGTTTGAATCACAAATTAAGACGGAAAAAAACAAGGTAAAGAAGAGTAGACAGAGGTGCTACATGTTCAGATTTAAAATCACGACTCGTCAAAAATAATCAATAATTTCTCGTTCCTATGCCCCAAAATTCCTTTCACGCTCCTTTTCGTATGAGAAAGTGCACACTGCTAGTTCTCTTCTTGATATATTATTAACATTCATTTCTGTGTGTGATGCTGACATTTCAAACGTCATTCAAAAGTTAAGAAGTCACAGAAACCCTAAATTAAAACAAATAAATCATCATGTAATACTGTTTAACATGGGAGTTTAAAATAAGCTTGATGCCACATTATTTTTCACTCAGAGCGTGGGCTGATTATTTCTCTGGATTGGCCTCTGGATGGCAGTACAGAACCACCTGGAGGACATGACCGTGGCGTTTATAAGTTGCTAAACAGTTCATTCCTCTTGCTCCAGTCCATGGCCGGTGCCTTCTTGGCGCCGCGCTTCTGCTGGGCTCTTTCTTTGGCCTGAGCTACTGTCAAGGCAAGACCCAGGCTGTCGATGGCTGGGGCCGGCTCTGACCTCGAAGCTCTTTCAATCTAGAAACACACAAATATTCAAACAAGTTTGTTTTTCTCTGAGCTTTAAAACTATTCCAAATCTTTCAGTGGCATGGAGACAGTACCTCTGAAGGCGAGGAGTTGTCTGTTGCTGCTGGTAGGGAGCTGCTGGAAGAGGCACTGGAGACGGAAGAGCTCGCAGATACTTTAGGCTTTGCATCTATCTGCCAAACACACAACACACATTCAAAAGGGTCAATTCATCCACAGCACAAAACACCATCCGGAAACCATCTCAGCTTCAAAGGACTTGAACATTTCAATTATGCAGAACTAGACTCTTTTCAAACCCAGCGGAGACTCAACGTTTAGAGGTAGCTCATTTCAACTAGCTGCTCATTATAAGCCTTTCTGAATCTCCAGAGAAAGGAAACTTCACCAAAAAAGCAAAAATAAAAGCTCACTTCTGAATATCCTCATTCAATGTTAGAGTCTAACACCTGTAGCTCAGGAGGTAGAGCAGGTCATCTGCTGATCGGTCAGTTGGTGGTTTGATCCCTGGCCCCCCTAGTCTGTAAGCCAAATGTCCTTGGGCAAAATATTAACCCCAGGTTGCTCTCTGATGCATCCAGTGGAGTGTGAATGGTAGTTATAAAGCACTTTAAAACAGAAGGCAGTGCTTGTGTGCATGGGTGAATGTTGTATAGAGCGCTTTGAGCACTGTGGGAGAGTAGGAAAGTGCTATACTTTGTGTTTTTACATCAAACAATCTGAAGCGAAGTACAAGAATACAGACATGGTGTATTTCTTCTACGAGAGTCACACAAACATTTCTTTTTAATTATCAAGACCAAATGTGCAGGCAGAGAGGGGAGTGTCACCAGCAGGGGGGGCTGGTCATTCAGAGGCTCAGTGTGAGCAGTCCTCTCTCTGAGCAGACCGTTCAGGGATCGGCACACAGCCCTGCTCCTGTCTGATATGCAGTGTGAAACTCACCTCATCTATGAAAATTTGGCCTCCAGTGTGGAAGCAGCTGTTTCTCTAAAAATAACCCCAGCCCCATGCTGCACACGAGCATGAGCCCTCTGCTGTAAGGTGTCTTCATCAAACGCCTCTAATACTATTCCGTTTGCACTAATGCCACTTAAAAGCCTTTTAAGTTACTGAATATCTAAGCAGGACTATTGGCCACCTGATGATAAAAGGCACACTGGAGGTCAGAGGTCAGGGTATGGATTCATGTTATATAACAGCTGGTGAATGACTGATTGTTTGCTAGGGAAGTCTGGCTGTATGTGAGAGTGTGTGAATGCTGCTCATTAGCATAATCCTCAAATTAAAGCCACTGCAATCCCATGATCTTCTACTCCTGTTGCCATGGTGAAGAGGTCAGCCACAATGTCACTAGAGGGGCCAATCCACAATTCCCATGTTGTCACTGGGTGTGTGTGTGTGTGTGCGTGTGTATAGACGTACTGGGTGGTGTTTATTTTGATGACTGAGCCTGTGCTAATTAAAGGGGCTTTGCACTGGTTTTCTCAGGCTGAGGAGAAGTGAGTCTGCTCTTGAACTCTTTATGTGACATTTGTTACTTAAGTATATGTCACACAGCTGCATCCTGCTTCACTCTCGGGCTGCTTAATGTTATCTCTTCAATTGCAGAAGACTCGTTAATATTAATGTCAATGCAACGACCGTGATCAATTTAATGTGGAAATTCAAAATCCTTTAAAATAACCCTACTATGAATACAGACATGTACAAAGTTGCATGCATAACTGAAGTAATGCAAATAATGATGGGACAAAGAAGAAACAATCAGAGCTTTAAATGGAACTCAATGCAAAAGCATCTTAAAGTGTAGGACCACAGACAGCCACTAGGGGCGCTATTTTCAGTTGGCAGATTTTTATGCCAGATGCAACCCCACAAATGTCTCTGCCACTGGATTCAAACCAGCGAGCTAATATATGAACCCCTGCACAGTGCCAGTTTACTTCCATGAAGTACTAAATATATTTTGTTTATAACATTATGTGATTTTTCTTTCAGCTTTGGTCCTAATGCTTTGTGTGATGATGATCACTTTCAACATTATGCTATAATCAGGTAGATAGTAGACCTCAAAGACAGCATCTGTTGTAAAGGCTCACCATTCAGCACTCACTTCACTAGATGCACCTTGTATCTTTTCCTCACCTTTGATTGGGTGTGGTGCTCGCCCTTAATTGAACTCAAAGGACTGCACACATGGGGCGGCAGCTGAGGTGAGTTTCTGTTCGAGTCTCCTGAGTTCATGTATTATTTTGAGTTACTTAAATCATACTTTATTTCCTTTCAGAGATAGAGTCCCTGTGTCTTTCCTTTTGCTCATTATTTAATAAAACAAAAAACCCTGCAAGTGATTACTGACTGTTCATTCTCATCCTGACCGGATGAGCCCATGATGGTAACAATCTCTAACCTCCTCTGAACCTTCCTTCAAAACTGCATCCTTAGGGGTGTGACTGGTGTGACTCCAAACTGTCTCGTTTGGAATGATTGACAAACATTAATAACTTTGAGTCACATGCTCACTGGTTTCATTCATTAGTTTGTCGTCAGAATTTTGAAGTAGACGACACACTTTCTTACTGTTCTTTAGGTTGTTTAACTGTGATAATGATCTGTTATTTTGGTAAATGCAGAAAAAATAGCCTTTTAAAGGGCATCTAGTGGTGAGAACAAAAATTATTAGCATCCTATGCATTGTGCATCCTGCTTGTGTGTGTGTGTGTGTGCATGCAAGGGGTCCTTACCTTGTCTTCTGCCATTGGCTCTGGAAGAGGTCCTTCAAGAACAAACAAAACAGAAAAGTCCTTGTTTCACTCTGTTTCAAATAACTTTCCTCAGTATTTTATGTTTTGTACTTCTAAATATTAAGGAAACATAGTAAAAAGTGTGGTACCACTGATGTGTTCCTCAGTGGGCATAACATTGCATTTCTGGAAGAATTCCTCTGCCTCAATGTCAACCACCAGTAGCCTAGTCTCGTCTCCTCCGGCCTTTATGGCTGCCACCACCTCTGAGTGCTGCATCCCAGCCACAGACATACCATTAACCTGAAGAGACAACAGGAGAAACTTAGGAAAATGTTCTTATATTCTATAATGATCCATTTTCAATGTTTCCCTCCAGAGACCGAAAGTTATAGCATGGCCCATCTTACTAAAGCCTGCTTATTATTTTCTCAGTTAAGTTTGGAGAACAACCTTATTTTTGTTTTTTTGATCATGATTTTTACGTGTTATAAATCTGTAAATAAGCAGAAACATTTTATTGTGTCCAACTTAAACACAAAGACTGAATAAATAGTGACTGTATAACCAAAGGGAAACAGAAATGATCTGAGTGTAAAATTGTTGCTCTAATTTTCTGTTATTGAAGGTTACACTTGGATTGACGCTTGGCTGTTTCACAGGCAGGTTTGTTGTGTCTCTGAGCACAGTCTCAAAAGCATGGAGGACGTTCCAGGAGACAGAGAGCCCAGCGTCCTTAGCCCTGCGTTAACTGTCTGGAATGGTGGACTATGGATTTGCCATAGAAAACTAGAACTGGGAGGTCCCCCACTGTGCTTTTTACAGATGAGCGAGAGGTTCACCCTAAGCACATGTGACAAACTTAGAAGTGTCTGGATAAGTCACTGAGAATGTTTCCTTTAATGCAGCGGTCCCCAACCCCCGGGCCTCGGACCAGTACCGGGCCGCGAGAGTTGAGGCTCAGGTGTGAAATGTATAGTTTTCAGGGTTTTTATCGGTTTTCAGCGTTATTTTGTTATCATTTTATTGTTTACTCGGTTTTCCTTGGTCTTTTTACATGTGTTATGAATAAATTTTCATTTTTTGGTACCGGTACTAGTTTTATTTTGTTGTATTTATCCGCGACACCTTAAAGGCAGGTCCATGAAAATATTGCCAGGCATAAACCGGTCCGTGGCACAAAAAAGGTTGGGGACCGCTGCTTTGATGTCATTCAGCACGAGTGATTTGATGGAGGGTCAGTGACTGTTCGGGGGAAGCATATCCCTGGAGGGATGCAAAGACATCTCCACAGGCCAGGCAACGGCACCCTGAGTGCTATTAGGTATTGGGATGAAATCCTTGGACCGACCGTCAGATGCTACAGCGATGCAGTAGATGCAAGGTTCCAACATTCTGTGCACAGATTATTCAGGCAGAACGTTCATGCGAAGTGTTTGTGCCCAACCACTGACTGGCCCCCATGTTCGCCTGACCAACAGACCCAATAGAACAACTCTGGGATATTATATTTGGATCCATCCGACGCCACCAGGTTGCATATTAAACTGTCCAGGAGCTCTGGTCCCGATCTCGGCGGACATCCTGCAGGACAACATCCATCTCTTCATTCGGAGCATTTCCTTCTGTTGTCAGGCATGCATACAAGCACAAAAACAAAAACTACTGAGCACCATTCTAAGTTGCTGCAATGAAATTTCAGCAAAATATACTAGCCTGCCACATTTTTACTCTTGGATTTTCAGGGTGTCTATAATTCAGCTTTGAATTCAGTAAGTTAATAATTTTTTACTTCCATCAAACGATGTGGTTTGATTCCAAACATGTATCCATGTTATTTATTTATTTATTTTTTAAAGTTCTTTATTCAATGATTTGAGTACGATGCATATATGAATTCGATTTAACTTTCAGTTTCAGTATTCAATTTTTACCATGCTCATTCTTTATTAGTACAACATTATTACTCACTTTTTATTACTCTTGATTTACTTCTAATGACAGAAAGTTTCAACTTGACTTGGCGTGCTCAATGACAGCGACAGAATTTAGCCAGCTGATGCAGTTATTAAAACCCGCATGAAAACTAACCCTTTATTATAGTTTAGCAAATTGAAATAATCGGAAACATGTACGTGTTTGCCTAGATTGTGTGTGAGCTTTTACTATTGTCTGTTATCAAAGATATTGGTAATACTAACAAAGCAGAATAAAAAAGCTACTGTTTATTTATTTAACTAAACAAACTGATTGGTTTACCTCATTATTCTGCGATCAGAACTCCCTGTGAGTGCACAGCAGTTAGTACCAACCATTTTATGTCATCACTGACAATGTCGCAAAATCTCTGAAGTGCCCAAGAGTGTGTTGGTAGAACGTAGGGTAGATGCTATAAACAACTTCTTTTTGTTGAGCATGACTAACTATGTTAAAAGCATATTTCTTGGTTTGGAAATCTATGCACTTATTTTCTTTAGATTTCTCTTCATCACTTGTTACATTCTCTAAGAAGTTTTTTGGTGCAGGTCGCTTAAAGTGGAAAGAGGGTTCTTCTTCCCCACAATTGCCAAGTTATTGGTAAAAGGAGACTGATTGCTGGTGTTCTGTCTCTAATATTGTGAGAATATATACATATCTTTAGATGAGCGCTATTATAAAATTGGAGCCACATAAATAAAACGGAATAAAACGAATCAGGATATTTAACACACGGTGGAGAGCATCATTCCTTTTTCTTGCATTCATCTAACAGTAAGTTAACCGGCTTACTTTGGCAAAGAGTTTCTTTGGACAAGTGGAAATACTCAGATCCATTGTCTGTAGACTGTCACTGCCCATTCACACAGAGGACTACATATCAAGTCAGTGAACTGTCATGACAATGGAATGGACACCCTAAAGGAGATTAATGGCACTGGTGATGGCTGATATTGTGTCATACTACGAGGAGTGTTGTACAAGAATACTCCCAGAGTTGAAACTGATTAAGCACCCAGGGAGATAAGTCACTGAGGAATTTTTGTGGGAGGAAAATTGGAGAAGTTTCACCAGCTCCCACACAGGAACATCAGGAGATGGTACAGAACACTCTGCTTCAGAACCTTGACATGAACTTCCAGGACTGCCCACGAGACTCTGAGAAATTACACTAAAATTCAGCTTTTAAATCTTTACAATATCCCAAATGTAGCCTTTCTCTCCCATGCATGGGAGAAGCCCGAGTGGACAGTTTGAAAGCTTCTAATTCAGCCGACAGACATGTTAAGCAGATTAACTATAAAGGATTATTGTCTCTCCCACACACTTAATGAGGCAGAGAATACAGATTTCTCCTCTACATCACATATAAACAAAGAAGCTTCTTAATAGTTCGGCTTCTGCTAATATTTCATTCAGTTTCTCATTTGCACACTGAAGTAATAGGATTACAGCTGATATATATGGCTAACACAGCTAAAACACACACACACACACACACACACACACACACACACACACACACACACACACAAAAGTTGTTTAACTTTCATTATAGTCACCTTAAGGCAACTGTTGCTGTGTTTGGCACTTTTAAACCCTAAAATGAGCCCTTTTAATCTGCGGTTGTGACTTTTTTTGCACAAACTGGTTCTCCTTAAGAATTTGTTTTCAGACTTTTCCTAATATGCCATCTCAAAGAGTTTTATCACAATTTATCAAGTTTTCGACTGCAAATCCTACAATTACATAGAATACCTTTAACTTTCTGACCTTACTGGTCATAAATGTTTTAATTTTGCACCAAAATGATTGTGGCTCGGACTTCCCAAATGCCTCAGATACTGGCATTGCCTATCCCTAGCCTGGTAGAGGAGTTTAAATGTGCAAAAGTGAAGCTTGAGATGTCACTCACGGACTCCCGGGACCCCATAATGAGAGGTACTGCTCCCACCCTAGCAACGGGGAGGAAGTGGACCCAGCCACATCTGTGCTACAGGCCAAATCTCCTCTTCGACGTCGTGACGTGGTGGGTCACATCCAACAGGGCAGAGGAGGATTTGGTCTTGGAGCAGTAACACCTCGGTGGCAACAGGCATCTGTAACCGAATGTCGAAAGTAGTGGAGGAGGTTCGACGACAGGAGGAAGCAGTCAGACATGCTAGAGCCGTAGCGCTGGCCAAGCAGGGTCGCTGGATGAATTGGGAGTGTTGAAAAGAGGAAACTCTCATGGAGTAAAATCTGGGGAATGAAGTCTAATAGACTAAGTTTCATCATCCGAGCCACATACGATGTGCTACCTTCCCCAATAAATCTGTAGATGTGTTTTGGAAAGGACCCAGCCTACCTCCTGTGTACAGTCCCAGCCACACTCAAGCATATCTTGGTTGGTTGTAGGACTAGCCTTACTCAGGGCAGATACACATGGAGACACAACCAGGTTCTCAGGTGTCTGGCTGAGAAAGTTGAGCGCAAAAGGAAATCCATCAACGCTCAACCCTTCACGAACCAAGAGGACCGTCAATTTTCATCAGCATTTGTCCGGGAGGGAGACAAGCCAAGGTCGAACCCCTCAACCCCAGACCGCTGAAGGTTGCCAGGGATTGGCAAATGCAAGTGGACTTGGATCAGAGGCTAATTTTTCCCACAGAGATCGTAACAACAACTCTGCAACCAGACCTCGTCCTTTGGTCTAACTCCCATAAAGTTGCGTACGTCACTGAGCTGACGGTACCATGGGAGGAAGCAATTGAGGAGGCATTTCAGCGTAAGAAGCTGCGGTATGCCAACTTGGCAGCTGAGGCAGAGGACAGAGGCTGGAAGATCAAGGTGCGCCCGGTGGAAGTGGGGTGCAGGGGCTTTGTTGCCAGTACAACAGCAAAAGTGCTTAGAGAGATTGGGATCAGAGGACAGGTGCAACGGCAGGCTATAAGAGAACTAGCTAACACTGCTGAGAGGACCAATCACTGGCTATGGCTAAAACGGGCTGACATCACTTGGGCAGCTAAGGCAGTCAGCTAACCGCGATACACATACCAAGGATTGATCGACTGGTGGTGGGCCTGCCACAACAGAGGGCGTCGAAAGGGTAAAACATAACATTAGAATTTTTGGTGGTTGACTGCTACAGCCGTCTCAGGGCCTCCTGGGGACTGTGCAGTTAACCTCATGGTAGTAAAACTAAAAAGAAAAATGTTCTGCTCTTCTCCCCTTTTCTGGGAGGCAGTGGGGACGTAGAGCGTACAGCCCGATCCGGCGGGGAGGTGTGGGAAGCCAGATCGGCGCCCCCCTTCTGGCTCTCCTCTCTGCTCTCTGCTCTCTCCTATCTTATCTTATCTTACTTGTCTTACTCCTCTCTGTCACCTTTTCTGTCCCTTTGAAGAAATGAGGCTCCATGAATACTAAAGAGGTCAGTATTTCTCAGTTGCAGTGAATAGATAGAATAAACTGTAGAAAATTAAACAGGAGAAAGAAGAAGAGAAAAACAATTTTAACATAAACCGTTGACACACTCCAGGGCCTGATCAACCCTGGCAGGGCCTCCTTGTATGAGGGTGTCTAGTAATAATGGCCGAAACACCTGATGAATCCAAGGTCCACTACTGACGATGTGTCCCATATTTGAACAATTTGGATCAGATTTCTAATCCCTAAACCTAACCAGGGAAAATGGCAGGTTAGCTTGGGTAAAAGAACAAAAGTTGAGGCACACAACAATGTACGCTGCTGGTAAAGATTCTGGGCTGCTTTCCTCATAACAGCCATCCCTCAAGATTTTCTTCATTAAAAGCAATGCATTGTCTGGGATTGTAACATCTAGTCCTTTACTGAATCATGTCAAAAATCTTTCTTCCCCTAATGTTATACTTCCATCAGTATTATTTTCAATATTCTTTGAATGCCACATTGTTTTCTTCTTCTTCTTATATCGTCTTTCCCTACACTCAGTAATGAAATCCAACTTTGATCACAAAGTTTCACACTAATTTTCAAACATAATTGTCTTTGATCTTCTTGGTTATTGTTGCTATTTAACATTAATAATAATAATAATAATAATAATAATAATAATAATAATAATAATAATAATACTATTTAAAAATAATAATAATAACAATAATAACAACATATTTGGTTTCTTATTGTGTGACCTTTTTAACAACAGGTGAAAAAAGCAAAGTCTGACGTCACTAGCCGTGTCTGGGCCTAAACTCCACTGCAGGTCCATATATCAAACGATCACTATGGCATTACTGAGAGTTGAAAAACTGTCTAAAGTCTTTCAACTTTAATAAAATGATCAGCATTCTGCTCTACCAGGTGTAACAATTGAGTTTAACATCCAGGCATCCATGAAAACGGAATTTATGACATTTAACGGAGTTAGAAGTTAGCAGGAAGTTAGCTCGCTAGCTTCTATCTAAATACAATATAGCATGTCCTGACTGCGGGGTTTTGGAAACAAATGAAAACGTACAGCTCTGTTATCACTTCCAACATAAATGAAGACAGAAAACTAAACAGCAGTGACGTTTGTAGGGTTACTGAAGTTTGGCTAGCTGGTATATAATGATGTGCTACGTGACTGCTAGCGACACAGCTATGTTAGCATAATATAAACAAGCTAACTTTTTTTTCCACTGGATAAAAGTTAACGTGAGTGTTCTCGGTGGTCAGGAACAAATGTAATCGCATGACAGGATGCTGTAAAAGGACCAAACTTCAGCCAGGAGAACAACTGAGATAATCCATCCACAATACGAGGTTAGTCATTCATATACTGCTGCATGGGCTGGGCTGTAGTTACATCCTAAGGTTTTAAAAACTGAGCTTAAATAAATGATTAGCGGTAATAAAAGCCGAGGGAGGTCAACAGTGATCGCTGACTGTTTTAGGAGCTTTTTGAGATTAAATAGAAGAAAATACAAAACATTAAACATGTTAACAACACAAAAGCCATTTTAAATACAGACTACTTTAGGCCCGGAAGTAGGATTCGTCACGTCATCACTTAACGACCGGATACTGAACTGTGCCATCATCTCTTGTTGTAATGTGTTTTGTTTATCAACACCAGCTGCTGTCAAAGCACAGGGATATCTGAAAAAGTGAGTGTGTACCTGGAGGATCTTATCCTGCGGCCTGAGGCCGGCGCTCTGTGCTGGAGAGTCCTCATCCACAGCTCTGATGAACTGGCCTGGTCTTGACTTCTCGCTGTGCAGGTTAAAGCCGTAGCCACCGGGGCCCTTTTTCAAGAGGCAGAGACGAGGCCGGCGCCCATCTCTCTCCTCCTACACAGGATCACACATGAAACTCAGTGTGAGAGTTCAGCCTAAAGTGTAACATTTTACTCTCATAACATACATATTCATACACATCTGTGCTTCGTCAAAATTATTAATCTGTTCTTCTAATTTTAAATATAAACCTGTCACAATTATGAAGAAACCATAATTATAACACAGAGCAAGACACAAAATATTTAACATAATAATTTATATTTAAGACTATTTAAATCAAAACAATCACAGGTCATGACTCAAAACAGAGGGTTAGGAGATACTGATAAAAACTAAAAACCAACATTACAATAATAAAATTATCAAAAAAAATAAAAACGGTACCATTTCTAGCACATTCTCAAAGTCATGTACTATCATCCGCTTATTAGAAACACCAACTAACCCGACCCCACTAACCACATATCTTTGGACTGTGGGAGGAAGCTAGAGAGAACCCACGCAAACATGTGGAGAGCATGCACAGAAAGATCAAACCAGGACCTTGCTGCTGTGAGGCAACAGTGCTAATCACAGCTCCACCGCTGCACAACTTGATATAAATAAATAATGATATCACATTTTAACATTTAGTACAATGCCAATTCTTTTTTATATATTATTTTAGAATTCTGACTTAATTTTTTATTGAAACTGTACATCAGTCGAGCACACAGGTGACACTCTTAAATCTCGTTATTCTTTGCAGAGAATCAGTAAAAGCAGAATGCAGGAAATCATCTATTTGTGATTAGAGTATGTGACGACGTTTATGTCTTATCTCAACCTGAGATGCCACATCAACACAGTTCCTACATGTTTGTTCTACGCTGCAAACTTTGGACATCATGCAAAGTCCCTATTGACATATTGTAGACATGAAGCTTCTTCAAATAACATCAAGTACATTAAATGTTCATGCATACAATGAGGTAAGATGGGTAACTGAATGAAGCAGCAGCATCCTGGCTCTGCTGCTCAGACTAATCCTGCTGTGACCTGTGCCTAGTTAAGTGTTTAATCCAACATATGTTCTTATAATACTGTAATCACACATGTGCTCCTGTGCTGACATCAAGAACTTTATCTTTATTACAAGGCTCTTGGAAATGATTACAGATTCTCCAATACCTCACTTTCTCTCTTCTAAACATTCACTGTTAGTAAACTTAATTAACAGAACATTTGTATATAGACTTATTACTTATTTATTTAATTTTCAAAGTCCTAATTATAGCATAGGCCACAATACCAACATATTAATTAAGAAAATCTTAATTTAAACTAAATTATTCTAATTTAGAACTGTTGCTGGCCATGTCCACCCCTTCGTGACCACAGTGCCCCCATCCTTGCACCTCAGTAGAGACGTCCACACGTACCCGGGTATTTGTGAAAACGCAGATTTTTCTATGCAAGTGCACCTTTCGTCCACACGTAAACGGCGTTTTCGGTCACTGAAAACGGAGATTTTTAAAAACTCCGGCCAGGGTGGATATTTTCTAAAACTCCGTTTTTGCATTTACGTGTGGACGAGAAAAACGGAGAAAACGCAGCGTCAAAGTTGTGCGCCTTTTTTGACCTCACACTGTGCGCCACATTATTGTTTCGGTGAAATGAATTTCTACAATACTGTTACTGTTAATTGTCTCTTCAGTGTTTAAATGCTGACACATACACACACACAGTTACTGTCCCTCCACACATACGACTCGGTCCTGCTTCTATGCCCCAGCTTTGTTTACTATTTCCCACCGAGGCTTCTAGACTTCTGATTGGCCAACATTTCTACACGGTTAGGAATATAGCGCCACCTGCTGCTTTGGCATGTTCCTAGCAGCGTTTTCCTTCATTTCTGCCTTTAAGTGTGGACGGGATTATTTTTTAAAACAAAAACGGAAAATCTCCGTTTTCAAAAATACCCGTGTACGTGTGGACGTAGCCTGATACTGATGATAATATTTTATTACAGAGAACAGAGCATGTGTAGGTCTTAAAGATACTCCGCCACAGCACTTTGAATCATATCTATCTAACAGACTCTATTTTGTTATTTGTGATGTAAATAAAACATAAAATACTTCTCCTCACATAAAAAGTCTCGAATAATGAGGCCCCATCTTATCTTGGAGACCTCATAAAATCACATCACCATGATCAATAATAACAGAGCACTTGGCTCTCAGACTGCAGCTTTTCTGGTTGTTCCAAGAGTAATTAAAAGTAGAATGGGAGGCAAAGCCTTCAGCTTTCAGGCCCTTCTTCTGTAGCACCAGAATTTGGGAGACAGACACGGTCTCTACTTTAAAAAATTAAGATTAAAACTTTATTCTTAGATAAACAGTTATAGTGTATAGTTAGGGCTGGATCATGTGACCCTGAAGCCTCCTTTTGTTATGCTGCAATAGGCCTAGTTTGTACCAAGTGTTCCTTCTTCACTCACCTCTTTTCACTCTTGTGTCTTTACATGTTACTGTGAATGTAATCAAGATTTATTATTTATCTCTGGCTTTTGTTTCATCGCCCAACCTCCAACCAGTCGCAGTGGATAGCCCTACCTGAGTGTGGTTATACTGGAGATTTCTTTTTAAAAGGGAGTTTTTCCTTCCCACTGTCACCAAGCGAGTGCTCCGTATTATTGTAGGGTGTTTATCTTACAATATAAAGCACCTTGAGGTGACTGTTGTTGTGCTTTGGAGCTAAATAAATAAAGTTGAATTGAACTGAATCTTCTGAGGCTTCTAGCAGGATATTGTTCCTTGTCAGAAACCTCAAGCTCAAACAAAACAAGTTACAATTGAGCACCTTTGGGATGTGGTGAAACGGCATATTTGCACCATGCAAATCTTCAGCAACTGTATTAACTGGTAACATGTCAACATGTCTCTGAGGAATGAATGACCTGTATCCAACACACAATAAAAGCTGTTCTGGGGGTAAAACGGGCTCCAACTAGTACTAGCAAGATGTAACTACAGACAGATCTCAACAGTGTATACTGAAAAGTTCCACGTTACTTTCTTTTCTCAACAGAAAGTGGCTTCCATATTTAAGAGCCCATTTAAAGTCAACATGTGGAATCAACAGCCGTCTGTAAATTACTGCCTGCCAAGTGTTTTTTCAAGATCAGCCACTGCAGCCTCAGCACTGAATCGAGGCACCACTCCCTCCTCCCAGGCAGTGACACTGTGGATAATACACTGAAGCAGAGGTTTATATGAAATCAGGCCGGTTGATGATTGATAGTCAGGTGCAACCTTTGGATGGAATCACACATTTATGACACAGTCTGTTAATGATGATAAGGATGACAAAATAACTGAGGTGGAAAGTTACACCAAAGGAATGCTGCAAGCAACGGTTATATCACCGTACCCACCTAGAGCTGCAACGATCAGATAACAAATCAGCTGGCTGATATGGCACACGGTTTGATTTTAAAATAATGATTAAAGTTATTGTTCAAGGGGAAGCTACAATTGTTGCCTTATTAGATAAACAGTAAACTGAATATTTACAAAAGGCAAAACTGGCATATTCGTTGAAAATATATTTGCAAAAACCAAACATAGCTGCATTTTATGAATATTCTGTGAGCACCAAATTGACAATGGGTAATTTTCAGACACTGACATGGATATATTCTATTTGCCTAAATAACAGGGCAATATTCTTTGGGTTTTAATGCCCACAAACATCACATCAGTCTCATTTCAAACAGCAGGCAACTGCAGGTATATATCAGGTACTAGAATAGCTGGTAGAAACAGTGCACAGTTTAATCTGTTTACTGCACCATAGGTGAGCCTGAGAATCAACCTATGGCAGAGCAGCACAGTAGGTGACCAGGAATAGACTGCCAGCCCTCATACTTCAATCTCTCTGTTGACATCAGTGACTCTTCACAGCGAGGGGAAGAGAAACACAGGCTTTGACTTCACAAACCAGGCATGTGTTTGTCGTCAGACCACTTTTTGTTCCTAAATGTTTAATACAGCCCTGCTGTTTCTGTCAAACTGGACTCTAAGAGGCCCCAAAAGTCCAAAGTCTGGGCGTGGTGACAACACTCAGCAGGGAAATGGAGGACGGAGAGCAGAAACTCAAAGCCAGGCTAGCTTTCCTTTAGATTAGACTCAAAATTGGATCGGACACTTTGTGCCTGGAATGAGTAAAATCCTCATCATTGTATTGTTTTCAAACTACTGGGTCTATTAGCAAGCAGGTCAGCAGGTGTCTCTGCACCGTTCTCTCTCTCTCTGTATGAACAGGCTGGAGACTGTTTGCTAAAGCAGGGAACTGAGTAAATATAGACAGAAAAATATATGAGAAGCACAGAGAATGTCATGTTATGAACTCCCTCAGCTTTTGTCTGATTTCTTTAGCGCATTGAGTCCGACTCAACTTTTCAGATGATTTTGTTTCATGTGCAGGAAATACGGTATCAGCAAATTCGCACAGACACGTACACACTCACACTGCAGTGACAGTGAGATTTGTATGATAATAAAAGTGCTGGGTAAAGTCCAGCAGTGCCCGTTTTACACACACTGTTGCTAACCAATCAGGATGCATTTTCATTATTCATTAGCGAGCTAGTTACTGACCATTAAAAAGGGGTTTCCACATCATAGAAAAGCTTAGGCAATTTTTTTCCAATTTCTTAACACTAAAGGAGAAAAACCAAAATTGCGTCCATCAGCTACTATTTACATTAGCCAGCAGGCTACTTGTAATGTTTAGATGCCTCAACATAAGCATCTGCTGTGCCTTGTAAACTCAATCATAATTTGCATAATACATCCATGCATAACTTCATTACACATGTTATGTACTGAGCAGACTTTAAGTACACTGGCAGCATTAAAATCATACAATTTTTAGATTTAAAGAAATGTAATCCATGCTAACAAATCTCAGACAACAAGGAAAACAATATTAAACGTGACCAACAGGCAATGCTTCATCAATATCTCCAAGCTTAATTGGTTGGTTGCGTTGTGTTGCTGATTGACGGGGGGTATGCACTGTACTGGTTGGTATCAGTGTGCATGTTTCATCTGCACATGTTACTTGTGATATAATCTAATTTTGTGCCTGCATAGAAAAACTATCTGGTGTGTGATCTGCCATAAGCAGCTGCAGCGTAAACGCAGGATTACCCAGTGTTGGTGTGATGGTACAAGAGGCATGGAGCAGCCATGATAAACCTTCTCTAAGCTTGTTCAATATCAAAGGTTAATGGTTTTACAGCTGACTATAGTTAAACATCAAATCCTGTGCTTTAGCCTCATCATAATGACAGCTGGGAGGACCTTGTACTGAGGGAGTGAGTGATGTGAAAACTTTATGACCATCTATGCCACACAGATAAAAGCTACTCCTCGAACAGGGTGTAAATGGAAATTCTGAACTGCACTAGCCTGTGTCTGCAGAACTGTGCTTACCAGGTTTGTCAGTATTATGCAACCAACAGCTCCTCTTACCTCTGCTAACAGCCAGAGTTAAATAACTGATTTAACCAGGATTTAAACTTCTGTGGTTACAATGTAACCAACATTATCTATGTTGTTGCCGGCACTTGTGCTTGTGGTGCTACGTTACAATTTACTTACCTTGTGGTCACGTCCTGCTGTTCTACATGTCGTGTCAGCACATAGAAACAAAAAAACATGGCACTTTTTCCCAGTCTGGGTCTCCAGTCTTTGCTGTGGTTTATTTGGGGGTTTTTTTTTGGAGGCAAACACATTTATCCCCAAAGGTTTACCACATCTTTGGTCTTCTTTGGTCCATCACCTCCAGTTTCAACAATCTTCCTACAGGAATTTGATGACATTTGTGAATCCTTATATTGATGCTACGGTTATTATTACTTATATTGAGGATGATTGTTAAAATTCAAAAGCTGTGCCAAAAAATTATCTGGAAATTAAAGTAGTAATCAACAGTACTGAAAAGGCCAATTAGCCACAGAAGCTGACATGTAGTTACATTGCTAGAGAAGTGCATGTGAGACTATGCTGTAGCTTAGGGGGGAGGATTTCAAAGGCGTTTACAGTCTATGTTTGTGCACTTTAGAAAAAGGAGTCAGTGCTTTAGTGCCTGATATCCAGTTATTTCAAACTGCTCAGCCACAAACTGACTTTACTTCCTGATATATGCACTAATATTTAGTTTTGCCTGAGAAGCGTATTTGCTTACATAATCAAAACCAAACATATATGCCTTTGTACACAGCTTTATGGTTATCATTAACCGGCTGAGACAAAAACCAAACAGTGATGTTTCAGCACTATAGCAACTAGCTAAAAGGGCAGGAAGTGGTTTCTTCGCCTGTTCCACCCCAACACCCCAACAACTCTGCAGAGGAACCTGCTGTCTGTGTCAGTCTGTGTGTATATGAACACACATTTGCTCTGGTTGTATGTTTATATTTAGAAAATCCGCTACTGAAACTGTTGTTTTTGTCAAGACCAAGTATGTCCTTTACTTATTTTCTCTAGTGGCTATTGAACTGACTTGCTTAGTTTTACATGGTAGCATGATGTCAAAATGAGCTCACAGGAATTAAAAACAAAAACATTAAATATACAGTCCTATAAAAAAAAGAAAGCTTTGATTGGATTCTATTTAGTCCTGTGAAAAACTACACCCCGTGATTCAATACCTTTTTGGGAGTTCATGGTCACCCAGTGACTGCTGGGTACCACTTCTGTTGCTACAAGCCTAAATCATCCGTCTCTACCACAGGGGTGGGTAACTCCAGGCCTCGAGGGCCGGTGTCCTGCAGGTTTTAGATGTGTCCTTGATCCAACACAGCTGATTCAAATGGCTAAATGACCTCCTCAACATGTCTTGAAGTTCAGGGGCCTGGTAATGAACTAATCATTTGATTCAGGTGTGTTGACACAGGGTGAGATCTAAAACCTGCATAACACGGCCCTTGAGGATTGGAGTTCGACACCCCTGGTCTAAACCACCTACAGCTGTTTATATGCTAACCGGTGCTGCTATATTTTTTAGAAAGAAGCTTTCTGTCCTGGGAATTCTTCCAAAAGAGCCACTTGTCCAGTCTTTTTCTATTTCTATTAATTTTAACATGTAACATGCTAACTGAGGCCTTCAGAGTAGCTCATGAGTTTTTGCAAGAGCTTGGAGAGAAACTAGAAGTCTTTGAGTTAGTTGAGCCAATTGTTCTTCCTCTTTGTTAGATAGGCTAGCAAATAAATCTTCTGTGCTAATTTTATTATTTGGCTGAGGTGGAGCCGGCAGAATACCTTGTGAACCCATTTGTGGTTTTCCTGAAATATCCCATTAGAAGGATGCTCTGAGGAGGGCCCAGGGATTTATGGAAGAATTACCACATCCTACCAGGAGCTGATGGAGGTGGTTGGGAAAAGCATTACTTTGTTAAGCCGCATGCCACCATCAACCAGATACAGATAAGCAGTAGCAACATATTTCAGTTCAAGCATGTTTCGGTCTGTGCACACTCCGTCTGTTTTGTCATGCTGCAAGCCCAATTTAGCTACTGCTGACTGATCAGAGCTGAAAGCAGGCTGAGCCCACAGCTTGGTGACACAGGAGCCCATATGTACCAAAGTATCAATGCACTCAGAGTTGAAAAGAGGGAGAGATATCAAAGACGCTTTCCTAATTGGTTGCAACAAATGTAATTATAATCTCTGTAATACCAAAAAGCCTGAGCAGTGGATATAAAAGGCTTTCTCCAGACAGCTTAACTATACAGTTCATCCACAGCCTGAGCCAACAAAATGATGACAGAGGCTGAAAGTCTCCTCTACTTTGGAAGGTCCTTAAATAGCCTAAAAACGCCTAAAGTGGGTATGTTCTTCAATGTTACGAATGAAGGAGAGAAGCTTGGATAATAAACACAGTATTTTGTAAACTTTGGGAATGTGCTCAGTCAGATGATACCAACAGCAGTTTAATGGAGTTTGTTTTGGACGGCAGTCCATACAAAGAATCCTCTGAGAGAAAATTGCTCCCCATGGCAAAGTATTCAAATTCTGGTCCCAATCACAAATTTATAACTTTAGCATACACTCTGCACAAAATACTACACACTCCTCGAGATGTTTTCTATGTTCTGCACGCTATAACTTGCAATACGTGGGACCCATTTGATGCATTACATGATCACTGCTGAGAGGTCCAAACGCTTTCTACCATCCACACTATTAATTCCTCAAAAATCTACTTAGACAATAGAAAAGGTAGTTTACTATGTGCAGTTCCAGCAATAGCTGGGTATAAATATCCTAAGTCCTACCCATCCCTTTCAACTGAAGTTGATAGGCAGCTTGGCTATTAGTAGCTATCAATAATTTGTACGACTGAGTTGGTTGTTGTTGCCATTTTAATGAAATATTAGCACAGAAGCTTAGAGAGTCTGAGATTATACAGAGGGGGATTTTGCAACAACCTGAAAAGACTTTGGAAAAAACATTTTTTAAAAAAAAATAAAATGTGACAATTTCTTAGACTTCTCCTGGGTGCTGATGTTGCAGTATTGTCTGAGTACTCAGGTATTCAACCCAAGTACTGACCAACTGCAGAAAAAGTGGCTGCCTGTGCCAAAACTCTGAGAATAAATAGCCATAGCCTTAGGCTAAATTGATGTAGCTATGTGATGACTATGTCTGTGCAAAGTAACCAACACAGCAGGTATACAAAGCCTTCAGGTTGCAGAGGGATTTCCAGTAATGTACTGTGCAATCCTTTCCACTCCATTCTTGTATTTTTATACATCTTTGCATGTACATAATTGTATCTACTGTCTCCAGTACTTAGCATTTGTCCTGTTTGTCATTTTTTTGTTTGATAAAATGACTTCAACAGTCATTACTAGGGATGGGTACCGGTGTCCGGTGCCATGATGGCACTGGTTCTGACATAAACGGTAGTAACCAGACCGAAAAGCAGCGCACATTTCGGTGCTTTATTTCGGTGCTTTTTTTTCCTGAGATGTGATACACTTCGAATTGTAGCCAATCATTTTACGTTTCCGGGGATAGTAGGCGGGTCCAGGTACGTACGTTCTTTTAGAGCAGAGCTACAGATTAAAAATGTCCAAGACGAAGCGGTCAAAAGTCTGGCTGTACTTCACAGCAAAATATGCAAACTCAGCAGCTGCAACAAGTGCTTTAAGCTGATACTGTGGAAAGGAGGTAACACCTGAAATCCGATGAAACACCTGGCGACGCTTAGCGTCTTTTTTTAAAAGCCGAGAAATGCGCCGTATTTGATAGCTTGCTGCGAGACCTCACACCGAGCACATCTACTGCAGGTGTGGTGCCTGTTATCGGACCCAGAGTTAGCAACATCCCCTAAAAAGCTGAAGAGTAGAGTCCTGGCCCCTAGCCCTGCCAGTGTAGCAGAAATGATGAGGATGATGATGGCAGCAGCAGCCGTTCTTCTCTGCGTGAGTAGCTTAATGTTGTTCGTGTTTAATTTACGTTGAGTAGGCTAACCACGTTATTAAATTAATGCATGTAAGGTGAACTAGCAAACATCATCATAGCTACATGCGGCTGTCTTCTTGTTTGATGGCAGATACTCCCTTCACCCTGGCCAAAAAGGCTAAAATGACCAAAGAAAAAGTGGGAAACAGTTAAACATGAGAGGTTTTTGGACAAAGTTTGTGTTTTTTCCATTGTTTAAGCTGCTTCCAGCCAAGAGTGATACCATATATGCCCCATAGCTGCAGAAAAGGCTAACATTGTTATCTTTTTACAAAAAAACAGCTGAACATGAGAGGTTTTTGGACAAAGCTTGTGTTCTCCATTCTTTAAGCACCGGTTCGAGCACCGGCACCGTTTCAAAAGTACCGGTTTGGCACCGGTATCAGATAAAACCTAAACGATACCCATCCCTAGTCATTACACAAGAGAGATTACCTATCGAGTGGAGATAATAAAATTAGTAGGTGGTAAAACACACATATGCCTATCACAATTATATCAGTATGAGAATATATTGTTTGTTGGTCGACGTTTAAACTGCAGCAGAAATATCATAGACTTTGAGCTCATTATCTAATAATCTACTCACTATGCAACACTCACACTCCTATAAATGGTTCAGTGAAAGTTCAAAAATCCACCTATTAACAGACTCAGGGTTGTAGCACTAATAAAACAATGAGAAGAAAACTAATCTTCAGTAGGTGCAGACTCTGTCCTACACACACACACACACACACACACACACTGCACAAGAAGTAAGGAAAGTAAGGAAAAGCAGCTGATTCTGAGGAATACATGAACTTTTCAATGCACACAAAATAAAGTCTATGTGTGATTGCATCCACCTGTATTTTCCTTCAGAAATGACTTAAATGTCTACTCAAAGCCTTGTTCTCCACAGGCAATCACTGTGGACAAAGCCTCTTTTTGCTGCCGGGGATCTCTATGGTGTCCAACAGACAACCTCAGTGTAGTGTGAAGACTCTGGAAGCTCGAATGGTACATGCTAACATGCTCACTTAGTTTGTGCTTTTATGTGACATGAAAAAAAAAATTGCAGAACAAGAAGAAGATATCCAAGTATGTCATGGAATTTTAGGAAAACTGTGAAATCATGTATCGTTTCACCACAAGCAAGACTACCCAAGTGTATCCCACTGAATGGCCAATATCACACAATCAGAAAAGCTCTGCCAAGTTTCCCATCAGGCAGGAATTTCGCTGATGGTTTGCAGCAATACAGACAGCAAATACACACTTTACACGTAGTGTAAAGTCAAGGGGCAAAGAAGAAGAAGAGGCAGATAAAAATTCCAGTTAAATAGAAGCACAGCAAAAGGTGTGAACTTGGCTCACATGGAATGTAGAAATGCTGTATGTTTGATGAATGAGGTACTTTTCCAACTTTAACAATAATGATTTAAAGGGCCTCTGGAGTAACTTCTTAAATCCTTGCCAAGTCCAAAGATTAGAAACTATGTTATAAAAAAATGGGTGCAATAAATACTTTTGTGATAACAGATAACCAGTGGTATTACACAAGCAAAAAGGAAAAGTACATTTGGAAGCTCACTTTAACAAACAGGCAATAAGTAAGAATTTACACAAGAATATCAAATTGACAGGGTTTCTGCCAGTTGATTACAATTATGGTGGCAGTGGTTGCACCATGCAAAACACAAGACTCAGAAATCCGATAGTCAAGGCCAGCAACATCTAGCTCTTAACCTAATGTTACGTAGCCCAACAGCTAGCTTTACAAACATTAGCTCAATGAGCGCTTGATGTAATGGTCCTCTAACTGAGCTTCGCCTCTGAGTTTGGACAGCTAATCCGTTATCTATTTAAATCATTTTTTAAAATTGTACAGTGTAACATTAGCTATTTGTCATAGCTATTTGTCATAGGTGGCCACGAGTGAGATTAGCTAACACTGCTACTACTGCATTTCCATATAAAAAAGTTAGAACAGCTAGCAGTTATTGCTGTGCAAAATATCAACTCACTTTAGTTAGGAGTTACTACAATGGACATCCCGTGCTCTGGTTGCTTATGTAACTGTTTATGTATTTCTCACCAGATTACGCCACAGTCAGCAATGTCCTTTGTTTCCACAAGTAGTCGCTTCGGTCAGTCAGCTCAAAGATGAAGTTTGAATGAAGAATAAGTTCTATAGTGATGCTAGTCTCTTCCTACGTGAAGCGGGTGTTCTGGGCTTCATGAGGCTAGCCTTTGACTAGGCCTTATTGTGTGAGAAACAAAGAACTTGTTTTAAAAGTAATTAATTATTCACTGAGTAGCAGAAAACATGAAAACACACTTGTTTTGTAAGTCCCCCCCCCCCCTTTTATAACTTTCAACCTGCTTATAGTAAACATATTTTCCACTTGCTCTGGAAATTTAAAAAAAATCCACTTTTTCCTGAGAATCCTTAATAAAAACTGCTCTCCATTCTGAGACCTGAACACAGCTTAACACCTCCAGGCTATTTTGCAATGCTCTTACACAACATTTAAATCTGGGCCCAGACTTTGCACTGGCTAAACAGTTACATAGCAAACAAATTCTTGCCATGTTTGTGACCGCTTCAAACCATAACCTTATAAAATGCTTTCATAACTGACAGAAAATGCTCTGCCTTACAAAGACGCATGATTGTGGTGAACAAATGAAAGAAAGCATGTCATAGTACTTCACCAGTTACGTTGACAGAAGGTCTCTGAACATTACCATTGAACGTCACAAAACCTCTAACATACCTTAATATTCTGAGTGTTTGAGTAATAACCACATTCAAAGCACAGTCTCAGCTCTCAGTGAGATCATTTTAGATAATATTAAAAATGAAAAAAAAAAAAAAAAAGACACGCTCATTCTCATAATGTATCAATTGTGACACATTTCCTGGTCCAACGAGACAAACCTGACAAGGAATTCAGTACAGAAAGCAGACAGGATCTGACACACATCACAAACATTCTGTTGAACGGGAATGAGCAGACACCTGTTATTACCGCAGTGTGCCACATCTCTGTCATAGATAGCAGTGCACATACTTTCATGTATTTTCATGAACTAAAACTGATCTATGCCAAAAACAACCTTTAAGATTAATGGAGTAATGAATAATAATAATAATGATGATGATACAAGAAATACAACTCACTCCTAGTCAAGAAATTAACATTTTGACGTTCGACCTTACAATTCCACGTACCTACCAGTGTGGGTTTAACTAGAAAAGAAAAAACTAAAAACAACATTTTAAAAAAGAAAGGAAAGTTCAGGGTACATAAATAAAGTTTAGTACTCACTTAAGTGAGTTTCTGCGCTTTACTGTACCTTGGTGCTTGAGCTGACACTATGCCTCTCGGATCTCTCCGAGGAAGAATCCCCGTTCTCAAGCGGGGCAGGGGTGCCGTTGCTCTGAGTGTCCCCGCGGTCTGAGTCGCTGTCACTGCCTGGTATGGGAATTCCTTCTGTGACGAATTCTTTCCGGCACTGTAGGTTGTGTTTTTTCAGCAGCTCCGAGGTCTCGGGGTCCACCACAATAAGCTCTAAAGCCCCAGAGGTTGCCCGTATCTTGGCGACCACTTGCTGATGACTGTCCCCCTCTACGCTCTCCCCATTCACGAACATCAATCGGTCTCCAGCCAGGAGCCCGGCCTCGGAGGCGGGAGTGTCGGACTCCACGAGCCTGATGAACTGCCCGATCTTGCCCTTCTCTCCGTGCAGGTGGAACCCATACCCGCTGGGTCCTTTCTCCAACACACAAAGCCTGGGTCGAAGTTTTGACATGTTGGCGTTTTGTTAACCAACGAAAACTTTTAGCCCCCCTATTCAAACAACTTTCAAACAGTGAGCTTACGAAAAGAAACTGACACCTGTTGCGCACAGTGACTTTGCTACAGTTCTACTTCCGTTGAACTAAGTCCCAGTGAGATTTCCGTTGCTAATGTTGCCTTTTGACTCGTTTCACAGATCCACCCCTGTGCACTATGTTGCAACGTCTGGGTTTTTTTTTCCGACTCCAACCTAACACGGTCCCGTCTTCAGTGGCGCTACCACGAGTCAAGTTAACGCATTCAAAGGAACATCCGCCATCGGATTTTCAAAATAAAACTCATAGCCTAAACTATCATCATTCTTCTTCTTTATTATTATTATTAACAACAACAACAACAACAACAACAACAATAATAATAATAATAATAATAATAATAATAATAAGATACATATTTTAGTAGGTAGGGTAATACATTGCATTTTTCAAAGACCAGATAACTGCAAGTATATGTTTAGTCCTTAGAGTGGTTCGTTTTTAGTGTTCACAAAAAATAAGAGGAATGCTTAAAAAAATAAAATCAAATGTACCTCTAGCAGTCAGCTGGTCAAAAGAAAATACATAATACAGAATGATACTGTTGTTTCCTGTAAGACTTTATCTGTACAGTCAAACACACTACCTTAATAAATGTATTATTGAACCTGTATTTTTTCTAGTAAAAGTGGTGTTAGAAAACTGTTACATGTCTTTATACAAATTGAGCATTTTAAATGTTTAGAGTAAATCAGCCTGATTGGATACTTTTACTGTTATATAGCCCATACAATATTCAGTCCAAGGGCGTAGATTTGGTTTTGGCATTGGTGGGGACGGATGATTCAACCACTGAACCCTGCCCTGTTTCTTTTTTTTTCCTTTTAGTCTTTGCTCCTTGATAATAAAAAAAGGGAGAAATATACTTGCCTACATATGCTATTCTACATGCTGTTAAACCATTTAAAATTACAATCCATAGTTTTACATGTGAAATATATCATGTTAAATTACTATTAAACAAATGACTGACTAAGTATTTTAGAATTTAGTTTACTTCAGCCATATTCCTTATAAATCAGGTGTCATAGAATAATAAAAAATAGCTTCAAGTACAGTCATGACAATAAAAGAATATGACTTTAACGACTTAACAACATTACTTCAGTTATTGTACACCAACATCTCTTACACATTAGCACTAAGGGAACACTGAATGACCTGGTGGGTTTTGTCCATAAAACTACTCATCTAAGATAACCACAAAGTAAAAGATCTCTCGGCAAAATTATGCAACATTTTAGGCACACTATACAAACATTGCTGATGAGTCACTCATCAGTAATGTTTGCAGGGTGAGTGTATTTTTAAAAAAAAATTGTGCAAATGTAACAGGGTCATAAATCACATTGTTATAATTACACAAAATGTGTTCTAAACCCCCAAACGGTTCCTTTTATACCTGACTTTTAGGACCTCCAAGCCTGTAGTTATGTTCATTATCAGTTAGAGCCCCTCCTCATTCTTTTCTTCTTCTTTGGTGCAACCCTATAAATACAGTGTACCCCTTTTGCTTCTCCCCTTTTCTACAATTCCCCTGTGGGAGAGCTGGGTGTCATTTCTTTCCAACACTTTAAAACACACATATAATGCATATTTAGCCACTTGGATGTTTCTGATTGCCATTTTAGTTCAATTATTGTCATTATTAAGCCTGTTTTTGTTAGATGTTATAAGTGTGTAGTATGTGTGTATCATAAATGTGTTTTAGGCGCCATAAATGCTAGCATGAATATATACTCATTGCTAGCTTGGAAGTTGTGGTGGGTTGAGCTAACCCTCTTCCCCACTGTTTGTATTTGGTCGTAGGAGCTGGAGTGGGCAAATTATTTACTTGGAGGTCTTTCTTTCTTTTACCTTTTTTTTAATCAGGTATATCGGATTTCATGTTTTTGTTTTATCTTATGTCAAATATGTTACGTGTAAATGCATACTTTATGTTTAATGTAAAAATAGATGCCAGCCCTTTTCTACAATTCCCCTGTGGGAGAGGAGCTGGAGTGGGCAAATTATTTACTTGGAGGTCTTTCTTTCTTTTACCTTTTTTATCAGACACAACGCAGAATCACACCGGTTACACAAACTGCACTACAAGGTGGAATATTAACAAAATCATGACTACCTCACGATATATTGTCTCAGAAATTAACCCTATGAATATGTCAGTGATGAAATTATTGTGTCACCAACATTTTAACGTTAGACATATAATTTTAACAGCTTCTGTAAACTAATATCCTGGCTTGCTTGAGGCTGCCGTTTCCTCCGACAGTTTCATTCAAAATTAGAAACGCTACACTGGGAGACTGAGAGAACTAATAGTGCTGCCTGTTGTGCAGTTAGTTTCCAAAACACGTTATTCATGGTTACATACAATTTTAGACTGATGTGGGCCAAAGCCTAGCATAGCCTGTAACGTTATTGTGACGGACACATTTTATGAGTGAACTTGACTTTAAGTGACTTACAGGTTTTCTTTGAAACACTTCCTTATATCCAGGTTCTTCCTTTCTGCTGCCTCCTGTCCTCCTGGCAGCGCAGGTTTGCCGCTGCTAAAACTAAACAGAGCTCCCTGAAAGGCACAGCCAATCACATTGGCCATATTTGTCACATGAGGTAGGACTCCAGTAGAGAACGTAGTTTAACTCTTTCTGCACCGCTGGGTGAATGAGACGTTGACAGATCGTTTTTCTTTTCCTTCTATCAGTTTTGTTTTTCTTTACTCGAAGAGATCAAATTATTGGCGGTGACAATTCAATAATCGCTGGATATTGGTGGGAACATGTCCCTTCCGTCCATGCCAAATCTACGCCCTTGATTCAGTCACAGTATTTAAAATATAAAAATCATATGATCTAACCAAACCTGACATAATGTCCAATCAAATTGTAAGAAAATTGTACGATATGAAATTATACATCATATAAAAATGATAAATTAATAATAAATAAGTAAATAATCAATGAAACCTTACAATATGAGATAAAATGGGACACCCCAAAAATGACCTAGCTTAGTTACTTGAAATGCTTTAACAGCATAAATTCAGATATTTAATAAAATACTATGAGATGAAATTTGGAACAGGATGGTTTTATCACATACTTGACAAGTCTGAAAGTTTAAAGTAAGTATCCTACTTTCTCAACAAAATTTCTTCTCTTAAATCCATCTGTTTAACAGGTGGAGTTTATGTTTCATTTGTTCTGGAATGAATTTAGTGAGTAGATTATTTTAGCTGTACTAGAACGGCTACGACAACTGTTAGACAACCCATGCTATTATTTTGAAGGCCAGGCCTACAAACAGGAAATTAGTTTCTTTTTTTTTATTCCTGTTGGGTTTTTACAACTGTGCACCTGCACTAGATGGTGATTCTGACAAACAGATCAAAGTAATGACGTTAGTATTTGTAAACTATTTGTTCAGTCCATCTGTCCTTGCTCGTTGTGATTTACTGCAACCAATTACCATCGCGGGGATGGTAATCTCACACACACACACACACACACACACGCACACACACACACACCATTGCGGCTATGGTGGTTGTCTGCAGGTAAGAGAGCACCCCTGCAGGTAAAAATAATTTATTTATTTTTATCCAGCATACAGCACATAAAACACTGCTTCTGGCAGTGGTGTTGTCAAAACAAAACAGCTGCTCAATACCCAAAAGGTCTGCTGACCACAATCTGAATAATTTAGAAGTATATCAAACCTGTCCAAACTTAGTAACACAGCAAACATACACTCATCAAGCAGTAATATTTGCAGAAGAGCATTGTAGACTACTGTCCAAAACAAATGTCACAAAAGCAACCTTTCCTTAATTTATTAACTCGTGTTATTTAAAATGTGTAACCTGGAGGGACAGACACAGAGAGAAATACCACTTACTACTTCCCCTCTTCTTTACGTAGCAGTTTGGCATTCTTCAGCTCATTATGGTTTTCTGGTCAATAAAAACTTGTACTCCCACTCTTTTATTTCAGATTTCAAGGGTTTTGGTAAAACTCCTGTATGTTCTGTACAGAATGTCTCTAGCTTACAGCGTTAGCAAACAACACAGTGTAGCATTAAGATACATGCTACTGCCAGGAGATGAATGAAAACAGTTTGTTTTCCTCTTCAGAGGAACCAAAAGATGTAATGCAGCTTTAATGCATTGATGTGAAAATATATTTTGGAGGATCTAAATTCTGCCCTGAGCATTTAAAAACCGATTACCCAAATTTACTGTTCATATTAGTGTATTCTTATACAAAAATAACAATGGAGGCACTTTCAAATGCATGTTCGGCGTGCATATGCAACTGAGCTTTTAATTGGCCTGTAGAGCAAAAACAAACTGTATAAAATGCTAAAAACTAATTATTTATTTCAACTGACATATTCATCAGTTGACTTTTTTATTAATTCATTCTTAGAAAAATCGGATTATTCAAAGTACTGCGTATATCTTAAATAAACTGTAATTAGTTTCTCTAAGGCAACAAGTTTGCATAATTTTTTTAAGTACTGTCATCTCATTAGATCTTACAGTGCTGAAATGGTCTCAGTGGAAAGATGGCTGTCAAGAGGCTCTTGTTAAGGAATGGGAACAGGGAGAAAAGGCTTACCTGTGCCAAATTACACAAGAACTTGAGTGAAAATCAGTGCTAACAGGTCTTATGCAGTGATAAATCCAAATATGGCTCAATGAGTTGCCAGTAGAGGTTGGGTTTCAACAGCCATCTGTAAGTGGAGACCTTTTCATGGTTTGGGGCTGTGTTTCACCCAGTGATGTGTCAAAACTTGATTAAATTACAGATGCAGATAAGTATGGTCAGAATTTGAACTAGAATTCAATACCATCTGGCAAGCAGCAGATTGATAATGGCCTAATTATTCAGCATGACAATGATCCCAAACACACTTTATGTACAATAAAAGCACACCTGGATAGAAAAACAGACAATGGAGCACTTGGTTTGACCCCCCCCCCCCCCCCCCCAAGAGATGCTGCAACTATTACAAGGGCGACCCAAGACTTTTGCACAGTATAACACCATATAAAATTATTCAACTCATGCTGTATGTACATAACGCTTCCTTAAATAACAGACAACAACTCAAGTACTTAGTATCGAATGTTCGCTCTTCACAGTAATCCTTCTCCCAGAGACACAGTTCACAGATGCATTGCTCTGCATGCCAATGTTTATTCTACATGCTCCAAGTAGTTTAAGTTCCTTACATACGGTCTACAGTTCATTTAGAAACACCAGTTAACCCAATATGCATGAGAAAAATCATCACAGGCACAGGGAGAACATGCAAACTCTACACAGAATGATCCCAACCAGGGCTTAAACCAGTAACCTTGTTGTTGTGAGGCAAAAGCGCTAACCAGCCTAGCACCTTACCGTCCACATGTGAGGAAACAACAGAAAATATTAACAAAAACAACTGTTCCAAAGACACATGAATCATATAACTTCACCAAGAGAAAATACATTTTATATAGATAATTATAATTTATTATAATTACTTACAAAAAATAAATAAATAAATACAATTTTAAAAATAGAAGATGCATGTAAATGTCATGAAAAGGTTTTTAATTGGATTTATAACCAAATATTCTCTAAATGAAAGGCTCCTTTAGCATCGGTTGCACTGCGCTTAATCAAAATTAGTAAAAGTTCTCATGCTAACAGGCTAAGATACACTGTCTGTTAGCATGGTTCATGTTAAACAAATGAGAAAACTATGTTATGGAGTTGTAGGTGGTTTGTGACAGGGTCAGGCTAGCTGTTCGCTCCTGCCTCCAGATTTACTAACTCTTGACTGCAATTGCATTAATAAAACAAATACAAGAGACTAATATTGATCATCTAAGTTAAAAAAAAAGAAGGAAAATTGCCTGAGGGAATATTTTGTAACATATCAAATAGATAACTACTCTTTCCTTGAATGTACTTTAGAAAGCATCAGTAGTGCAAACTGACGTCTGGAGAGTTGGAGGTATTCAGCTAAAGAAAACTTGTGTGGGTCTGTAGCATGGTTAATCCACTGATGTACGTTTGGCTTTTTGTCTTGAATGAATGGCAGTGTAACATTTTGTGAGCAGCAGTGAGATACAGGGCTTCCTCCCACTCAGTAATGTGTCTCTGACAGTCTGTTCGCCCAGAGCTATGGGAGGAGGAAGAGTTGGGAGATAAGTTTTAAAAGTAGCTGCAGCAACCTGACTTCTCCTTCTGTGCCTCAATATATTCATGAATCTGGAACTTGGGTTCACTGGGATGCTGGATCGCCCGATGCTTCAGCTCCCTGAAGAACAGAACAAGGCATATTTTAGAAGATAACACTGATATTGATAGAATTATTCTACTGCAGAGGATTCTATATTGTGGTAAGAAAACACAGATAGCATCATGAAAATAGTAGTGGACTACTTAAGAATAAATCCCTTGCAATAAATACGTTAAATTTTATAGTACTAAGGGAATTGAAACATTTCTTTATAATGAATCCTGGAATTTTCTGAAAATATATACTATGTTCAGCAAAGATGTGAGATAAAATTGAGCAATGTGAAAAACAATCTCAAATTCAGTAGTAACAACTTTGCTGCTGTCATATGAAAATGAAATTAGTGGCAGATAGATACAGAAGAAGAAAAGCAAAGCAAAAGCAAATGATAATAATTTATCTTTGTTTAGTCCCATTACATGACTTCTTGTTGGCTCAAACAAGGACCATTTCAGATCATATACATTAGGGATGCAACGATACCAATTTTTTCAAACCAATACGATACCGATACTTGGATCTGAGTACTTGCCGATACAGAGTACAAAAACCGATACTTCTGCCACACACACACACACATGCAATGAATTGGAAGACAGGTTTTATTTTATTCTCTGCCGATAAAAAATAAAATATTAATAAAAATGACCACAAAAATAAAATTTCAAGTGAAAAGGTTTTTCCAAAACCTGAGTTAAAGTTGGCTGTCCACACTGCTGACATTTTGTTTTGCCTAGCTACAGCAGCCTCCAGTTTCTCTTTTTTATCTGGAGCTGCCAGTCTCACTCGCCTAACCCTGTGCCTGTTTAGCGGGGGATGTCCCCCTAGTGGCCAATCTAAAAAACTACAACAGAAATGACAAGCCACCCTCTGATTAATGAAATAAGTTGGTATCGGTTCGTGGTATCGGTTAACTTTTACGAGTATGAGTACACACACATTTTACAGTATCGGCCCCGATACCTGATACCAGTATCGGTATCGGTGCATCCCTAATACACATCTATAGTTTATGGACTGTTCAAAAGCTACTGTGTGGCGTCTGTGTCATACTTGGCCACAGCAGTGAAGGCCAGATCTACATTGACCCCTGTCTTGGCACTTGTCTCCATGAAAGGAACTGAGTACTCCTGAACACACAAAGAGAGCACAACACAGTAAGTAGCAGATTAAACGCTATCAGTTGTGTTTTTATGGAAGTAAATAAAATACTCACTCTGGCCAGCCTCTCTCCTTCATCTCTCCTGATCGCTCGGTCACTGCTCATGTCGGCCTGATAAACACACATTAGATTAGGATTTTAGGAAAGACTTGGTGCAGAAAAATAAACACATTTAAACTATTAAGTAAAAAAAATGTACATCTTGATACAGCTTTTTTTTTTTAAAGCTGAACAAAACCACGCACAGGTATGAGTATTTACATTTTTTACACTTCATAATATACAAGATCAATCAGGATATTTCTAAAGGAAAACATATCTTGTGGAAATTTCAGTGTTTGCTACCACTATTCAATGTTGAAGAGTAGATCATGTAATAAAACTAGTAGTCTAACACGTTTGTAGTAGTTTGCTGGTAGTTCAGATACTTTTATACACGCATAGTGATTGAAGTAGTGCAGCGACTGTACATTTGATTAAATTTACACTGTTTTTTGTGAGGACTTGTAAATTTAATATATAACAAAATGTGATACAGCATCATATATGTTATATATAGCTTTTAGAAATGTTATTATTACTAAGCTACCGACGATGTGGCGCCACTCACATTTTTATCATTGCATTCATATTGTTGCATATACTTAAACCTGACACTTGAACCCAAAGCAGCACTATCAATTGCTCTAACTCTTTTATAACTCTGTTACATTATCTTTACAAAATGCCGTGATCCAGAAACTGCTCTGTCTTCAGCACAGATCATATCCTTCTTTTGCACTTTTTGCTCCACATGCTAAGCTTCTCAAACAATTTCCTCTTACCTTGTTGCCCAGCAACATGATGACTACATTGCTCTGTGCATACTCGTGGATCTCTGTTAACCAAGCCTGAAGCAAGAGACATGCAAACACACTCATACATAAATCTTTAACTGTAGCACATTTTCATATTTTCCCAGGGTGCAAACACACACTTACCCTAATGTTGTCAAAAGATGATTTGCTGGTGATGTCATACAAAAGGAGCAAAGCTTTGGAAAGAGAACCAACAAAAATTGAGTGCCAATGTAACACCTGTGATGCTGTGATATGGATTAGGGTTTGTATCGCCTCACCGTGTGCATCTCTGTAATACGCATGTGTCACGCTTCTGAACCTTTCCTGTCCTGCTGTGTCCCATATCTGAAACAGAAAAGGACTGGCCTGTTTCCACTTGGCTACTTCTTATTTTCACTTATAATGGTGATGCCCAAGAGGAAACCAGCCACTACTCTAAAAATAGAGTGCTATTGTGTAAGCACATCAACTTTGCACTGGAACTGATTTACTTACTGACCTGCAGTTTGACCTTTACGTTATCCACAGTCACCACTTTATTCTGAGAGAGGTAGAAACAGAAGAACAGTACGAGCAGCTAGTAGGACAAATTAAAAATGCAAAGTACAAAAACAAGTTATCTATGTTTGTAGATAGTTGTGGCTTTATTTCTTCAGATTTTGAAATATATGTTTAGTGAGAGAAGCAATGTACAACTATCTCAAACCTCCATTCATTTTAATGGTCAGCAGGGGGTGACTCATGTTGCAAACAGAAGTCACAATGTATAAAAACTTATGGGAAAGAAAACCCTCCCACTTGCTTCATTTAATACTATATTAAATTGTTGCAAACATCAGAATTGTTTTAAAAAATTGCCAAAATATTTCTAGATTTCACCCTTTAAGATTTCAGCGGGGTGGTTCTAATTACACTCTCATGTCATTAATGTAAATAGTATTAAAGATAGATGGTAAATGGCCTGTATTTGTATAGCGCTTTTACTAGTCCCACCTAGGGACCCCAAAGCGCTTTACACACCCATTCACACACTGGTGGAGGCAGCTACAGTTGTAGCCACAGCTGCCCTGGGGCAGACTGACAGAAGCGAGGCTGCCATATCGCCCCATCGGCCCTTCTGGCCAACACCAGTAGGTGAAGTGTCTTGCCCAAGGACACAACGACTGAGACTGTCCGAGCCGGGGCTCGAACCGGCAACCTTCCGATTACAAGGCGAACTCCCAACTCTTGAGCCACGATCGCCCTAGATGTAGCTTTAAGGCTTGGAAAGTGATACATGTAGGTGCAAAAAGACATCTAAGTCCAATGACTGTAAGGAAATGTTTCCCTGGCTCTGACATCCTATATTGAATAATTTGCTTGGCCCATTTTGTAAATTTTCATCAATCAAGTGATAAGTTTCACAAAGGAGGATACTCCCGGTGAATTACTTTTCAATCACAAGTCATTAGCCAATGAGAACAATCCCTTTGTCATCACATCTGGTTTCAAAACACCAAGACAGAAAGGGTCATCTTGAGGCTTGATAATAAGAACTTACACACCAGTGAGTGACGTCACACTAGCTACTGCCTGTGCTCATTACAACCTCTCTTTCTGCATTGATTTTAATGGCACCGAGTGGCAAATGTGAATCATCAGCTTTTTATCAAAATGAGTAAACTCTAAAGAGAATGGAAAGTATTCATTTGCAGATTATACATATAAGATGTATAATCTGCATATATATATAAAACTGAGACAGACTGGTGACCTGTTCATGGTGTACCCCACCTCTCACACAATGACACTTAGGTTGACTCCTCCCACACTGCTAATGTCTGAAATGCCAGAGGCAAATCTAAAAACATGGATAAATAAAAGCCAGTCCAATTTCATAAAAAAACAAAATGTTCCATGCACTCACTGTGAATCCGATGCCCACTGTGGCAGAGAATGAGCCAGGGATGAACTTGCCCTGATCAAACTGCACCAGCAGAGATGTCTTCCCCACACCACTGTCCCCAACCAGGATTGTCTGTAGGAAAACACATAAAATCCCACAGTTAAGTTTCTTACCTCTATATATATGGTCTAAGTATACGGTAGAGGCACAGAGTAAGCTGTGGTGACCCCTAGTGATACTGGAGCAGCAGGAAGTAGCCTGGCTGCAGTCTCAATTGGCCTTGAAAATCTCTTTATGGTTGAATGCTTGCAATCATTTCATAATTTTCAGTTGTGAGTCAACATCTGTGTCATGGTCGACATTTCTGTTTCCAAGCAGCACAGACATTTTCTTTTCTAAGAGCTTGGCAGTGTACCACTATTACCGCATGACTCACAAGCCAGAGGAGATAACCTTCAAGACAATGAAATCAATGAAAGGCAGCATTCACACATCCAACTTAGTCACCAGGACCATCAGTCAATATTTCATTGTCTACTGCGCTTTAATTTCAGTCACACCAGGGTACCCACCACCTCCACACCCACAAAGTGTCCTTTAACTGTGGCAGATTAAGTAAGTGCGACACAGTCAAGCTGTTCTCTGCTCTCTTCAAGGAGTGATCTGGGAGTTTTGATGCAGGCTATGTGGCTTTTATCTTGTGACAGCCAAATGACTACATTTTATCCTGTAGTGAAATATATTGTAAATATTATTGCCAGAAGAAAAATGCAGTAAATAATGCAGTAAGCCACAAGAATGATGGATTTCTTCAATCATTATGTGGTTATGTTTAGGAAGAGACAACTACAAGAAGGATTGTAGATTGTAAAGACCTGTGTTTGAACGTTTGTTCTTGAAAGCTTTAAAAATCCCAAAAAGGCTAAACCTAATTTTTTTAAGCATAGGTTAGGGTATATTGGCTACATATAAGTTTTGAATAAAATATATGTAAATATTTTGGTAACCCTTTGCAAGGCAAAGGAAATGCCATCTTTAAGAAACTGCAGAAATCAATGGCAATCTTTGTTCTTTGCCAAATTCACATTCTTTCCTCACTGTGGCACCAGGGTAGTTCTTCATTTACACCCAAATGCATTTTATAGAGTGGCAGGTTGAGACAATAAAAATCTTAATTATGTTTATAGAAAGAAAATTAGACTTCCATTCATTAACTCTCATGAAAGAACCTTCATCTTCACACTCTTAGATTCCACCTTAATACACATTCAGTAATGTATTTTATGCACTAATTAGCTGCAGCGGCCGTTAATCACTGGGGTAGAATAGTAGAAGAGCTACTGGGCTGGAGCATCCACTACAGTTGCTTTATGATTCAAATGCAGATGTGCTGTCAGTGGTCTTCACTTCCATCCATCCATTCGCTTCCGCTTATCCTTTTCAGGGTCGCGGGGGGCGCTGGAGGCTATCCCAGCTGTCATAGGGCGAGAGGCGGGGTACACCCTGGACAGGTCGCCAGTCTGTCGCAGGGCCAACACACAGAGACGGACAACCATTCACACTCACATTCACTCGCACATTCACACCTAGTGACAATTTGGATTATCCAATTAACCTATCCCCACAAGCTGCATGTCTTTGGACGGTGGGAGGAAGCCGGAGTACCCGGAGGGAACCCACGCAAACACGGGGAGAACATGCAAACTCCACACAGAAAGACCCCGGCCTGATGGTCAGTTTGCATGGTCTTCACTTGATGTCTAGTAATAGTAACCATGGAAATGTAATAAAGTGGTCTTAAAAAGGAAACAAAACTTTCAACCAGTCCTGTCTTGGTAAAACTCATTGTCATTGTGACCAAATATTGTGTGAAAAGACAGTAAATGTGATTATCGCTCTTGGTCAGATATGCACAATTAGGCCTGCCTTAAAATTGCACTGAATGACAAATGGCCCAGTGGTTAAAGCGCTGAGTTTTTCAGTGCTGCTTTCTTAATAGCAGGTGACTTTTCTAAATTATATAGATTATATTATTATTATACTATATTATTATTATATAGCATGCTAAATTAATAGAAAGTCAGAAATCACGTAGCCTTGTTCATCTCGTGGTTCATAAATTGGGATAGAATGCATAAAGTTCTTGAACTTGAACTTGATCTGATGATGAGCAGTTTGTAAAGAACCAAGACAAATCGAGAATAAAGTGAGGACATGACACTCATCAGATAAACCAGGCAGTGGTTGAACTCAATTTTGCCTCGAGGCTTTATGAATGATCGGGGATAAATAAAAAAAAGTGGGGGAATGGAGGAAAGGATTAGAGCTGAGAAGCTAAAGCAGCTTTTCTAGCCTCATTTGATTTCAGCATATGGAGGATTTTTAGAAAAGAGTTACATCCCAGTGTGCTGGATTAAATATGGATACTGCCTCAACAGTCATCCAGTGAATTTTCATATCAGCTTTACTCAGGTGTCACCCCCAAATTCACCTCCTTATTCTTCCTTTGAAATACACCTTGTATAGAGAGGTTTTACATGTATTCTGCTTTTCCAGTTTACTGTGTGCTGAAAGGTGGGGAGCCGCACAGTAAAACTCACAGCATAAACCTAAGGAAATTTGTATCTGGTTTTTCTTTGATGTAATAATGCTTTTGCAATAAATTTGATAGCTTTGAAAAATCTGTTTATTTCTCCTTAAATAGTGCCACAAAAAATGATAGTATGAGTTGAGTGTGTGGGTTGTGTACATCAAAAACCAAATCTTCTCTGCCAACGTCAAACAGATTATTCTGCTATTGACTCTTATTTTGAGTTTCTGGTACTCCAGGTGCTGATAACCAGGTACCCAGTTGGTGCCTGATTAGGGCTCTTTTTCTAAAGAGTGGAAGTCTACTCCTGATGGCTGTTGGTAAGACTGCAGGTCAAACTTTATAACATCTGCCAGTACACCGCTTCGTAGGGACATAGGAAGTGGTGTACTGGATATACCACATTTCACTGATCACATTAACTCAGTAGAAAAATTATTTCAAGTTCACCACAGATGATATGAAAAACGACAGGTTAGCCTTCTTAGACTGTGAGATTTCCATCAGTAATGGGGACATTTGAAAGTTGATTTGTACCATAAACCTATTTAAGGCTTGACTCTCATCATCCACTGAAGCACAAACTGGGTGTCATCAGGATGGTACAACGCAGAGCGAACACCATCCCCACAGATACAGACCATCTCTGAATCAAAGACGGCCTAAGGGTACATCTTTGACCATCTTACAATGCTGTGATTGCAGCCATTCCCCAACTCTCTGCGAATGGTACTCATGGCCATTAATCAATGGTCTTTGATCAGTGGTTGTTGATCACATTAACGATCAAGAAACTGACCTGACAGTCCATTGTTCACCATTGATTCTAGTTTCGGTCATTATGCACATGTAGGGATGCACCGATACCGATACTGGTATCGGGGCTCATACTCGTAAAAGTTAACCGATACCATGAACCGATACTAACTTATTTCATTAATCAGAGGGTTGCTTGTCATTTTTGTTGTAGTTTTTTAGATTGGCCACTAGGGGGACATCCCGCGCTAAACAGGCACAGGGTTAGGCGAGTGAGACTGGAAGCTCCAGATAAAAAAGAGAAACTGGAGGCTGCTGTAGCTAGGCTAAACAAAATGTCAGCAGTGTGGACCGGAACAGCCAACTTTAACTCAGGTTTTGGAAAAGCGATGAAAAATATCAAGAGAAAATCCACGGGCAGTTAAAATAACAGAGGCTCTGACTCATTTTATCGCTCTGGATGACCAGCCAATGCCAGTCGTGGAAAACATAGGATTCTTCTCAGCATACTCGAGCTGCGATATGAAATTCCCAGCCGCCCATACATCAGAGAGATAATGGTGCCAAAACTTTCTAAAGAGGTAAAGACAAGCAGTGTGTGCGCGATGTCAGTCCTTGGTTTAAAGGCACAGTGGACTGATGATCCACGGGCAGATGGGGAGTTCGTTTGTCAATGCCAAATACTTTCGTTATTTTGTTTGTTTGTTTACAATATGGACACTCTGCAACAATTTAAAAGTTTATTTTATTCTCAAACCTAATTTGTATTTATTTTATTCCAAACAGAAGTGTTTATTTATTATTCCGAAAGCTCGAGACAGTGCCAATAGTTCAGTGATATTTTGTTAAATTACAATGTGGAGGCAATAATTTAACAGAAGTGCTTATTTTTCACTTGAAATTTTTTTGTGGTCATTTTTATTATTACTATTAAGATATTATTTATTATCTGCAGAGAATAAAATAAAACCTGTCTTCCAATTCATTGCATTTGTGTGTGTGTGTGTGGTAGAAGTATCGGTTTTTGTACTCTGTATTGGCAAGTACTCAGATCCAAGTATCGGTATCGTATCGGTTTGAAAAAACTGGTATCGTTGCATCCCTATGCACATGTACAGTTTAGAAGATTGGGGAAACCTGCAGTCAGCTGAGACTGAAGAAGTCACTTGGATGAGTGAGGAAATGTTTCTCCCACTGAAAACGCTACGTCCAGAAAGGTGGACTTGGCTGCTGCCTCAAAGCACATTGTGCGCTGTCTATCTTGCGTGCTGCACAATACCGTTTAAGATTTAGCATCTACTGTTATCTACTGCTAGCTAGTTTATTGTGATGGTGCTGTTTTTATTATGTTGCTCTTTTTTTTGTTTGCTTTCTCTTCTGTTTTTTTTCTCCATACAGGTGATCCAGGTGTTTTGTTTGTTTTTCTATTCAATTCAATTCAATTCAATTTCAATTCAATTCAATTTTATTTATATAGCGCCAAATCACAACAAATGTCGCCTCAAGGCGCTTCATAGATACAGAGAAAAGCCCAACAATCATATGACCCCCTATGAGCAAGCACTTTGGCGACAGTGGGAAGGAAAAACTCCCTTTTAACAGGAAGAAACCTCCGGCAGAACCAGGCTCAGGGAGGGGCGGCCATCTGCTGCGACCGGTTGGGGTGAGAGAAGGAAGACAGGATAAAGACATGCTGTGGAAGAGAGACAGAGATTAATAACAGATACGATTCAATACAGAGAGGTCTGTTAATACATAGTGAGTGAGAAAGGTGACTGGAAAGGAAAAACTCAATGCATCATGGGAATCCCCCGGCAGCCTACATCTATTGCAGCATAACTAAGGGAGGATTCAGGGTCACCTGGTCCAGCCCTAACTATATGCTTTAGCAAAAAGGAAAGTTTTAAGCCTAATCTTAAAAGTAGAGATAGTGTCTGTCTCCTGAATCCAAACTGGAAGCTGGTTCCACAGAAGAGGGGCCTGAAAACTGAAGGCTCTCCCTCCCATTCTACTTTTAAATACTCTAGGAACAACAAGTAGGCCTGCAGAGCGAGAGCGAAGTGCTCTAATAGGGTGATATGGTACTACAAGGTCATTAAGATAAGATGGGGCCTGATTATTTAAGACCTTGTATGTGAGGAGCAGGATTTTGAATTCAATTCTGGATTTAACAGGAAGCCAATGAAGGGAAGCCAAAACAGGAGAAATATGCTCTCTCTTTCTAGTCCCTGTCAGTACTCTTGCTGCAGCATTTTGGATTAACTGAAGGCTTTTCAGTGAGTTTTTTGGACATCCTGATAATAATGAATTGCAGTAGTCCAGCCTGGAAGTAATAAATGCATGAACTAGTTTTTCAGCGTCACTCTGAGACAGGATATTTCTAATTTTAGAGATGTTGCGCAAATGGAAGAACGCAGTCTTACATATTTGTTTAATATGTGCGTTGAAGGACATATCTTGGTCAAAAATGACTCCAAGGTTCCTCACAGTGTTACTGGAGGCCAAGGTAATGCCATCCAGAGTAAGAATCTGGTTAGATACCATATTTCTAAGCTTTTCAGCGCCGAGTACAATGACCTCAGTTTTATCTGAGTTAAGAAGCAGAAAGTTAGTGGCCATCCAAGTCTTTATGTCTTTAAGACATTCCTGCAGTTTAACTAATTTGTGTGTGTTATCTGGCTTCATGGACAGATAGAGCTGGGTGTCATCTGCATAGCAGTGAAAATGTATGCTATGTCTTCTAATGATGCTGCCTAGGGGAAGCATGTATAATGTAAACAGAATTGGTCCTAGCACTGAACCCTGTGGAACTCCATAATTAACCTCAGTGTGTGAAGAGGACTCTCCATTTACATGCACAAACTGGAGTCTATTAGATAGATATGATACAAACCACTGCAGTGCAATACCTGTAATACCTACAGCATGTTCTAATCGCTCTAATAGGATATTATGGTCAACAGTATCGAATGCTGCACTAAGGTCAAGAAGGACAAGCACAGAGATGAGTCCACTGTCAGAGGCCATAAGAAGATCATTTGTAACCTTCACTAAAGCTGTTTCTGTGCTGTGATGAGCTCTGAAACCTGACTGAAACTCTTCAAATAAACCATTCCTCTGCAGATGATCTGTTAGCTGTTTGACAACTACTCTTTCAAGGATTTTTGATATGAAAGGAAGGTTGGAGATTGGCCTATAATTAGCTAAGACTGCTGGGTCTAGAGATGGCTTTTTGAGTAAAGGTTTAACTGCAGCCACCTTGAAGGCCTGTGGTACATAGCCGATTATTAGAGATAGGTTGATCATATATAAGATCGAAGAATTAATCAATGGCAGGACTTCTTTGAGCAGTTTTGTAGGAATGGGGTCTAAAAGACACGTTGATGGTTTGGAGGAAGTAATTATTGAAGTTAACTCAGAAAGATCGATTGGAAAAAAAGAGTCTAACTTAACATCAATGGAACTAAGAGTAGCTGTAGATAATATTACATCTGTGGGATGATTATTGGTAATTTTTTCTCTAATGATAAAAATTTTATTTGTGAAGAAGTTCATGAAGTCATCACTAGTTAACGTTAAAGGGATGGTTGGCTCAAAAGAGCTCTGACTTTTTGTCAGCCTGGCTACAGTGCTGAAGAGAAACCTGGGGTTGTTCTTATTTTCTTCAATCAGTGATGAGTAGTAAGCTGTTCTGGCTTTGCGGAGGGCTTTCTTATAAAGCAACAAACTATTTCTCCAGGCTAAATGATGATCCTCTAAATTTGTGACACGCCATTTCCTCTCCAGATTACGAGTCATCTGCTTTAGGGTACGTGTTTTGAGAATTATACCACGGGGTCAGGTACTTCTGATTAGAGACCTTAGTTTTCACAGGAGCTACAGTATCCAGAGTCGTACGTAGTGAGGAGGTGAAATTATTAACAAGATAATCGACCTCTGTTGGGGTAGCGTTCAGATAGCTGCTCTGCTCTGTGTTGGTACAGGGCATTGACGATGATAACAGTGGCTGGATTATATTCTTAAACTTAGTTACAGCGCTTTCAGAAAGACATCTACTTTGATAAAGTCCACTCTCCACTGCTGCGTAATCAATTATTGTAAATGTAAATGTTATCAAGAAATGATCAGACAGGAGAGGGTTTTCAGGAAACACTGTTAAATGTTCAGTTTCTATGCCATATGTTAAAACAAGATCTAGAGTGTGATTAAAGTGGTGGGTGGGTTCTTTTACATTTTGAGAGAAACCAATTGAGTCTAACAACAGATTAAATGCCATGTTGAGGCTGTCATTTTTAGCATCAACATGGATGTTAAAATCACCCACAATAATTATTTTATTTGAGCTCAGAACTAAATTAGATATAAAGTCTGAGAAATCAGACAGAAACTCTGTGTAAGGCCCAGGTGGACGATAGATGATAACAAGTAAGACTGGTTTCTGAGTTTCACAGCTGGGGTGGACAATGTTAAGCATCAGGCTTTCAAATGAATTAAAAGTCTGTCTTGGTCTTTCATTAATTAATAGACTGGTGTGAAAAATTGCTGCCACACCGCCCCCTCGACCTGTGCTTCGAGATTTCTGGTAGTTAGAATGACTCGGGGGTGTTGATTCATTTAAACTAACATAATCATCCTGCTGCAACCAGGTTTCTGTAAGGCAGAGTAAATCAATTTGTTGATCAATTATTAAGTCATGTACTAACAGAGACTTGGAGGAGAGAGACCTAATATTTAATAATCCACATTTCACTGTTTTACTCTTTGGTTCAGATGTGGATACTGTATTATTCTTTCTTTGTAAATGTTTAAGTTGTTTGTTGCTGGTTTTTAGTTTGTTTTTTGTCTTTTTGGAAGCAGACACAGTCTCTATGGAGATGGGTTTTTGGGGGGGTTTTTGGGGGGGTAGCAGGAGGAGAGAAGCTGCAGAGAGGCGTGTAAGACTGCAACTCTGCTTCCTGGTCCCAACTCTGGATAGTCATGTTTTGAGGGGTTTAATAAATTTGTCCATATTTCTAGAAATGAGAGCTGCTCCATCCAAAGTGGGATGGATGCCGTCTCTCCTAACAAGACCAGGTTTCGTCCAGAAGGCTTGCCAGAAGGCTTGCCAATTATCTATGAAGCACACATCATTTCTTTCTTTCTCACCGTCTCTTCTCCCCTTTGGTTTTCTTTCTCTCCCTCTCTTTCTTTCATTCTTTCTCCCTGTCCTATCCCCCAATCATGTCTGTCCCGTTTGTAGCAACCGAAAATAAAATAAATACATAATTATAATAAAGGTCAATCAAATGGACCAATATGGCAAGGCCATGATGATCCACTTGGTAAAATAAATCCACTTGGCATCTTTCTTGGCCTTCAGACAACAATTCTGATGGCTAAAGATCCCAACCGGACACAAAAAAACAAAAACAAAACAAAAACAAAACAAAAACAAAACAAAACAAAACAAAACAAAACAAAACAAAACAAAACAAAACAAAACAAAACAAAACAAAACAAAACAAAACAAAACAAAAACAAAAACAAAACAAAAACAAAACGCTACGTCCAGATGAACAGGATTAACTTTTTGGGATGTGGAAGATACATCTGTCTTTTACATGCAGTCTGTGATCACACAAGCCACTGACTGCATCTAAATCTGAAGGCAATAATTTATTTAAATATTTTGATCTGATCTTGCTGTGATTCAGCTGTATCACTTTCCTCTTTACTGGACATAACTGAGAGTGTGTAACATAATGCCTCCATGTGTACATGTGAAGATGGAATTAGTGCTGAGAAAAAAAAACAGTCATTGTACTCACTACACACGTGCATGTGGTGATGCTACTAAATTGTAGTTAGCCGAGAAGTGAGACTGTCTCATGAAACCCCTCTAGAGACAGGAGGTAATTAGGCGAATGCACCGCAGATGCTTGGGAATTACACACTGATGATGTATATTGTGTATATGTGTTGTAGTGCGCGAGAGAAAGAAGAATTAGATTTCTCTCATCTCTGTGGTTCACGGGCAGATTGCTAAGTGCCTGCAAATTTCCTTTCTAGCCTCAGTATGAGCTTCTGTGGAGGTTACTGAGGCAATAAGTATAGGATGTCTTTTTACAAGTCGTTGGAGTAACAGCATTAGGGGATGCGGTGAATTTAGAGTGATACAGTTCTCTGAAATGTCACTTTTCTCTTCCTGGAGCATGTGCAATATTGACCAGAATGTAATTTAGCTTGACCGTTTACAAATTGCCACTGATTTAAGCTTTGATATACTGCACAGCTGGGGTTTGAAACCACAGAACAACAGGCAATAACGTCACTGTTTCCAATACTAAAAGTCAATATGCCCTGCAATCTGTAAGACCAAGTGTTTGTTTTTTTTAGACAAATTAAAGTCCTGTATCATCTTTTTAGTTCTGTTGTGGTCTGCCGCTATTTAGCTAAACACTCAACCAGCTAGTTGGTAGTGATGTCTGCTTTTTTGTGGTGGACAGGTAGCTACCAGGGTTTTACTACACTTACAGACTTTTTTAAAATGAAGAAAAGAAAAGAAAAAAAGCGCTTTGCAGCTTTAAAAATGGGTCTTTTGGATGAGGGCCATGGAGAGAATGGAAATAACAGGCAGGAAACCACTGAGAGATACAAAAGAATGCAATGTTTTTGTGGGTATTAATGTGAAATATTGGCAGTAAGAAAAAATACAAAACCACTCTGTCTGTAAAGATGTCTCTAAGCTAATCTTTCCAAACATATTACAAAAGCAGTATTAGGTTGACTTTATTAAAAATGTCATCTAGGACAACTGTGGGTATTGAAGGGAGAATTAATAACAGAACGGAATCCACAAAGCAACTGTAACCATTTCAGCTTCATGAGTAAGTACTGGCCTCACCAACGAGCTCTTAAAAAGACCCTTTTTTGTTGTGTAACTCCTCCTGGGAGAAAAAGGTAAGGCAGAGTGAAAGCCTGAGAAGAATGAGTACAAAGGATAGGATAAACCTTTATTAGTCCCTTTATTATTTATATTGGCAAAGGAAGGGCAAAAAGGCAAGACTGACTTTTTCAAGTTCACTTGAAATTACTCTTCTTGATTTAGACACAAAGAACATGGTGTATTCTTAGAATATGACCCCTTTCAGTGCACCTGCTTCCCTGACACTACAAGTGTGTGTGGTGTGTATATGTGTGAGCTGATATAACAGTCACATGTTAGAATTGCATCTATCTTTGTGAAGACTCACTGCATTCCTTAGCCCTTTACAGCCAAACAATGCCGAGTAAATCCACACACAAAATCCACCCCATGACAGTGATGATGGTTTTTGGAGTGTTTGGGAGTAAATTTATTAAAACTTAAATATCTTTTTACACAAATATTCACAACCTTTTTTTATGATTGAAATTCATTTGAAATTATTAGGAAAATCACAAATGTTTCTGCATAAGGTGTATTTGTTATGGCAGTGACTCAGACCACATGTGCATGTGTGTGCACATGCATGAGAATGGTAGAGAGGTACATCCAGACTTTTCATAAAATAAAAATATTAAATATATATTAAATAAAAAAGTTTTTTCATTTTCAATTTCACAAATTATAATTGTGTTGTTTGAACAATAATCGGCTGCTTCCCAGCCCAAGCCTATGTAAGGAAACATTTAAAAGATAGGCTTTGTCTGAGCCCGCCATCTTCAAAGATCTGTTATTCTGTTATTCTGTTAATCTGTTATTAATCTCTGTCTCTCTTCCACAGCATGTCTTTTATCCTGTCTTCCTTCTCTCACCCCAACCGGTCGCAGCAGATGGCCCCGCCCCTCCCTGAGCCTGGTTCTGCCGGAAGTTTCTTCCTGTTAAAAGGGAGTTTTTCCTTCCCACTGTCGCCAAAGTGCTGCTCATAGGGGGTCATATGATTGTTGGGCTTTTCTCTGTATCTATGAAGCGCCTTGAGGCGACTTTTGTTGTGATTTGGCGCTATATAAATAAAATTGAATTGAATTGAATTGAAAAGAGCAAGCCTGGTCCTCCGTAACGCTGTCCATCACCACCTCTGCACCCAGCTTGGTGGAGATATCAATGCTTCGTGTGCTGCAGCAGTGCTTCCACCTAAGTCAGTCAATGGCAGGCCCAGCCTGCTCTGATTCATTTCATATTTAATTCTACCTTCCTTTGGGGTCTGCATTTGGTCCCAACCAATCACATTCCACACTAACACATGCCTTTAGACTTCAGAGGGCTGAAGTGAATTTGATTCTGTTAATTTCCCAGAGACTCTCTCTATAACCTTAAACATAAGTGTATGCCTAACCTTGCCAATAACCCTGAACCTAAACCAAGGGTGCACCCAATGATCTGGGACATTTATGAGTGCAAACATAAATAAATAAGTAGCAAGATTATAATACGTTTCTAAGGTAATTAAAGGCAGCTCGTTAAAGGGAACACATTTTTGACTTTACCGGATAGTTTTATTTTAAAGTTTATGTCTTATCAGTTGAATCAGAGTATTGATGTGCTAATTCTGCTCAGTTGCTATATCTAAAAAGAGAGAAATTAGAACATAGCAGGCTGAAGGCCAGATGCTTATCAGAAGAAAGATATGCCATTTGAATGACATGACTCCTCCAGACTGAAGGGAAATGGTTTCTGCAACACAGCTATGAAATACAATGTGACATTTCACTGAAGCCTGAAGGGAGCTCCTCTTTTATCTTTGTTCCATCAACAGTGAGGTCAAATGGGAGCACCAGGAAGGATTCAGTGGTCCTCTTTAAATCCAGACATTAATGTAGCTGATTTAGCCTTAACTGCTTGCTGCGAGCGCAATTAAGCTTTTTGAATGACAAATGGCTATATTGTACAGTTTTTGTGACAACAGTCAAAACAGGATCACGTTCACTCTGACATTTTAGTGTGTTTGTGTATTTTAGTGCGTTTGAGTTATGGAATTTAAGGTGTCAGAAATAAATTAGTGTATTTACTGTTGTATTTATGGGTGATTTGAGCTTTGGGTCGCAGTACGGAAAAACTGAAAGTATACTTGTCAAATAAAATTTGAGTTTGAAATGTAATTTTATTCTACAGCACTTTTTGGTGATCAACATCTAAATGTGAGGATTGCTTTGGGAATTTGGCGTTTGGTTAAGACATTTTTTCAAAGAAAGTGACCTCTTTTAAAGCTTTCCTGCCCTGACAGCCGGAAGTAATCAGCTCATATGTGAAGAGGGACCTTCTTGTAAGCTGACAGCTCATCTCAGAAGGAATTAAGTGATTTGACACACATTAGGGCTGGAAACAGACCAACTATAAATTGCATCTGAATGTAAATCAGCACCACGTGAGCGCAAATCCTTCAAGGACCGGGATGCTGCGGGGTTTAGAAACGTTTCCTCACATTTCACCAGTAATAAACAAGAAGAAATAAACAAGAAGCAAATCACGTGAAAAAAACGCGCAGCGTTTAAATGGTACAAGTAAGTGCATAAAAGTGCTCCTGGCTATGAAACCTGTTGTTGTATCATGATGACCATATCGTACCTTGTGCACCAACTCCTCGTCATATGTTGGAGGTGGTGGAGTCATTGCCTGGTTCTCGGTTGTCTCTTTGGATCCGTAAGTACTGTCTGGTTGGATCTCCGGGTAAGCCGTGGTGTAGTATGCCGAGATCGGCTCCATTGACTCCATCCGCTCCATCCTGAGTCCTTCACTTCACAGGCTTCTTTATGGCAGCGTCGAGGGTTCCGGAGGGAATAAAAAGCTGGTAAACCTCGCACTCTCGCTTCAGCCGACTCGTCGTCTCACAGCCCTCAGCTCGCTTTCTTCTCTCCTCTCTTCTCCGACAGTCCACGCTGTTTAACTGGCTCCTCCTTTACAGTGAATCACAGTCTGTGGGCTTCTGCCTACATCACTCCACATGATGGTATGTCGTGATTCACGCACATCACGCTGCATGAGTGGTCGGAGGATGGACCGAAGGATTGAATGGCTGTCACTTTTTTTGTTGTGGTGGTTTTTCTTTCAAGAGTTCAGATATTCGTTCTATAAAGTTCGACATCATTTATTTTACCCGGTGCTTTTGATCTCTGTGTATATTTCCAAAACAATGATATTATACTATGATATTAAAAAACGGAGACGAATGTATGTTCAGTTTAATTATAGTTGTTTTAGTAGAAATAACAATGAGACAGGATAAGATAACAAATGGTTCATTTGGGAAATTCTGTTAAAGTAGTTGAAAATTATTATCATTGTTATTATTATTCATTAATTTCCTTTCATCCCTTATGAAAGGAGAGGACAAAATGCCATAATTCATTGTGATGGTCCCTGAGTTTATTTATGAAAAACAATCAACATAATAAATGACTCAGTGCAGAATATGTAAATGTTAATTGTAACTGCTGAAAAAAAACCCTACTTGTTAAGATGTTGTCTGCCCTGAAGAACATAAATCTATATTAAGGTTAATTATAATCATTTAATAATGTTTGTTTTTGTATTGTAGGCTTTAGGATTATTCAGTTCAGTTCAGTGACTGTTATTGCATTTATAGGGAGGAGGAAATGAGTTGGTCAATTGGATCACAACAGGCAGGGCAAATTATTGTGATACTGCATATTGCAAATTTTCTGCAATATCACACCGAGATCTACTGATAATGCACTATAATTTATTTACAAAGATGGAGCCAGTTCACTTTAGAAATAAACAGCATTCTGCCCAGAGTGGCACATAATAGCAGCTCAAACTTCAGCAGACCTGATGGGGAAATGTAAGGAAGGGAGTGGAAGGCCTACTGGCCAAATAATCCAGTGTAAATTCAGGTTTCAACATGTGTTTCCCTCTGAAAACAGCATGGAGAGCAGAGGAGAATAAAGGAGAATCAATATGATTTTGATTTAAGGGCTAATTTTTCTGATATAATCAGTGTAAAAGGTTCTGTGTAATTCATGAGGAGGAGGGCTTTATTATTTCAATAAGGAGAGGCCATTAGAAAGAATGAATATGATTTATTGATGTAGAGAATTAAGATAGAGATATTTGGTGGTTAGACTCCAATGGCCTGACTCAGTGGAACAGGTGTGATAGGGATTAGAGGAGGACCCCCCAGAGTCTAGACGCTGGTGGTGGAGATGAAGACAGTGGCTTAGATGGAACCTAAGTGATGAGAGGCGGTGATGAGGAGGGGGTGGATGCACGAAGGCATCTGCAAAGGAGAATGACAGATGTGCAGTGAGATTCAAAGTATGTGGCACGAATGCTGATTGGCCTGAAAAAGGCCGGGAGAAGATGATTGGACTAGACCAGGGATGTCACAAACAGCTTGACAGTGTGGGAAAGTGGAAGTGATGTCAAGCTTAGATTTAGTCGGCAACACCAGGGAGCGGACAGATGTGAGACCAAAGAATTTCGCTATTATACTTCGTTCATTACAAACTGTTCCACCGTATGAAACTGAAGTGTGGAACAGCTGACCCGTGTGATATGCAGAACACAAAACAGTATTTACTGTCAGATGACAAGCTGTCTCTGTTGTTGACATTTATGTGTGAGCCTTTTTAATAGCACATTGCAACACTCAGGCATTAATCTAACAGAGTAACATGGATTCATTAATAGTTGAATTTTCACTGACATCAACAGAGAGCAATTACTCGTTTTTTGCACACAGCTGAGAAAAAGACAGCTCAGTTCAGCTAATCTCTGTTCTGTGCTCTCTGCCTCCTACAGACACACCACAACAGTGGGAAGGAAAAACTTTTAAGTGGAAGAAACATATTCAGGGTGGGGCAGCCCTTATTGGTTGGAGGTGAGTGGGAGGAAGACAGGACAAAAGACAGATTGTAGCTCATAAATTAATTAGTGATGTTTAATGTAAGGTGGTGTATAAACACACAGTGACTGAAAAAAGGTGAGTGAAGAAGAACTACTCAGGCATCATGGGAAGCTCCCAGAAGTGTAGACCTACTACTAACCCTAGTAGGAAATGGTCAGGCTCAGCTGATCCAGCCCTAACTATATGCTTTATTAGAAAGGAAAGCTTTAAGCCTAATCTTAAAAGTAGAGAGGGTGTCTGTCCCCCAAATCCTAACAGGGAGCTGGTTCCACAAAAAATACTCTAAGAACCACAAGTAAGCCTGTATCCTGAGTTGAAGTTGCTTTGGCATCACTGTGTATAACATTACAAAGTTTAAGGTAACAATACATGAATACAGTAATATAATCCTTCTTCTATATTACGCGTTTACATCGCAGTGGGTTTCTTTTAATGCTTTCAATTATTTTGGCTTATAATTTAAATCAAGTACTGTGAGATGTACTGCTAATATATTTATGAAAACACAAAATCTTTAAATAAAAATGAAGAGAACTGGATCAAGTAAAATTTACAAGCAGAAGTCTGTAGGTTCAATATTTAGGAGTTGTAAATAACTTGGTTGTACCAAATGGCTGTGTTCACTGCATGAACTATATTATATGTGCAGCTTGAAACAGCCGAAACAGTAACACCTTGTTGTTCCTAAACCTCTTTGTAGAGTTTTGTTTGGTGATGCTGATGGTGGTGGTGGTCATCTATAGAAAAGAACCTCTCTGTTGCAGGCTTAGACCATATAGAAGACAGGAGTACACAGTAAGGAGTACCAACTACCACCGGGGTGGCTGTAGCTCAGGTGGTAGAGCAGATCAGCCACTGACTGGAAGGCTGGTGGTTTGATCCTTGGCTTCCCCAGGCTACATGCCAAATATCCTTGGGCAAGATACTAACCCCAAGTTGCTCTCCAATAGGAGTGTGAATGTTGGTTAGATTGCACTTGAGTATAGAAGCAAGTGCTTGTGATTGGGTGAATGAGGCATGTTTACAGCGCTTTGAGTACTCCGGGAGAGTAGAGAAGGGCTATATAAGACTCAGTCCATTTACACTGCTATTAATTATTTAGCTTGTCTTATGGAATAAGACAGAGGTTATTCAATTGGGCCTTAGATTAGGGCTTAGGAGGTTAGCACTGTCTAAATTGTAGGTGTATAGACAAATAAAAATTTATCTGGTGAAGAGTGAGTAGATAACGAGTAAAACAAACTAACCACTGTGGGTCCAAATCAAGCCATTACTTTGTAATAACTTTGTTAAATCTGCCTTCTCTTGAATATCTTCCCCACCAAAACAGCAGGCATTCTTTGATCGGCATTGCCAACAATGGGCACAATGCTGCCCGGAACTTGAGAACTATTGGACCAAGGTAAGGATAGTCTGTTTGTGTCAAACTGAGCTTCCTAGAAGGCTGTTCATCATCGGGATACCAAATAACTATCACTTAGATGGACATTTCCCACCAATGTCTTTCCATGAGCTTTTCCATAAGGAGGACAGGCAGAAACAGATTCTAGAGCAGCGGTCCCCAACCCCCGGGCCTCGGACCGGTACCGGACCGTGAGTCGTTTGGTACCAGGCCGCGAGAATTGAGGCTCAGGTGTGAAATGTATAGTTTTCAGGGTTTTTATCGGTTTTCAGCGTTATTTTGTTATCGTTTTTATCGTTAACTCTGTGTCTCTTGGTCTTTTCACATGTGTTATGAATAAATCTTCTTTTTTTTGGTACCGGCACTAGTTTTATTTTGTTGTATTTATCCGTGACACCTTAAAGGAAAATATTGTCGGGCATAAACCGGTCCGTGGCGCAAAAAAGGTTGGGGACCGCTGATCTAGAGCATGACCGGCCGGTACTTTTACCGTATAGGCTGCCATGACGAGATGAGCTGGAGATAATTAGCCTCACTTAGCATAAAGACTGGAAGTGGGGTCTAACAGCAAATCTGACCTGCTGTTGAACATCACAAAGGATTCTGTGCAGGCCAGTCAAGTTCTTCCACATCAAACCTGCGTGTCTATATGCTGGAATACAGGCACTATCCCCAAACTGTTCCCTCAAAGTTGGGAGCATGAAACTGTCCAAAGTGTCTAGGTGTGCTGAAGCATTAAGAATTCCCTTCACTGGACCTAAGGGGTCGAGGCCAGCTCCTGAAAACAACCTTACATCATATTCCCACTTCCACCAAACTTTACACAAGTACCGTTCTCTTGACAACTGCCAAACCCAGACTCATTCCCCAGACTGCAAGACAGAGAAGCGTGATTTGTCACTCCAGAGTCCAGTGGTGGCATTACAATAGGGCATCTGACAGATGAGCAGTCATTGGATGTTCACCTGTCCTTCCACACTTGGAAGGACAGCTGAAGACACACAATGGCAGAGTCAATCATATGCAAGGCTTCAGAGACCAACTTCCACTTAATGCACTGCACAGGCCTCAAGGATTATGCTCTTTGAGGAGGCTCTTCATCAAGCCACAACATGAGGGCACTTTCCATCTTTTGCAGCTGGTAGATTGACAACAGAGCCATCAGAGAGAGGAAAGGAGTTGTGGGAAGTGAGTACTTATGCTTTGAGACTGCTGATTGAGCTCTCTGATTCTCAAGTATTCTCATGATAATGACCATGACTCAAGCAGTACATTCCTTAATGATGTGAATGACTTTGTCATTGTCAGAATTGTCTATTCCTTTAACATCAGTTTCCAAATAGTAACTGTTCTGAGTTCACCAGTGACTGTTAGTTCCCTTTGAGAGGAAGGTATGAATGCATGTTTGATCTTTAACTAGATCAAACATTTACCATAGAAATAAAAAACCACAGAGCATCTCAAAAATGCATTTTGAAACTTGCATGTTTTTACATATATTGAGAATGGTCCACACTGACCTGAACTTTGGGTATTCAGAAACTCTAAGACTCTTTATTAGGAGGATCATCTATATTTTAAATCCAAATACATATACAGTGCTATGCTTTATTTATTTATTTTATTTTTTATTTTTATTTTATTTTTTTGCCTGTCCCGTTTGGTTCTTTCTCAAAATTATTGTCTAAAGGCGAGGAAAGATGCCCAACGGATTTACTTTACCAAATAGACCATCCCAGCCTTGCCGTAATGGTCTATTTGATTCATCTTTTATTGTTTATTTTATTTATTTATTTATTTATTTTATTTTCACTTGCTAGATACAGGACAGACTTGAATGAGGAAAAGAAAAGGGAGAAAGGAAGAAGGGGGAAAAACAGTGGAGAAGAGGGACGGGGATAAAGGGCAAAAAAACCAAAAACCAACTAAATAAGCAGACAAAAAAAATACATAATCAATCACCTGGATCACCTGTTGAGAAGGAAAAAAGAAAACAAGCAGAAGAAAATGAGAGCAATACAATAAACAACATCACGATGATATATGGGAATATAACGGTAAATACTAAACATTAAACATTATTGTGCAGCACGTAAGATCGACAGCGCACAAAGTGCTTTGAGGTAGGAACCAAAAAGGGTGTAGTTTGTGTGTGTGATCACCCGTGTGTACACCTGTGAGCATGGACGCGTTTGTTTTTAAAAGGTTCCTTCATGTAATGATCTGCTAGAGGGTGTGGGGGGCCACAGCCCCGTCCTCCAGGGCATGAAGCAGATATGGAGGAGATCAAGACTCCAGACATCCAGAGACCCTCAGAACACAAGAGACCAAGGAAGACCAACAGAGGGGCAGCTGCGCCACAGTGCTATGCTTTAAAAAGTAAACTTCTCTGGTGCATTGTCAGAGTAAGCAGTGGATACCAAAAGGTTGATTCTGTTCATCTGGATGTAGCGTTTTCAGTGGGAGAAATGTTTCGTCACACATTGTCTCATATGGCAGCTTCCAGCTCCTGTTCAGTGTACCACACATTACGCTCACGTGTTCAGAAACCTCTAAAATACAGCTGTTCCTGTTCAACTCATTTCAAGAGACAAACTGCTTTCCTGATTAGTCCAGATTATTCACAACTGATCTGGCACAGAACATGATATTTATTTATCTGTAAAGATTTTTTTAAAATAAAAAAATTAAGATGAAAAGTCTTTGCATTGCAAATGCCAATGTATATAAACAAAAAGAGATCTTTTATGCCCGTGTGCAGTTTAAGTACCAAGCCTTGTGTACATTGCTGTGGAGCATACACAAGATTGCATGAGTGTGTGGACAAATCTTCAGTTAGAGCCAGATAAGCCCCTTCATGTGATTAGTGAAGCACTTATGTGGTTAAAAATGAAATGTAGGATATGAAGGTGCAGAGATAAGCAAGCATGCAATTCTAAAAATGATCATTGGGCTGTCCTCCAATGAGTGTTGAGTATGCCCAGAACACACTACCCAGGAAGTGCCCATAACCGGGTCATAATGGCAGCTGGCTTTTATGTGAAGGAAAAACGGGTCTTGGCAAATGAGTAAAACTCAGCTGCAAACAATCCCAGTACGAGCTGGAGGGCACGTAATCTGCAAAAAGTACAGATGAGATCCTGAGACCACCAAAGTGGAAGCCTTCTACCACTTGGCTACACCAGACAAAGCTCTAGGTGTGGGTGTAGTGAGTCCAACCTTAAAACTGAACAATGTTATTAATATGATGGAGGAAATATCTTCTTTTATAAGATTTAGGAACAAATATTAAAAGTATGAGGACAATGCATTGTTTCATTAGTTCCTGTTTTCTTACTTTCCTGTAAATTAAGTATTGAATTGTTTATATATGTTTATGACTGCACATGGGTTTGATTAGGTGGATTATGTGTAGGTGCTTGTAAGTCTGTAAATGGACTAAAACAATAGTTAATCAGAATCAGAACATTTTATTTATCTCAGAGCAAATTATTTAAGCAAGAGAGTTTACATAAGCTTACATAATAATAAGCTCAGTTATTATTGTTGTTATTGAAATCTGGGTCTTATTTTTTTCATGGATGTAAAAAAGGAGAATATGCAGAAGACTGGTGTGACAGAAGTCAGTGCAAGAATAGGGTGAGATCTGAGTCATCTGCTGTGACTCAGATTATCTGGTTTGGTTTGGAGATGGTGAAATTAACAAAAAGACACAAATAACAAGAGCCAGAACTGAAGGTGGCAGAGTTAATAAGGCAAGGTTCACATGGTTTGGACGTGTGCACAGAGAAGACTGTGGATCTACTGGCCAACAGATGTTGAATATGGAGGAGGAAGACCTCAGTAAAAGTTAATAGATGTAGTGAGGAGGATTTGCAGGGTTGGTGTGACAGAAATGGAGGCGGATGATCTACTGTGGTGACTCCTAAAGGGAGCAGCTAAAAGAAGAAAAAAAGTAAGCTGGTTGTGCTATGTTGCATTGTCCATATTTATAACAGTTTGTACAGTCTGTGTGATATAGATGCACATTTATTTTGTACATTATCACGTGTTATTATTATTATTATTATTGTTATTGTTGTTGCTGTTGTTGTTGTTATTTATATGGTTTGGCACTGGATTTAAAAATGCTTGGTGATGTCAAAGTGCCATTGAGGGAATTAATTCATCAGTTATTGAAGGACTGTGCAGGAAATGATACTGGTGGTGATCACTGGCTTAATTTTCTTAATTGCTTATCCAGTTGTGGGGAGGGCTATTGCAGAGTAAGACACAGAGTACACAATAGGGCCAATTTAGTCTCACTAATTAAGTCAGAGTATCCCCAAAGGGGCAGCATGCAAACTCCACACAGCAAAGCCCTGGTTAAGGTTTGAGTCTAGAAGGTTCTTGCTGTGAAATGAGGGCGCTAATGACTGCAGCATTGTGTTCACTTATTAGATTAAATCAGTAATTAAAAAAAACACCACCTGCTCTGCTAATAAAATGCTTTCCCATAAGAATGAAACCTCTCCCTCCCCCAGACAAACAAAACCATTTTCTGTAGGTCAGCAAAAGGTGGTGCATCAATAACTGGCTTACACTGTGATTTGTTCAATTTGGACCATCGTGGGCTTAAATCAAAGTACATGGAGAACAGATTACTTTGCGCACAGTAGCAAAATTATTTCACAAAAAGTTACCACTCCCAAAAATACCTGCCTCCATGACCATAATCATTGTCAATCATTTAGTCTATTTGCTTCGTGCAGGCCGTTTGCTAATGTTCACTGGAGGTACTTCTTCACTAGGAGTGATATATGTTGTGGGTTGTTGTCATGTTGGAAGACAAAGTGGCCCAGACCCACTTTTCCTGAAACCTTATCATATTAAGGACATACTCCTTCAAGGACTTGAGCCTGGCTTTATTGTTGTACCCCCTCAAGTTTTACCTCTCCTTCATTTAATTTTCTTTTCGTCTTAAATTAAACAAACAACAAAAGTAAAGCAAAACAAAACAAAACATACATAAATCAAAAACAAGAAATAAGCAAGCCCCTCCACAGTATTGTTTCTTTCATATGAAAAATACAGAATGTGTAAATTTGCAGATTCACATGTTCTGGAAAAACAAACAAACAAACAAACAAACAAAAAACAAAAGAGAACCACAACACCATTACCAGCAACATTACCGTCCTGGGTTAACCCTGTTTTCTTCATTAATACTTATTTAAAATGAGGTTTTTATATTTTAATTTAAACTGGTTTATGTTTTTACTTTCTTTTATTTCTTCTGTTAGACTGTTCCATAATTTAACTCCTGCAATTGAGATAGACATAGTTCTTAAAGTTGTTCTAGCACTTTGTATTTTCCCTCTTAAGTTATACCCACCTTCTCTTTCTATGAACAATTTACAGATTTCTTTTGGAAGCTATTTATTTCTTACTTTATACATTATTTGCACTGTTTTAAGCTTCACCAAGTCTTGGAATTTAATAGCTTGCATTTTGACAAAGAGTGCATTTGTATGGTCCCTGTACCCCACATTATTTATTAATCTAATGGCCCTTTTCTGTATTATAGTTATTGTTTGTGTATTACTTTTGTATGTGTTTCCCCAGACCTCTACACAGTAGCTCATATATGGCAGTAAAGCACAGTGCTTTCTGATCCAACATATGCTTTGCTTTCCCCAGGACGGCAATGCCCCGTGCCAATTTCCCCAACATAAGTAATTTGTGGCTTCCAACAGAGCTTGTGGTCAATGATCACACCAAGAAATTTTATTTCATTTACTCTTTCTAAATATACATAGTCAACACATATTTCTACTTTGATGTTTTTCTTTTGGTTTCCAAATAACATAAATCTGGTTTTATCTAGATTCAATGATAATTTATTTATATCAAACCACTTCTTTAATATTGTTAATTCCTGTGTGATCATCTCCAAAACCTGTGGCAATTCCACACCTGAACACAGTATATTTGTGTCATCTGCAAATATTACAAACTTTAAAATCTGCGATACTCTGCAGATATCATTTAAGTACATAATAAACATTTTTGGACCCAGTACTGAACCTTGAGGTACTCCACAAGCTATATCCATCAAATTAGATTTATATTCATTTATTTGTACATATTGTTGCCTATTCCCTACATAGCTTTTTAACCAGTCCAAAACCACTCCCCTAAACCCGTACCTTTCCATTTTTTTTTTAATTAGAATTTCATGATTAACAGTATCAAACGCCTTCTTTAGATCTAAGAAAACTCAGAGTGCATACCTCTTATTATCCATACATTCCGTTATCTTTTCCATTAAATCTATCAATGCCAAAGCTGTTGATCTGTTGCTTCTGAACCCATACTGACTATCTGTCAGTACTTCATATTTTTGCACAAAACTGTCAAATCTTTTTGTGAAAAGTTTTTCCAGTATCTTAGAGAACTGGGAGAGTATTGACACTGGTCTATAGTTTGTAAAATGATGCAAACAACTTTAGCAACTTTCATTATTTGTGGAAAAACCCCTTTTTGAAACGACAAGTTGAATATATATTTTAATGGTTTTACAATACCATCAATAACTGTCTTTACTGTTACCATATCAATATCATTCCAATCTGTACTCCAATCACCCACTGATAGTGGGTTGAACCATCTGATGAGAGCTGAGGGGGGGTGGGAGTGGGTTGAATTTTCAGTTTGATTTGATTTAGTTAGTTGGGATATTGTTTGGCTGGGGGTGTTTTGTAATCAGATATTTGTGAGGTTTGTCAAAATAACCGCAGTATTTCACTGTATAGGTTTTTGTAGCTGGGCTGTGTCGGGGTGGGAAGACCTTTTACATTTTATTGGTGATGGTATGACCAGCATCTGTTTAAGGAGGGGTTTGTTGAGAGGCTTGTGTGGTTATTTCTGGATGTGTTGCTGGTGAACGTGACAAAAAACCTCTGTACCAGAAAAAAGAGAGAATATATTCAGAGCTTTGAAAACAATTGAAGGCTCGTGTGTTTGTTTTTTCCATTTGGTTCCCTTCACATTGCCTTGCCACCCCTACAATACTGTTTAATACATTCCATATATCTCTTGCGTTATCTTTATTGTGTTCTAACCTTTTAATGAAATATTCTCTTTTACAGGATCTCATTATATTAGTTAATTTATTTTTGTAAGTTTTATACTTCCTTTCAGTTTCTATTGTTCTCTTTTTTATGAATTCTCGATATAGGGTATTATTTTGCTGGCATTTTGTAGTCCTTTAGTCATCCATGGTCTTCCTACATAGTTGTGTTTCCTGTTGATTTCAATTACTGGGCAGTTTTTATCAAGTTGATAATGTGTTAAATGTTCTTAAAAATACTTCGTATGCTTTATTAACTTCTGTTTGTTCATATATAATATTCCAGTCTTGCTTTAAAAGTTCATTTCTAAGACAGTTTAATGTCTTCTCTGTTCTTATTCTTTTGTAAATAATCTTGTGTCCATCGTTGTTCACTTTATAATGGCAATTATAAGATGCAAAGACTGGTAAATGGTCACTTATATCGTTGATTAATAGCCCACTTTTTATATTTTCTTCTATTATATTTGTAAATATATTACCTAATAGAGTTGCGCAATGAGATGTTATTCTGGTCGGTTATCAGTGGAAATAAACCGATGCTGTACATGGAATCAATAAATTCTTCTGTACTCTTATTATGATTTGGATTCAATAAGTCAACATTAAAGTCCCCACAGATAAACATTCTTTTCTGATTTATATTTGTAAATAAGTCCTCCATATTATCCTTAAATATCTCAATCTTAGATCCTGGTGTTCTGTATATACAACTGACAATTAGGTTTTTCCTTTTTTCCATACTTATTTCCACTGTTAAACATTCCATCACTCCATAACAGTCGTCATTCTTCCCATTCTTTCGTACTTTAGGTTTTTATCAATGTAAAGTGCCACCCCACCTCCTTTCTTGTTGATCCTGTCTACATGAAGGAATTCATATCCATTTATTTTAAAGTCTTCTTCTTTTCCAGGAGTTATCCAGGTCTCTGATATGGCTATCACATTGAATGGCTGTTCAAACTGTGTTATGTAGTCTTTGATGGATTGAAAGTTTGCATATAAGCTTCGACTATTAAAGTGAACCATTGTTATACCCTTTTCTACCTTAATTTTCTTTTTAAGTTGCTCATTTGTATAATAATTGCATTCATTTGTCTTATTGTTAAAGAAATTACAATCTGGATCTATGTTGCTGTCATACACCAATGTCTTATTTTCAATATCTATATGAGTTGTTAGTTGAAAACTGTCAGACGTCTGAGTTGGTTGTGCAGCTTAGACGGTCCCATCATATTTAGCACTGCTTTGCATTCTGATTTATCAGTTATATTTTTCTATATCATATTATTATATATTTTCTGTCATCTCTTTGATGACTAGAACCTTAGCCTGCTCTGGTGTTCCATTTAACTTAATGAATATTTTACAGTCTGACGTCCAAGTTGACTGTATTTTCTTCTGTTTTCTTAATATTCTTGCATACTTCTCAGTCCAGTTCTTAGAAATGCTGCGATAACTTTCTATATCCATTTCCTGCTTTGTGAGCAGCAACAGTTTTCTTTTTGACTTGATGCTTTCTCAAGTTAAAGGTCAAACCCTTGTTGGAGATTTTATACTGTATGTACACTGATAACTTGTTAACTTGATTTTATTAATCTGAGCATTAAAAAGCTAAAGCACATCATTACACACTAGGAGGCTAAAAATATTAACCCTAAAATTGACCCGTTTTTCTGAAATTATTTTGTTATTGTGTGCAAATAGAAATAATTTATGCTCTCTAAGAAAACAAATAAACCGCTATATTTAGAAATCCTATGTTGAAGACCCCTTGCTTTGTTGAAAAAAGTAGTTGGGAACATTTTAACCAAAACATGAAGTTTAATTGGAAGTTTTATCCTCATCTGTAACAGGTGAGATAGATGTGCCATCTTGTGGTTGTTGTTGTTTTTGTTTTTTTAACCAAATTAGATATAAAAATAGAGCACCAGAAAAAAAAATCAACCCTTCATTTCAAATCAGACCTCTTTGTACTTTTTAGTACTCCAGCTTCAGACAGTAAACACTGTTTTGTGGAGTTTGCATAAAACTGATCCACCATACTTAAGATTGTTCCTTTCACAGTTTTGCTGAATGTAAAGCTGTGCAAATGATTCTGGGTCAGAAAAGCATGCTTCCCTGCATTCTGTAAGGGTCCACATATAGGAGAATATTTTAGGCATACTGTTATAAACATTTTAAACATTCTCTAGCATATTAACCCTCTGGTCTCTATCTGGCCATTTTTGGCCACTTTCTTTATTCGGTTTTCAACCATTTTTGTTCTGTTAATGCAAATGGAATGAAACTTTCCAAAGGTGTGCATTTTTTAAAAATTTTTTAATTTTCAACATTTCAACTTAATAATGTCAATAATATTCACTATACACCAATTTGTTCCTGTTTTACTGATCGTGGCCATTTTTGGCCAATTGAAACCCATTATAACCACCTTTTTTGATTCCTTGTTACTGGCAGTACTATAGCATGCAATTTAGGTAAAATTGCTTTCATTCTAAACTCAACACATGAAAATTGTAGTTTTTCATTTTTTCTACCACATGACATCCTTGGCCCATTTTCTGCCAAGCAAGCAATTTCATGTAATATTCTTGGTTTCCACTAGGTGGGGTTGATGGGTTACCACACTCCAATGGACCAATATAATGAAACAATTTTGACATAGGTTTGGTCTTAAGGATCTGATAGTTTGTGTTTGTGCATGACATTGCAGCACAAACATGTATTTGCAAGATAGACTGGAATAAATAATGACGCATCAAACATTACATAGGCTGCAGTGAATTCCTGTGGATGCAGGATATTGAGCTTTGAGGTTCCCAGTCAAACTTAGCTTTGAAGCACATGTGAAAAGCACTTTTACTCTTGTATTTTTCATAAAAAGAGACCATACCCAAAATATTAACTCTAGAAACAAAAACAAAAACAAAAAAAACCCCAATCACAGGACATTTTGCACAGTTCAAACCTGCAGCTGCAGGGCAAACAACAACAAACACTGTTTGTAAACGTGTCCTGGAGTTTATGCAGGTGCAGACGTTGCTACTGCTGTAAGTCAACCTAACAGCTTCCAGACCATTTATTCTGGCAATATGGCAAGAAGGTGGGAGTGTCCCCCCCACCCCAAGAGGGACAAAGGGACCCCCTGATGATCCTCTAATCGCCTGAGCCAAGGTGTGAAACTGGGTGTGAACTCTGGCTGATTGGGAACCACACCCAGTTCAAAGCGTATAATATCTAAATTTGAATTATATTTTGGTTTTCATGACTAGGACTGGTGCTAATTTAAAAAATCAAGTCAATGAAAGTAGAAAAATGTTTTAATATATATGAATTTTATAGTATTTTGAAAACGTAAACATGGGTGGCCATTTTTGGCCACGAACAAAATGAGAGGGATTTTTTGTTTTTCTGTCACAGCACAAAAAACCAAAGATACATAAAACTCATTGATACTTTTAATTATTGCTATGCATCTAACCTCCATCATGGTTAGAAAATAAATCAGTTTGCATGTATTATTTAGGAAAAAAATGGGGATTTTATGCTTTTATCCCTTTATCCCTTTATCCCTTTGTAAATCATTAAAATTATGTAATTTAACTGGTATTTAAAGGGTTAAAAGTCTGGATTTGAATTAAATTTTGGTCTTGATGAACAGCACTGATACTAATCTAAAACATCAAGTCAATGAAAGTAGAAAAATGTTTTAATATATATGAATTTTATAGTATTTTGAAAACGTAAACATGGGTGGCCATTTTTGGCCACGAACAAAATGAGAGTTTTTTTTTGTTTTTCTGTCACAGCACAAAAAACCAAAGATACATAAAACTCATTGATACTTTTAATTATTGCTATGCATCTAACCTCCATCATGGTTAGAAAATAAATCAGTTTGCATGTATTATTTAGGAAAAAAAATGGGGATTTTATGCTTTTATCCCTTTATCCCTTTATCCCTTTGTAAATCATTAAAATTATGTAATTTAACTGGTATTTAAAGGGTTAAAAGTCTGGATTTGAATTAAATTTTGGTCTTGATGAACAGCACTGATACTAATCTAAAACATCAAGTCAATGAAAGTAGAAAAATGTTTTAATATATATGAATTTTATAGTATTTTGAAAACGTAAACATGGGTGGCCATTTTTGGCCACGAACAAAATTAGAGGGATTTTTTTTTTTTTTTCTGTCACTGCACAAAAAACCAAAGATACATAAAACTCATTGATACTTTTAATTATTGCTATGCATCTAACCTCCATCATGGTTAGAAAATAAATCAGTTTGCATGTATTATTTAGGAAAAAAATGGGGATTTTATGCTTTTATCCCTTTGTAAATCATTAAAATTATGTAATTTAACTGTGATTTAAAGGGTTAAAAGTCAGGATTTGAATTAAATTTTGGTCTTGATGAACAGCGCTGATACTAATCTAAAAAATCATGTCAAAAAAAGGGGAACTTTTTCTTAATATATATGAATTTTATAGCATTTTGTAAATGTAAACAGGGGGTGGCCATTTTTGGAAGTTTTTATGTTTTTCTGTCACTGCACAAAAAAACAAAGATGTATAAAAGTCATTGATACTGTTAATTATTGCTATGCATCTAACCTCCATCATGGTTAGAAAGTAAATCAGATGGCATGTTTTATTTGGAAAAAAATTGGGGTTTTGTGATTTTTTCCATTTATGAGTTCCTAGGATTATGTGATCTAACTGGTATTTAAAGGGTTAAAATTATGAATTTGAATGAAATTTTGATTTTCATGAACAGCACTGGTACTAATCTAAAAAATCATGTCAAAAAAAGTGGGAATTTTTCTTAATATATATGAATTTTATAGCATTTTGTAAACGTAAACAAGGGGTGGCCATTTTTGGCCACGAACAAGCTGAGAGGAAGTTTTTATGTTTTTCTGTCACTGCACAAAAAAACAAAGATGTATAAAAGTCATTGATACTGTTAATTATTGCTATGCATCTAACCTCCATCATGGTTAGAAAGTAAATCAGATGGCATGTTTTATTTGGAAAAAAATTGGGGTTTTGTGATTTTTTCCATTTATGAGTTCCTAGGATTATGTGATCTAACTGGTATTTAAAGGGTTAAAATTATGAATTTGAATGAAATTTTGATTTTCATGAACAGCACTGGTACTAATCTAAAAAATCATGTCAAAAAAAGTGGGAATTTTTCTTAATATATATGAATTTTATAGCATTTTGTAAACGTAAACAAGGGGTGGCCATTTTTGGCCACGAACAAGCTGAGAGGAAGTTTTTATGTTTTTCTGTCACTGCACAAAAAAACAAAGATGTATAAAAGTCATTGATACTGTTAATTATTGCTATGCATCTAACCTCCATCATGGTTAGAAAGTAAATCAGATGGCATGTTTTATTTGGAAAAAAATTGGGGTTTTGTGATTTTTTCCATTTATGAGTTCCTAGGATTATGTGATCTAACTGGTATTTAAAGGGTTAAAATTATGAATTTGAATGAAATTTTGATTTTCATGAACAGCACTGGTACTAATCTAAAAAATCATGTCAAAAAAAGTGGGAATTTTTCTTAATATATATGAATTTTATAGCATTTTGTAAACGTAAACAAGGGGTGGCCATTTTTGGCCACGAACAAGCTGAGAGGAAGTTTTTATGTTTTTCTGTCACTGCACAAAAAAACAAAGATGTATAAAAGTCATTGATACTGTTAATTATTGCTATGCATCTAACCTCCATCATGGTTAGAAAGTAAATCAGATGGCATGTTTTATTTGGAAAAAAATTGGGGTTTTGTGATTTTTTCCATTTATGAGTTCCTAGGATTATGTGATCTAACTGGTATTTAAAGGGTTAAAATTATGAATTTGAATGAAATTTTGATTTTCATGAACAGCACTGGTACTAATCTAAAAAATCATGTCAAAAAAAGTGGGAATTTTTCTTAATATATATGAATTTTATAGCATTTTGTAAACGTAAACAAGGGGTGGCCATTTTTGGCCACGAACAAGCTGAAAGGGTAGTGATTTTTAACAAGGCCAGAGGGTTAAAGAGTATAGTTCTATGGGTAAATTAGTGTTTGTTTGATTTTATCCAATTCTAATGAACCTAGTTACATTTAAGCTATAAACAAAACCACCTACTTTCCACTTGTGACACTTCTTGGTTAATTAATTATTGGAGTAAATGCACCATTTTTCCTTTACATATTTTTCTGTCCTAATGCTGATCACACCACCACTAAGCTGGTTCTAGATTAGTGATACTAGGAATTAGGCATTGGATGAAAAGAAGTATATACAGCAAGTAAAATGAATATCGAACGTGTTACCAGATTTCCAGATGAGTATATTTGTAAATGTGCTATTGACTTGAAATTCACAACTCATCCAATCCACACATGCAATGAAATCAAACCACAGATGTCAATAAATTAAATCATGTGTATTAATGAGAAATGACACTGGAAAAAAGTACTGATAACGCTTTCTGAAATGTGTTTAATGCTAAAAGCGTATGTTGGTGATGGCAGCTTTAAGATGCCTCCTGTATGGAGAGGTTAGTCCCATGCATTGCTCTGGTGGGATTCACTCATTTGTCCACAGTCAGGTTCTGTGGGCCCCTTTTATGAACTCTGACCTTTAGTTCTTTTCAGAGTTTGGATTGAGGTCAGATGATTAGCTGGGTAATTCTTGCAGCTTTATTTTCTTTGTCTGAAACCACATAAGAGTTTCCTTGTCTGTGTTTGGGATCATTCTCTTGCTTAAATGTCCACCCTTCAGCCTTTCTTCAATTGTGCCATGGTGAAAAATGACCACAACATGATGTTCCCACCTCCAAACCTCACTGCTGATATGGTGTTTTCAGGGTGCTATGCAGTTTCCTTTGACCTCCAAACCTGGTGTGTGTTACAGCAAGCAGAGAGTTCGGTTTTGGTCCTGACTAGACTATATTCTCCCAGTATTTCACAGGTTTGTCTAAATGTTGTTCAGCAAGCTTTCAACCTGCTTTTTCTCAGTTCTTTTTCAGTCTTGCATGGTGAGCATGCACACAAGGTGGTTGAGGTACTTACTGTTTTATTTCTTTTTTGCAACAATAAGGTTCCAAAGATTTTGAAAGTACTCATTGGTTTTGCCCATCATGAAACCTTGGTAACGAGATACCTTATTAAGGCCATCACCTGGGACTGAACCAGCTGATATTAATTTGCACAAAGTGACAGGATTGTTTTTTAATCACTGATAGATTTCAGCTGGTGTCATGACTTTTCACACCTTCCTTTCTTTTTTCTATGTTTAATACACTTTCACCTGTGTCATTTTTCCATTATTAGACATAATTTATTGACACTTATGGTTTGATTCCTTTGTATGATTGGAGCGGATGAGCTGATACTGACGTCTGGTGAGAATTTAATGTCATTAAAACCTTTAGAAATATTTTTACTTAGAAAATTGGTGGCATGTTCAATTACCTGGTGTAAGGTAAACAATAGCAGCAGATCCCTCTGTCAGTAAACAGAAGCCTATTCACAATCAAAGAGGACAAATGCAGACAAGTTATATCTCCTATACGACTTTGTGCAATGTCTAGAAATATTCTTTTTGCCCCTTTAAAAACTTACATGGGTACCTGTAGAGTGCTTTTCTACTCTGAAAACTCACAGCACTTAAACACAACAATGCTCTTGACACAACTCATTCAATGTAAGACTTTCACATAGAAAACTTTAATACACTAAATATATGTATATTCAGTATGATGATGCCTCAGTTCAGTCTGATGGGAATTCCTGTGTGAACTGAGTCCAGTTTACAATCATAATTTACTCTCTTCACTTTACTTGTCGTGTACTGTACATTTATTTTCATCACACTTCCTGTATCATGGACTACTGGAATGACACCATGAAATATTGGATTCATACCATTTTTAACTCTCATCTCAAAGACTTATACAGAATGAAACAACAGATGTCTTTCTTCATTTCTGTTTTGTAAAGAAATTGTAAAATTCTGTGGGAGTTTGACCCAAACGTTTGTTTATAAGTCAGACTGAGAGAGTCGTGTAACTCCAGGGATCCCAGGAAAGATCTTTGAGGTCAGACCAACATACGAATGAGCTCTATGTGCTCAGTTTTAGACCATGTCCACTAGCTTGAATTTACCCTCCTGCTTGACTGGAAAGACATTGATGAAGGTCTTGTAGAGGACGGCTCCTCTTGGCAGCTTGGTGATGACCTGAGTGGCCTCTGGGCTCCGTGGTGGTGGGACATAGACCTCCTTAGTGAACCTGACACAGCCATCCTCCAGAGCAAAGAGTGTCTTGTTGGTTCCCATTCCAACCTTCAGGGCAAGGAAAAAGGACCAGGAGTGAAACAAGATGAAAAGCAGTTACACCAGCTCTTCACTTTCTGCCACAGCTCACTAGGGATGGGTATTGATAAGATTTTCACGATTCCGATTCTCTTATCGATTCTTCTTAAAAAAGGAGAACACTAAGGTCGATTAGCTTAGAACTTTGTTTTATATCTTCTCTTTGAACAAGATAGAAATTTAGGAGTAACATGGCCTTACAAACCCAACAGTGAGATCTTAGGAGATCCACAGCCTACGGCTCTTCAATGGGGTGTCACAGGGTCCCCAGGAAAAAAATTGTAAATGTAAAATAATAAAACAAATATTCTTCTGTAGCAATAACAAAGTATAACATAAATTATTCTGTAGCAATTACACAAGAATATCCAGTAATGTCCCTGCCTACAATTAAACACATTCACTTACCGAAAATCATCTGCTGTGGCAAATGGGTGCAAGGCTTTTACCACAAACTTAGTCACTGCTCTGTGACATTCGTCTATCCTGGCCTGAAAGGAGATGCTAACGGTAGACTGCAGCGAGAACTGCCAGCATCTGAGCCAGACTGTCTGTCTCATCATGGTCACCTAAATGCACAGTAATGGCAGGTTTTGTAATAAGGCAGATCGCACTAACATAATATGCACTGTTGTTGATTATTTACCTGCCGGATTAACGGGAGAGGACGTGCAAACGTTACCGCTGCTGCTGGGTTGAGATTCACGAGTCCGGAGCGGAATTAAAAACACGACATTCATTTAAGGTCATCGCGTGTTTTGTGAGCAAATGCTTTTGCATATTTGTAGTGTTTCCTCCCTTAAACGAAATATCTACTTTGCAAGTATTGCAAGTTGCCCTGTTGTCATCTGTTCTCGTAAAGTATAATCAAACTTTTGAGCGTTGAGTTTAGGCGCCATGTTTCCTGCCAGGTAAATGACGCTCCGCAACGTGGTGACGTCATTCGGGGCGACTGGAATCGATAAGGGAATCGTTTGCAAAAATGGCAAACGATTCCAAGGCATTGAAACAGTGGGAACCGGTTCTCAACAAGAACCGGGTTTCGATACCCATCCCTACAGCTCACGGTGTCACATGGAACTAACTGCTGCCAGTGTGGTGTTAAGATGAAACTTTTAATTCTAGGCTGAAAGTCCATCACACCAACATTTTTGGATAGTGTGCAACTTACATGAGCTCCTGGGTGATACCGCATCAGCCTCTGTGTTGCAAGGATGTTACCAGCATGGACAAAGTTTCCTACCACACGGAAGAGGGGGAAAAAATAAAAATAAATTCCAGGCCCGACCTTTTATGCCAATTCTAGCTATTGTATACACTTCTTGCTTACACTATGAAAAGTCAAATTCAGCAATGCCACCAGTTTTAGAAGCCATCAGTACATACATGTGTCAAGTGTCTGTATTGCTGTATCACTGCATTCCTCTGAATTTCTCAGTCTGACAAATGCTGCTCATATCATAAAAACAAAAGCTAAACATGAAACCAATATAAACTAAACTGCATTGAGCAGACCCATTCTGGAAAAAAAAACACAAGCAAACATTAAAACTAAATGCTAATAAAAACTAATGGAAAGCACAAAAATACATTAACTGTCCCACATCCTCTTAACTTCACCTGCACATCCCAACACTGCAGGCTAGAACAGGTCCTAACTTGGAATACAAATATATGGATATAATTGTTTGCTGTTACCATCTTGTTTCTTGAAGCCATATCTTTTCCCAGGGCTCTTTCCTCCGAGGTTCTTGCTGCTGCCGCCGGCTTTCTTAGACGCAAACCTCACCGAGTCCAGCAGAGAGAGCTGACCAGGTACCAACAAACCTGAAATCAGAAAAACAAGCGCGTTCACTTGAGTTTTTTTTCGCTTTAAATTCAGTTTCGGCACGTGACACTTTAAAAAAAAAAAAAAAATCTATATGTAGGACATGATATTGCCCCACTATTATGCCCTGACTGTTACCTAGTGGTATGAGGTCTTCAATCAACACACAGGGTTAGCTTACAGTGAACACGATCTACATTGCATTTATTGAGACGTGTCCCACGTATCTTAAATGAGCAGAACTGAGGAGAATCAATAAATTGCAACAACACTGTCAACAGTATAGTGTACGTTAATATTTTTAAAGAACAAATCCTATTCGCTCTTCATTTGATCTGCATCGTGACATTCAGCGCTACCTCACATGCAGACACGTTAGGACACAGTGGTTGCTAAGTTACACTTCGACAGAAGCACTTGCTCAGAATTCAAAGCCACTCGGCGCTCGTGTGAGCAGTAATCTGTAATGTCCGTTTGAAAGTTTGCCGCACTCATTGAAATGTTTGATACCTGTTCTGGACTTGACCATTAACGACACCAGCGTAGCCATCTTGAGCAATGTTGCCTACGTCATTCACCCACGTCACATCCGTTTACCTTTGCTACGTTCATGTTCCTCAAGAAATACAGAAAAGTCCGTAATAGAAACCAAAATGCACTACTTCTTCTTCCGTTATAAGTATACCTGTCCAACCTGCATTGCAGTTAAGATACGTGATTTCAGTTGACAAATAGATGCCTTTGTTTGTTTGTACATATGTTGAATAAAGGCTTGTTGGAAAAAAAAACAAAACAACTTATTCTTCTTCCTTCTGTTATTTCTGTTGGCGGTTTTCAAACAACGAAACGGTGCATTACCGCCACCATTTGGTATGGAGTGTGGACCGAAATGACTAAAAAAACCAAAACAAAACCCACGGTGTGTTAAAGAGCACAATATGACCTGCTGAGACACTTCTTGAGCTCTTTTGAAATAAATCAACAAAGTCCAGTAATCCAAATTTTTGGATTAGCTGTCTTCTCTCAACCTCATATTTCCGATAATGCACTAAATCACGCTCTATGGTCTCATCTTCTCTATTGCTGTCATATTTTCCTGTATAATGCTATCCTATTAAAAATAATGTGCTGTTTAAACCTGTATGCCCAAGTCAAAGATGTGATCTTCTCTATGCTGTTCCTTCCTGTGCTTCTCCTCTCTCCTACTTTCCTTTGGATTTTGTAAAACCAACCTTCCTTTTCTTTTTTCATCTAAGTGCTTTTTCCACCTCTTCTTCATTTTCTTATTATATGCCTTATTATGCTCTTTATATCCGCCATGCTGACACTGAGTGACTTATTGTGGCTTTCTTTCCTGTTCTATCTGTCATTTCAGAATCAGAATCAGAGAGACTTTATTAATCCCAGAAGGCAATTGAGTTGTCATAGCAGCAAATATACAACAAAGATCAAGCGCTCATATAAAATGAGTGTAGAAACCAATGAGTGTAGAAAACACAATCATTGGTAGAAACAGAGATTTAATTTCCTTTAATTCCGTATTCAATTCAATTCAATTCAATTCAATTTTATTTATATAGCGCCAAATCACAACAAATGTCGCCTCAAGGCGCTTCATAGATACAGAGAAAAGCCCAACAATCATATGACCCCCTATGAGCAGCACTTTGGCGACAGTGGGAAGGAAAAACTCCCTTTTAACAGGAAGAAACCTCCGGCAGAACCAGGCTCAGGGAGGGGCGGGGCCATCTGCTGCGACCGGTTGGGGTGAGAGAAGGAAGACAGGATAAAAGACATGCTGTGGAAGAGAGACAGAGGTTAATAACAGATACGATTCAATACAGAGAGGTCTATTAACACATAGTGAGTGAGAAAGGTGACTGGAAAGGAAAAACTCAATGCATGTGTATTGTGCTGGTAAACACAAAAGTAACCCTAAGTCCCATCAAACTGACTCTGTAAAGTGTTTGATGAATCTGCATTGTAGTTTAAAATAAAAACGCGTGCTTTTTCTTCTGACCTGATCCAGATTAAATTCAGCTGCTTTCCTACTCACCGTCCAGCCAAAGCTCTGTATTCCTCTTTTCTCTATTTCCCAGCTCATCTTGGATGATCTTGTTCATGTCCCTGTAGATTTGCCCAGTAGTTGAGTGTTAGCTGCTCTCTTCGGATTTTATCCTGCTGAATTATATGCTATACACCTGTAATCTAATACCTAACTAATAGTAATATTTGACTGTCTGTTAAAAAGACAGAAAAATACAAGTACAATTGACCATTTATACTAATTAATAGACCTTCTCTCCACATCATATGCTTTTTCTATATAAAAGAAAACTGCCGATACACTCTCTTTGTTTACCTGTGGCTTAAGGATGCTGGATCCATTGTATTTCTCCCTCTTCTAAAACCACTCTGATATTTCGACATAAATCCTTTATCCCTTATATAGTATGTTAGTCTTTCATTTTTCATTCTCTCCATAATCTTGCAGACATTAGATGTTAAAGTTATTGGTCTGTAGTTTCCTGGTTTTGTATCATCCTTCCCTGGTTTATGTATCGGTATAATCATTGACTCCTTTGGCTTTGTGGCAATTTCCCAAACTCCCAAACTCTATTATATAATTTTAATAAACCATTGTATAACAAACCTGATCCTTTGTCTTTGCAAACGATATATTCAAGAAATCCTTTGTGTCATTTTCTAGATCTGTAACGCCTCTACCTATTTTCCCGTCGTCACTATTGTTATTTAAACTATGAACTTTAGCAAAAGTTTCTACTAGCACACCTGCCTTCTCTTCATGATTCTCTGCTGCAGCTTCCTTGTCATTTTTAATGGTTCTTCTTACATTAGCCTGTGACCTTTTATGTTCAATAATATTCTGAGAATTCTGTTTCCTTTTTAATATCTTAAAAGCTTTATTTCAGCTCTTAAATGCTTTATCACATTCCTTTGTTCCCTCAGGTACAATCTTCTTTTTGCTCTTATCTTCTTTATACTCTGGTTTGCTGCTTCTTGAATAGCATTGCAGACAGAAGAATTTAAATCATCATTATTAACATTCATATAATTTTTTTTTTGCATCTGCTGGTCACTAACAAGTCTAAATGTCTTCCAATCTGCAGAACTAAAACATCCCTTTTTGTACGCCGCCTGTATCACACTCCTCTGTAGTTCTGTCATTTCCTGCTCTTGTTTCTTTAACTACCTGCCATGAACAAACACATACCAGTGAACCTGATACTAATGTGAGATCAACTGGTTATTCCGTACCATCGTGAACATTGCTTCTTGGGCGACCGTGGGCTCAGGGGGTTGGGAAGCGTATCTGTAACTGGAAGGTCGCCGGTTCGATCCCCGGGCTCTCTGTCCTGGTCATTGTGTCCTTGGGCAAGACACTTTACCCTACTGCCTACTGGTGTTGGCCAGAGGGGCCGATGGCGTGATATGGCGGCCTCGCTTCTGTCAGTCCCAGGGCAGCTGTGGCTACAACTGTAGCTGCCTCCACCAGTGTGTGAGAGTGAATGAATAATGGCATTGTAAAGCGCTTTGGGTGCCTTGAAAAGCGCTATATAAATCCAATCCATTATTATTATTGTACCACTTCTATCATTTAGGCGTACCAGATTTTTCTTCTTCTTTAATTCTTCAGTTACTGCTCCTTTTTGATCATTATGTTTTATCTCTGATGTAAGTGGCCTGAAATGTTGAGATATTAAAACAAAAAGATACAGACACAACTGCTATTAAAAGACTTCCATCTCTAAGGATTTTAGATAGTGTGACCTCTCCTAACCTCTTTTTCAGTTCGTGCAAAAAAATTATTGGGCTCAACTGCACCCCCCATGCTCCTTGCTGAATTTTAGGATTATTTTAAACTCTTCTTTTATAATCTCTTTCCAGACTACACTACCTTCGTCTGAACTATTTTCCTCTAAAGTTTTGTTTGCTGCTCTGTGTTCCTAATAAATTTCCATCCACTCTTCTGTTTCTCTCTTCGTGACTCTTTTTCACCATAGACCGGCATCAAGTCTCCCTAATCCATGTCGTCCTCATCCTCTACCTGAAATGTCATTCTAGTCCAGCCACACACCAGCTTATGCCAAGCGCAAAAATCTGTGATCCAAATCAGGAGGGCGTATCGACCCAGTTATCGATACCAAAATGGGTATTGGCATTAGATCAGCACTATTGCAATAGGATCAATACTTTGTTTCTGTCCTCCAAGTTCAGCAAATAGCTCACTGAATTGTGTTAAATCTATTATACACCTCAAACATGGACTATGAAAAATATCTCAACCTTTTTGTATTGACTGTCACAACTATTTTATATAGCACATTTAAACAACAGAAGCTGACCCAACGTGCTTTATAAACAGGCCTATTTACATTACAGGTCTCAAAGAACCCACATTTTGAAATACATGAAAGTTGTGTTTTGTTGTGTTAACTAAGTATTGTAGAAATTAAAATTCTGAGTGATTTAGTGGTCGAAGACGATTCATTTCATAAATCATTACACACTGCACTTCCCTACATAAGCTGCCTTTATAAGTTAAAAGTATCAGTACCGACAATACTGGCCCTGTATTTATTTGATATCGGATCGATACCGACATTTGCAGTATTGCACAGCCCTAACGTAGTCCAAAAACCAAAAAAAAAAAAACTATGAATCACTTTTGTTTGTAGTTTAAATCTCGCGCCGTCACGTTCTTTCCGTCTGCAAACCTCTACTTCTAAATGCACTACTACTATCTCTACTACTGTTAGGGCCACATTAAAAAAAAGTTCGTTTCTATTTTGGGATTAAGGTCGATACTTCGAGTTTAGAAACATTATTTGAAAAACATTATTTGAAAAAGTTTTTTTTCTTAATGCGGCCACAAGACCCGGCCTCAGTGTCCGCGGAAGTTTCAGAAAATCCTCGTCCTCGGGGAACCCCTGAATGCATCATTACCCGGGGAAATCAAACAAGTCTCGCAGTTCTCTGTGTTCGGGTAAATAAATAAATAATTTCTCGCTGTAGTTTGAAGTTAGAGCGAGTAGTTAATATGTTTTTCTTATCTATGCTGCTTCTTTATTAACTACTTAATTGCTACTGCCTTGTAATTTCAAAGAGTTAAGCGAACCGCAGTAAGCGACGCGTTAAGCTAGTCTGCTAACCTTCAGCTGATGCCTGCAGTCGGGTAAAATGTGCTCGGGTTGTCCTTCCTGATCGTTTCTAAAAGAACATTAATGTCGTGCCAAACTCAATTTAAAAAGTAATTTCTTTATCGCCAGGTCCTGTTTGGTTAGACACAGCGTAGCTGTAAGTTGGATATTCAATTAAGTGAGAGAAGTCAATAACGTTACACCAAGCGACTCCTATAATTGGCCTTGCTTATCTTCTAACTCCAGAAAACACTACGGTGGGTGGTAACAAGCACTGCGCACTGTTTATTCAAATAAGAATTTCACTGAAATAAGGCTTGGTGGTTGGACTGTGTTCGAGTTGAATTTACGAAAACGCCTTTACCTGTTGCTTTAGGTTTTGATTTTCAGGTTTACCTAATAATTTGTTAATTATTTAAGAAGCATAAAGACTTTTGTTTCAAATCTTGTTGAGTGATGATGCTCTTGTTGTTCTTGTGTCACACAATATGGACAGTAACCTCCTTGGACATGTGAGCATGGGCAGCCGAAGCGACTGCACCAGTGACCCAGATGAGGAGCTGCCTGTGTTTGACTTCCTCCAGCCAGCCTCCCACAGACGTGCAGAGAAACCAGACTTGGTCGACTTTGATGGTTCTGATGCTGCAGCAGCAGCTGTCGCCTCCCCAGGGAGGGGGAGTGGTGGTGTGTGCATGGGAATGGCTAATGTAATGATAATCAGCAGCAGTTCCGATGATGATGATGCACCTTATGTTCCTTTGGCACAAAGAATCAAGGCAAAGCGAGACAATGTGATTAGCGCCTCCTCCATCGTGACTAACGAGAACGATGCTGAGCACTGTTTGCTGCTCTGTCTGGCCAGCTCACAGTTTTCTGGCCAGAATGGCTTTCCAGAGTCAGAGTGCCCGCTCGGCTCACATCAGGTGAGAAAAATGAGCCGTGGACAGGAGCTTCCTCTGAAAGGAGCAAGAAACACAGACACTTCTCCTTCCAAGAGGAAACTTGGCAAGCGAACGGTTGAGGGGATCCAGGCCTCCAGGGAAGTGGCTCTGAGTAAAAGGGAGGCTAAGAAGAGACAGCAGCCAGACAAGGATGTGCTCAGGGAGGAACGAGAGAGACAGAAAATGGAGAGGAAAGCTCTGGCAGAGGCAGCTAGGGCCCTGAGGCCAGAGGAATGTATGACGCATATGGTGGTGGTGGTGGATCCAGGTACATTATACTTGGCAATGTAGATAAATGCAGATCATTACAAATTTTATTTTAAACTGCACATGCAGCCAGTCTTTCATCTGCAGTATTATTGAAGTCATTAAATGTGCTAATTGTGGCTGTAATTGTGCTGAGTGTGTTTGTGTGCGCAGCTCTCCTACAGCTGGAAGGAGGCGGCACTTTGCTGGCCTCGTTACAGGCTCTGGGTTGTAGCTGCGCCATCAAGAAACAATCCCTCCCACGCAGTGTGAGCTGGATGAGAAGAGCTCCCTGTGCGCAGGTGATAAGACACATGCGATATTTTTCTCTTTACCTCACTTTACTCAAAGTGAAGCATGAATGTGAACTTGTCAAATTTGCTGTAATTGCCATAACTGAATGAGAAGTGGTTTCACGAGTGCTTATTTAGCAGTAACACCTTTTACTATCTTCGCCATGTTTCAGGGAGATGAAGGAGCATCTGTACCAGAGGCCTATGTTGTGATACAGATGACAGTGGAGGACTTCATTACTTTGATCCACAACTACGTTCAGGTTTGTTGTGGGTGCTGATGATATGCTTGAAGGATCAACAGAGCAGAACCACTGCTTCTTCTACTGTTTAGAAGAAGTCTAGATGAAGCATAACTGCATCTGATCAGAAACTAGGTGAGTTTAGGAACAACAGGAAGAAAACGGAGAAGGCAAAAGGCAAGCGCCAATTAGAAAATGACATTAGGTAATGTTAAAGGAGTTATGTATTTTGGCCATTAGGGTAAAAAAAAAAACCACACAAATGATAAAAACTTTCATCGGTCCATTAAAAAAAAAAAAAAAAAAAAAAGATCAGATGGTTCAAACCATAAAAATTCTCTGTGAGTCAACAGTGCTAACCATAGAACAATAAAAAATGAGGATGAGTGTGAAAATATTTTGAGAAAAATATTTATTTATTCTTTACTTATTTAAGAGGGTGAGTAACATACTTCCCTTGACCTACAACCATTCATGTAACTATTTAACTTTTTTCTCTGCTTGTTCTATCGCAGTGCTTTCTAACATTCACACACATTCACACACATTCACACTCCAATGGCTGCATTGGAACTTTGGGTTGCTATCTTGCCCAAGGATATTTGGCATGGAGACTGGAACAGCCAGAGATTGACCCACCAACCTTCCGATTAGTAGCTTTATAGCTATTGCTAATTTCTACCCTTAGAAAACCACCTGCAGCGCTGCTTATATGTACAGCTAGTGTGAGCTTAAACATCGATGACATCCACGTTTTGTACATCAACCAAGAAAATTAGATTATGCTAAACATGTACAAATGGTCAACTCCAAGCTAACGAATTCCCCATAAAATGTAAATATGTTTAAAAAAAATTACAAATATAGTCCCATTTAACAAAAGACTTACTACATTTCTTAAACGGGTAGTTTTAGCAGTAGTTTTCAACAAACCTTACTAAGACTAGGGTAAATTATGTATTTGTAGCCAACTGTTTTCAGTAGTGGATTCATGTTCTTGGTGGTATAGAATGATTTTTATTGCAGAAAGACACTGAGATGAAAGGTGTTGTCTTATTTATGTTTTTTGAATAACATGTACAACACTGGAGCTTCATGGCACAGAGAAATGATAGGTATGAGGTTTTCAATATTCAATACACACAATCATAAATTGTGTGTATTGAATATATTGTAATTGTGAGTGTAGCGAAAAACTGACTCAGAAAATTGCTTATGCAGGACATGGCAAACAAGAAAATATGTTATTACGTGTAAGAAATAAAGGTAAACATTTACATAATTTTCATTCTTTCTTGTCATTAGTTGCATAGTATAATTCATTTTAAAGAGTTCTAATTGCATATCAATAGAGTTAATTTTTTTCCTAATATCTACCTCCCTGTCTAATCCAGAGTGAGAGGCATGGCAGACCAGACTGTGGGTCCACATTGACATTCTGGGTCCAGGAGCAGCAGAGGCGTCACCTTGGCAAGACCCTTAGCCTAGCAATTATTGAGCTTGAGAAATACTTCAGGTAACATTTGAAGGTTGAGCTGTAGAACATTTTAACTGATAATTTGGTTATTGTTGCTCTATAGCATGTGCTATCGTTGTATTTAGCCCCTCTATTAATGAGATAGTTGTTCATCTGGCTCAGGGTAGATCAAATTTTAATTAATTTAATTATGAAGTTCCACGGGGTTCTGTGGTAGGACCAATTCTCTTTACATTACAAATGCTTCCCTTGGGCAGTGTAATTAGAAAGCCCAGCATACATTTTCACTCCTGTGCAGCTGACTTGATCTATCTATGAAACCAGATAAAACAAACCAGTTAGATAAACTGCAGGAATGTCTTCATGACATAAGGACCCTGATGACCTAAAATGTTTTGCTTCTAAATTCAGCTGAGGTCAATGTACTCGGCCACCAAAAATCTCAAAAATATGGTCTCTAACCAGGTGCTTACTATGGGATGGCATTACTTTGACCTCCAGTAACACTGTGAGGAATCTTGGAATCGGTTTTCACCAGGTTATGTCCTTCAATGCACGTATTAAAAAATATGTTTGACTTTCTTCCATTCGCAATATCTCTAAAATTAGAAACACCCTATTTCAAAGTGACACTAAAAAACTAGCTCATGCATTTATTACTTCTAGGATGGACTACTGTAATTTGTTGTTATCAGGATTTCCTAAAAAACTCCCTGAAAAGCTTTCAGTTGATCCAAAATGACTGGGAAAGAGAGCATATTTCAGACGATATTAGACTGGAGGCTTACTTATGATTCCCAGACAATTTAAGTAAAAAGTAAGAAAGTAGAATGGGAGGCAGAGCCTTCAGCTTTTAGGCTCCTCTTCTGTGAGACCAGCTTCCAATTTAGATTCAGGAGACAGACAGCCTCTCTCTACTTTTAATATTAGGCTTCAAACTTTCCTTTTTGTTAAAGCATATATTTAGGGCTGGATCAGGTCACCCTGAATCCTCCCTTAGTTACACTGCAATAAGCCTAGGGTGCTGGGGGAGTCCCATGATGATGAGTTTTTCCTTCCCACTGTCACCAAAGTGCCTGCTCATAGGGGATCATATGATTGTTGGGATTTCTCTGTATTTCTTTGTATTTTTGTCTTGTATTTGGGTCTTTGCCTTACAATATTAAGTGCTTTGAGGCGACTGTTGTTAAATTAAATATATCACCAAATAGATAATCTCTCAGGCTTTATTACTTTTCTTTCTCACTATGAAAAAACCCTTTTTTTTAATGATCACTACCAGAAACAACACCACCCAGTCATGAAAGCTCTTATTAAAACCCATTTGATGTAAAATGCAAAAGAATATTTTTTTGAAACCCATCTTCTTTAATGTATTTTTCAAAAGTATCATGATCCATTTTAAAGTTGCCCCCCCAAAGAAAAAAAAAGGCTCATTTTTTAAGTTGAATAATTTAAAAGCCCTGTGACTTTGACTACATCAACACTTGTGGTGGTATCTGTTTCTCAGGAGGCAGAAGGTCAGGAGATTGATTCCACATGCCCAAGTGTCCTTGAGCTACATGCTCACCCCAGAGCAATGAACTGTGACTGTGTGGGTCTGTCAGTGAGCTGTATGAATGTGTGTGTGAATATGAATGTGGCTGGTGGTAAGAAGCACTTTGAATGCTCAATTAGAGCAGGAAAGCTGTAAGTAAACACTAAAGTAACATCTGGAACTAATTAAAAAACTGAAAGATACTGAAATTAAAATGATAAATATTTACCAAAATTGGGAAATTAATGTGTTACAACTACCAATTAAATACAAATAAACGAGTACCGCCCAATTAATCAAAATCTAAAAACGATACAATAAGGAACTTAAATGTGCAATCAATATATGCAATGAGGTGGTAAAGATTTTCTGTATCTATCTTTGCGACAACTGAGCTAAAACGTGTGAGAGAACGAGTTCAGCTGCAAGAAGCGCAGAGAATGGTCTGTCCTTTACACCGGTTTTATGGTCCTACAAAGGTGTCTCTTTGTGTAACTTGCATAATAGTATAGAGTAAAGTGCTTCATAAAGTGTTTAAAAACAACAAGGCAAGCACTCAGAAACGGCATAACTGCGTAAACACACGGCTGTCTGAAAATATGGCAAGCATCACTGTGTAATCTGGAAAACCTCTGGTGGAAATGCTGTGAGGAATAGGTGTGAAGAGAGTAAATGCATCAATGAAGGTCCTGAGCATTAATGTCTAAAATGACCAAAAATGTTTTTTCACAAGATCACAGAAATCACAAAAACAGAAGCATCTTCGAGAGGCTGTTGCAGGGGAGGAGACGCGGGGAAGTAAAGCCAAGAGGAGAAAGAAGAATGGTGGAGCTGGTGTACTGCCTGAGGTGTCGCGCGTTGACGTAGAGGAGGTAGGTTAGGTGGTTGACACAGCACAATTTATAATTATATAGAAAAAATATAAAATTAAAGAGCTTTTGTATTAATTAAACAATTCCCATGCAACTGAATCAATATATCCCTTAAATATAATAGGTGTGGGAAAAATGAACGTACATGGCCATGTGTGGAAAAAGTGATTGCTACCCCTAAGAAATCACTTAAATGGAAACTGCATGACAAAGTGGAGTAGACCAAAAGATCCTAAAAAGCTAGACATCATGCTGTAATCCAAGGCAAGTCAGCAACAAATGAGAAATAAAGCCATTGAAATTCCAGTCTGGAAGTAATAAATGCATGAACTAGTTTTTCAGTGTCACTCTGAGACAGCAATATTGTGCAAATGGAAGAAAGCAGTCTAACATATTTGTTTAATATGTGCATTGAAGGACATATCCTGGTTAAAAATGACTCCCAGCTCCCTCACAGTGTTACTGGAGGCCAATGTAATGACATCCATAATAAGCATCTGGTATGATACCGTATGACTTTTAAGAGTACCAGAACCTTAGGTAGAGCAGGGCGATATGACCAAAAATATTTATCACGATATACATTTGAAAATTTGCGATAACGATATAACTGACGATATAATTGACACTGGACAAAATACTTTACAACTCCACAATTTTATTAGTGCAAAAAAACCCAAAACAACAACATTAATGTATTTTCACTTAAGCAAGCAGCTGTTTTTTATGTGCATTAAAGTTATATAAAAATGTAACAGTGCAAATTCCTTGCTGAAAGTTTAACCAAAAGGCATTTCCAGTGGAAACTGGCCGACATATCCTCAGCATAACCATGTATAATATCCACAGAACTTAAAAAGATGTTATACACACACAATACGGTAATATTATGTTGAAGCACAGTACGTATCACTCCGCCGAGGCTCCTGCCTACGATAGCCGTAATGCTCCGACAATCCATCAAGCGGTGCGGGTTCATACCTTAGCCAAGTCGTACTAAAACATGACAGAGTTTCCAGCGCCGTGTACCACATAAAATCGTTTCAAGGTCAGTAAACACAACCAGAATTCATACATAAGGCCCACGGGATTATAAGGGGCACTGTCGATTTTCAGAAAAATCAAAGGATTTTAAGTGTGCCGTATTTTCCACAAAACACGGTAATAACGATGGTCCGGTAGCATGCTCTACCAAAAATAGTGCAGCATTTTTACAAACCAGTTCTGGTGCATCCGTTTCATTTAACGATCCGCTTTCGCTCTTCTCATTCTCCGTCGCCGCCATGCTTTTTCCGCCGTGTGTATGAAAACAAAGGCACGCGCGTTTTACCCATATTCTATCGCGATATTTAATTTTTCATATCGTTGCCCAACATTATACCGGTATTACCGTGAACGGTATGATATGGCCCAGCCCTAACCTCAGGGTTATCTGAATTTAGAAGCAGGAAATTAGTGGCCATCCAGGTCTTTATGTCTTTAGGACATTCCTGCAGTTTAACTAATTGGTGTGTATTATCTGGCTTCATGGTTAAATAAACTTGGGTGTCATCTGCATATCAGTGAAAATGTGTGGTATGCCCTCTAATGATACCTCCGCTAAGATAGGACTGCCTTTAACAGTCTTGATCAGTGATCAACAGTAAGATATTATAGCTTTACTAGTTATCTGCTTTAATCTTTTAAATTAGGACTACGCTTCCTCCTCATTGTCATCCAGCCATCCTGTTTTCCTGGCTGCTCGGGACAGTGTTCTGGGGGAGACGCTACCTTTTGTTGCACCTGCGTTTTTCAAGGGTGTGAAGCTGGGTCTCAAATTCAAATATTGGCCTCCAGGACTGCAAACACACTACATGGATTACAAGTATCATTATTGCTACAGGAGACCAAGAAGTAAACTAAACATCTGACACAATGAGGAGGAAAATGCAGGAGGAACAGGCCATGGTACCAGCAGGTTTGCTATGAGCTAAGCTAGTGAATCCCTAAATACACAGTGAGTGAATATTTAAAATTAAATAATTTAAAATGTAAAACTTCTTTGTGTGTTTTGGATAAAGTGTGTGAAGATGACACTGTGAAATAGGATCTTATCTAGTTTTTAATACACTTGGCTATACAAATAAGCTACACAAAAACACCACTGTGTTGTAACAGGAAGTGATACCATACCGCAGAGAGCCAACACCAAGCAGAGCGCCATCCAGAGGAGTGTCAGAGTGACTCACTGACAGCTATTGATTGCTGCTAAGGATGGGCCAACCAGTTATTAGGTTTAGGGGGGAGTCACTTTTTCACACAGTGAAAGGGGCAGACCTACGTGGCGTAGGTCTGCCCCCGCCCCCCCCCCCCCCAACAATAAACACCTGCATTTTGTATTTACTTGTGCTATTTTTGTCTAATGTTTAATGTTGAAATTTGTTTAATGATGTGAATCATTAAGTGTGAGAAACATTAAAAAAAGGGAAATGAAGAAGGGTGCAAACACTTTTTCACACAACTGTAGGATGTTTATTTAGTTTTTTTTATAGCGGTCTACAATTTCAAGGATCTCTGGCTGCAGTGGCAAACATGTTGATTTATACTGAAGAGTCTGGTGTGTTTTCAAGGGGCAAATTAAATCACGGTTATTATTTTGCTTAGGCTTATAGTGATTCATGTTTGTTTTCTAATATCCCTTCAGGCAATGGTGCATCTCCAGCTTCACACTGGTGTCTCAGTCTGCTTCTTTTGTACCTGGAGGGACTTCTCGGATCACATCACCATGACAACCAAAGCAGTTGCAGAGGCCCCTTTCAAGTGAGCAACTGTTTTTTTTTCTCTCTCATCACAGTTCAGCTTAACACCACCTCTGCCAGATCAAACAGTCATTTCCCATGTTTCCCTGTTTTTTCAGGAGAGAGAGGGAAACGACTGGCTTTTCCTTCTACCTAGAAAGTGAGTGGGCAGGGGGCCAGCGGGTGGATAGAGGTGGTAAGGGCCTGCTGCAGGTGTGGAAGAGACAGATCCAGCAGTTCAACAGAGTGAGCCCAGACATGGCTGCTGCCATCTTGGCAGCTTATCCCTCTCCACAGCTGCTCAAGAAGGTACAAGCTTGATTATAGCAACAGCTTACTGACAAGACCATGGTAAAGAATATATAATTCTGCCTTTCTGTTCTACTCCTGCTTCTGTTTGTAATTAGAACAGTTCTATCAGATTCTTCTCACATGAAAAAATATTTTCTATTCTTATGGCAACAACAACCCCCAATTCACAGCTTGTAGGACTTAAAGGATCCACTGCTAACCTCTTACTGCGTTGCTCAGAACACAGTTGCAGAGAATTAATTTAGGTTTTTCACTGAAGTTCCATATATCGGAGCTCTGCTATAGAGGTGGGAATCACCATACATCCCACGATACGATATTATCACAATACTTAACGCACAATACAATATTATTGCAATTTTTTAAAATATTTTGCGATATTCAGATTCTGTACATAAAGGTAAACTTTATCAATATTCATTTTATCTAATATCAAAGTCTCACACTCAGTCTTTCTCTCATTTCAGTTTTATTGTTGACAAACTGAACGGTTTGTATTACAGTCTAGTCCAACTTAACTGAACGCAACCATCTGGTACAATTATAGCTATTCTGAACTATGCACTTTATGAAAACTATGCAGCCCCTTCAGCAACTGAAGAATTTGAAAGTAAATTAAAACAAAATATAATTTTACATTAAATAAAAAAGTTTTAAACTTAATTAAAATAAAACATGTCTTAAATTAAAATAAGTAAACTGTCATGTTTATTGCTGCCAAAAAACAAGTTAAACACATTTGGACAGTGAAGGAATGTCAGGATTCTTGCTCAGAAAAAGGATCAACATGCTCTGAAGTCAGAGCACAAAAACCTTTTTTTAACAAAATATCGATTTCTGCTGTCCCTGTATCGATACATTATTAGCAAACAAAATATCACCATACTACACAGTATCGATTTTCCCCCCCACCCCTACTCTGCTACAGTCTTTATGTTAAGGCAGGTTCACATTGGCTGCTTGAAAGTCAAACAATGTAATGTAATATTTGATCATTTTATTTACAGACTGAGGTAATTTTCTTTTTAACCTTTCTTTGATGGTTTGAAGTCCTTCTCTGGATTATCTTCACGTTTGTCATTCATTGAGTTGAGTTATCTTTATCTAATATTAGAATTTGATCCTAAACATTAAATATGTTCAGTAGACAAAAATATAAAATATACAAAAAAAACAACTTTTTCTGCATTACAGTAACAATCTTGTATATTTTTGATAAGCTACATACTTGATACTTGACTAGAGTTAGCAACAAAAGTCTGATGCCAGGCGTTCAATTTGGGGATGGATTGCTGCCTGAAGTGGGAGAAGAGTGGAGTCGGACACTGACAGATGGAGTGGCGCAGTGATGCAGGTGCTGTACTGGTCTGTTGTGCTGAAGAGACAGCTGAGCGTGAAAGCAAAGCTTTTGATTTCAATAGCAAAATTCTGAAAATGTGGTACTATAGGAAGCAAATGTATCAAGGTTGTAATTCTTCCTGAACTGATGAGAATTGCATAAATATACAAGTCTTCTCATCTGTTTTTTTTTTAGTGCTGTCAGTGTTGATCTTGTTAAAACGACGTTGACGGCGCTAACGTGTTGACACCGTGTGTCGCCCGCGCACGGGGTGATCCACGCTAACTCGCTAACGGAGATTTGCTGCGTTAATGCGGTTATGGTGTTAACGTCATTTTAATGAGATTAATTCTGACAGCAATACTGTTTTTACATGTTGATAAAAGATGATGGCCGTAAGAAAACTACAAATGGCACAGCAAAACTACACGGGGAAGAGGGCCCCATGTAGTTTTTATCCCAACTTTTTGATATTGAAGGCATCAAGAGTTGGGTATGAAGGTATACTTTACATTTCTGGTATTGTGACGTTTTTAGTTCCTACCCTCAGCTATGGCCATGAGTGATTAAAAGAATAAAACACACACAAATGAACTTCCTCTGAGGTGTGTGTGGTCTCAGTCTTTTTAGGTGTATTTTTGCCAAATGGGTGTTTTTTAAAATCCACAAATATTTACCACAACATGAAATGGTAGGGGACCAATAACTGGAATTATTAACAGTAATGTGCTTTCAGAAGTCCTACTGCTTGTTTTTATGTTCTGTCTCTGGCTTGTGAAGCCGATTTTGAATTATAGGGGCCCTATTATACAGTGGCTTGCAAAAGTATTCGGCCCCCTTGAACTTTTCCACATTTTGTCACATTACAGCTGCAAACATGAATCAATTTTATTGGAATTCCACGTGAAAGACCAACACAAAGTGGTGTACATGTGAGAAGTGGAACGAAAATCATACATGATTCCAAACATTTTTTACAAATAAATAACTGCAAAGTGGGGTGTGCATAATTATTCAGCCCCCTTTTGTCTGAGTGCAGTCAGCTGCCCATAGACATTGCCTGATGAGTGCTAATGACTAAATAGAGTGCACCTGTGTGTAATCAGTACAAATACAGCTGCTCTGTGACGGCCTTAGAGGTTGTCTAAGAGAATATTGGGAGCAACAACACCATGAAGTCCAAGGAACACACCAGACAGGGATAAAGTTATTGAGAAATTTAAAGCAGGCTTAGGCTACAAAAAGATTTCCCAAGCCTTGAACATCTCACGGAGCACTGTTCAAGCAATCATTCAGAAATGGAAGTAGTAGGGCACAACTGTAAAGCTACCAAGACAAGGCTGTCCACCTAAACTCACAGGCCGAACAAGGAGAGCGCTGATCAGAAATGCAGCCAAGAGGCCCATGGTGACTCTGGACGAGCTGCAGAGATCTACAGCTCAGGTGGGGGAATCTGTCCATAGGACAACTATTAGTCGTGCTCTGCACAAAGTTGGTCTTTATGGAAGAGTGGCAAGAAGAAAGCCATTGTTAACAGAAAACCATAAGAAGTCCCGTTTGCAGTTTGCCACAAGCCATGTGGGGGACACAGCAAACATGTGGAAGAAGCTGCTCTGGTCAGATGAGACCAACATGGAACTTTTTGGCCAAAATGCAAAACGCTATGTGTGTAGGAAAACTAACACTGCATATCACTCTGAACACACCATCCCCACTGTCAAATATGGTGGTGGCAGCATCATGCTCTGGAGGGCTTCTCTTCAGCAGGGACAGGGAAGCTGGTCAGAGTTGATGGGAAGATGGATGGAGCCAAATACAGGGCAGTCTTGGAAGAAAACCTCTTGGAGTCTGCAAAAGACTTGAGACTGGGGCGGAGCTTCACCTTCTAGCAGGACAACGACCCTAAACATAAAGCCAGGGCAACAATGGGATGGTTTAAAACAAAACATATCCATGTGTTAGAATGACCCAGTCAAAGTCCAGATCTAAATCCAATCGAGAATCTGTGGCAAGATCTGAAAACTGCTGTTCACAAACGCTGTCCATCTAATCTGAGTGAGCTGGAGCTGTTTTGCAAAGATTTCAGTCTGTAGATGTGCAAAGCTGGTAGAGACAGACCCTAAAAGACTGGCAGCTGTAATTGCAGCAAAAGGTGGTTCTACAAAGTATTGACTCAGGGGGCTGAATAATTACGCAGACCCGACTTTGCAGTTATTTATTTGTAAAAAATGTTTGGAATCATGTATGATTTTTGTTCCACTTCTCACGTGTACACCACTTTGTGTTGGTCTTTCACGTGGAATTCCAATAAAACTGATTCATGTTTGTGGCTGTAATGTGACAAAATGTAGAAAAGTTCAAGGGGGCCGAATACTTTTGCAAGCCACTGTATGTAAGACAAAACTGACATATCTTCCGTTGCAAACCACTTTCTCCCAGTTGTGCATCTCTTGTTTTTTTTGGAAGCTGGCACGTTGTGCTGTCACTGCTACCGCTGGGTTGAACACTTGGCGTACGAGCTTGTTGTTTTTAATTTTTTACCATGATTTTATTGACTTTACAGAGGGGGGTATTGCAACAGTTGGAAAAGATCATTTTGTTGGGCACTCAAAGCGCTTTATACAGCTAATTCATTCACCCAATCACACAAGCACTTCTAAACTTAAGTGCTAAGTAGCTAACATTCATACACATTCACACTCCGATGGATGCATCGGAGAGCAACATGGGGTTAGTATCTTGCCCAAGGATATTTGGCATGCAGACTGGAGCAGCCTGGGATCGAACCACCGACCTTCTGGTTAGTGGCTGATCCGCTCTGCCACCTGAGCTACAGCCACCCCAAGTAGAGTACAAAGCATTATTTTTCAAATCCTGTTGATGTGTGATCACCTCTATTTGCTCTATCCTGCATACATTTGCGTCTTTTCATAGACTTTGCAAGCAAAACAATTACATACAAACTTCACTTTGTGTTTGGTCTGTGGTCATCATTGGCGGCATGAAGAGCTTAGGCTTTTTTATTACTTTATTTATCACAATGTTAAGTGCAGCCTATAAGATTTCTCGGATGTGAGTCAACACATCACAAGGCACATCTGCAAACATGTCAGTTTATTTGCTAATACTTGATATTTCCTGGTCTGTTTGTAGGCTTACAACCTGTGCAGGACGAAACAAGAGAAGATCTCTTTGCTCTCTGACCTACTGATCCGGAGAGGAGAAGGTGTCACTTCCACCACTCGTAGGATTGGTCCGGAGCTCTCCAGACGCATCTTCCTGACAATGAGCTCCTGTGACCCAGAACTGAGTCTAGACTCTAATCTCTGAAATTTGAATTTGATTTTGTGGCCCACCTGCTTTGAGTTGGCAGTTTGTGGTCATATCTTTGAATTTAATACTATGTAATTAAAGTTCAGATTTTTAAAACTTTTATTTATGTATTAAAGTTTTATTCAAATAACAGTTTTGAAGACCACTATAAGATATGCACATCAACCATACTTAATTGATTCTGGGGGAAATTGTGTTACAGCTCACTTTAAGCGTTAGTGAGGTGACTGATTTTAGGCTACGTCCACACGTACCCGGGTATTTTTGAAAACGCAGATTTTTCTATGCGTTTGCACCTTTCGTCCACACGTAAACGGCGTTTTCGGTCACTGGAAACGGAGATTTTTAAAAACTCTGGCCAGGGTGGATATTTTTGAAAACTCAGTTTTTGCATTTAAGTGTGGATGAGAAAAACGGAGAAAACGCAGCGTCAAAGTTGTGCGCCTTTTTTGACGTCACACTGTGCGCCACGTTATTGTTTCGGTGAAATGAATTTCTACAATACTGTTACTGTTAATTGTTCTCTCTGCAGTGTTTAAATGCTTACATATACACACACAGTTACTGTCCCTCCACACATACGACTCTGTTCTGCTTCTATGCTCCAGCTTTGTTTACTTTTTCCCACCGAGGCTTCTAGACTTCTGATTGGCCAACATTTCTGCACGATTAGGAATATAGCGCCACCTGCTGCTTTGGCATGTTCCTAGCAGCGTTTTCCTTCATTTCTGCCTTTACGCGTGGACGGGATTATTTTTTTAAAACGAAAACGGAAAATCTCCATTTTCAAAAATACCCGTGGACGTAGCCTTAATCTTTGGCACTGTTTTATTTACACATGTATTCCCTCCCTGCTTCATAGCATTGAAAGACACCTTCATTTGTGATAACTTTGAGTTATTTGAAACACATGTTGAAATATCCGTCATCTCACTTCAAAGACCAAACCTGCCATATCCGTCTAAATCATGTTTCACAAACATGTAAGAAACATATTAAATATATTATTGTAAAATTAGAACAGTCACAATTTATCATTTCATCCACATCTGTTTCCAATCACTGGACCTTAAGCCTCACCCACAGTGCTCAGGTGGCACGCCCCAACACAATGATATTGACCAATCAGCTGAAAGGAAAAAATTTCTGGTCAAAATTCGTATTTGCAAGTTGAAACTCACAAACGAGGGAACTTGAGCGCAGAGTTTTACGCTTTGTATCTGTAAACAGACCTTGACAAAAAAAATGTGTAACTTGTGTAATTTTTTCATTTTCAAACATAAATCTTTTTTAGACATACACAAATTCTTATCTATATACAAAAATTGTATCTGTAAACAGATCTTGACAAAATGCACAAAGACACAATTTTCAGATATTTTTGTTTACAACGTTACAAAACTCAGTTCACAACTACACAGTCTGATTTACAAGTACAAAATATTTATGACCACAATTTGAGCCCATTACGTGTGAATAATGTAGAAGCTTGTGGAAAACTGTAGCTGACTAAATGTCACTAGTGGGGCATATCTTTGAGCCTTTGGAGCTTCAAATGCTCTTTTGTTACAATGAGAAAGATGTATTACTCTATCCAATGCTTCATCTGCCCATCTGTAGTCCAAGTGGATTTGAGGTGTCGCAAACACCTGTCTTCCCCTTTGTCTCCTCCAGGAATTTTGGGCATGAGAATCAGAACAGTATTTAAGGGTTCTGAGAGAGACCAAGGAATAAGTTAGGTGGGGGTAATGCGTGGAGAGTTTGCGTGCGTTTGGTAATTGTAGGGTTACACGGTCTTATTGCAAATGGATTTACAGATGCTATTGGCTGATAGTTTTAATTATAAATTCTAATATATAAATGGTTACGGGGCCTAAATGGCTTTTAGGAAGTTTGGAAATACCCCCAGCATGTTATGTAAAGTGTGGTTCATTAGCAGCAGGGTATAAAAGGCTGCCAATTACCCAATTAGCACTGTTTATATTTGCTGCTGATATAGGTCACTAGTGTTGCACAGAGCTGTTAAGGTTTGAAAATTAAACCTTTCATAAATAAAAATAATAAGACTTGGGTTGTACTAAATCCTGCCTCTGCCTGCAATAATTGTAGCCTGGCTGCTCGATGGTCATTCATCACACTAATATTTGTGGCATGCAATTTACTGCAAATTGTGCTAAATCTAATATGGGAAAAAGCACGTCTTATGCCTGTTGTGAAGCCCATATCGTTTGCTTCTAGCAGTCAGGGGCAAATCAGAATGAGTGTGTAATTGCCATTTTGGATGGATGATTCGGAGCTGTTAGTGCAATACCAAAATTTTTGTCTGTTACCTTAAACCCTTCACTCATCCCCCTTTTCTCAGTGGTTCACACTCAGCAAGTCACATTTCCCTCTAGAATCTGTAACAAAGCAGTCCATAAACTTACCATAAACTTACCATCAGTGTTGGGGAGTAACGGAGTACATGTACCGCCGTTACGTATTTAAAATACAAAATATGAGTAACTGTATTCGTTACAGTTACCGTTTAAAAAGGTGGTATTTAGAATACAGTTACTTTGTTGAAATAAATGGATTACACGGCGGTACTTCCCTGTTTCATATTGTGGCGGGTCAGGACTGTTTGGGTTTTGTTTGACAGCTACGTTCTGTTGTTCCAGGCGGCAGCGTTTCGGTTGCCATGGTTACAGGGTGACGCTCTCTCTCTGCGTGTTTCCTGGGTGAGAGAGGCCTTTTTGTTGTTGTTGTGCTAAGCTAATAGGCAGAATGCTACAGGTATAGCTCTAAAGAATGTAGCATCATGGGCAGTGTAGTCCGTGCTGCAGGGAGAATGGACTGCCATACACGTTATGTGTCTGTGAGCGAGGGAGGGAGAAAAAGGAAAAGTACGAGCTGTCATCCAGCAAAAACGGGAGCTGGAAGCATGTAAATATAATAATAACCACTGCAGCCAAGAAGAGTGCCTGACGAGCCCAGTTGTAAGTAAGCTATTAAGACTCGACTGTACACCGTGTTCGTGTTTTCCTCCGAAACAATAAGTCCCGTTGGAGCAGCCTTTCAACGCCTCTCTCTGTCTCTGCTAGCAAAGTTGACCCAGACAACAAAGTAAAGCTATTTTTCAGCTACGAGCCTGACACAGAACCCGCCGTATTAGCCAGAGGTCCCTTTACTACGGTTCGGAGCCGCGGACCTTCAGTAACAGTAATAAATCACAGCAATAGTACATTCATGTAGTTGTAAACAGCATGATAATATATTAAGTAATCCAAAGTATTCAGAATACGTTACTCTCATTGAGTAACGTAACGGAATACGTTACAGAATACATTTTGGGGCATGTATTCTGTAATCTGTAATGGAATACATTTTAAAAGTAACCTTCCCAACACTGCTTACCATAAACTTCCACATGTGGATGGGAACCATACACCTATTAAGTAAATTCTAAATGAAGTCCACCAGATGACTGTAGATTTGAGGCACTTCTGCATTGGCTTCTGGAACCTATACATTTTCTATATATTGCAATGAAGAAATTATATGAATGTTTTTCTTTTGTTAAAGAGACGTTATACATTCACAACTATTTTATGATATTACTATGAATGGATAGCCACACAACAGGTAGAGAGAGTAGCATTACAGGAGCGGGCTTTATGTATTTTCTTAAAGATAAACCACATTATTAATCCATTTCCTTTTCTGTACATCTAAATTTCACTTCATTTCTTGCATGGCGTACTTAATGTGTGTGGACTATCACAACCATTACTTTTAGTGAGCTTACACAGTAGGACCAAAAATGTATCACAGACTGGGAGATCAGGAGGTCGACTTATTGTCTCAGGATTTTTCTTGACATTCTTTGAATCAGGAATGTTTTATTAAATTTTTCTTAAAGATAAAAAAGTAAAATAAAAAGGTTCTTGGACACAACCTTTCTCATGCTTCTATCAAGGACGACCAGGCAAGCTTTAAGAAACTTCTTCTAGCAGTTTTTTTCAACCCAGAGTAAAGACTGTGAAATGGATCTGGTGGTTATTGAAAACCAAAATGTTTGCCACTTTACTCTTTTCTTTCTAAGTTCTTAAAGCTATAATTTATGGTCTTAGAATACTTGATGAAGATTTTATTCCATCTTTATCATTTAAAGTTTATTTTTCATTCCCATCCTTTTTACTTTTCCTTCCTTGACAAAATGACCAAAGCAGTGTATGCCATAATAATGCAGTTAAATCTGTGGCTCACTTTTAATTTGGTTTAATTAGCCGTTATATGAAGCGCCTCATACCTTGTGTGTTTTAACCCTTGTCCAAATGAACCGCCTATGCTCTCTGTGTCTTTGCTCTCTGCTTTGTCTGTTCCTTGTGTGTTGAGTCTTGTTGTCTTGTTATAGTGTGAAGTGTTAAAAAGCCTCCACAAATGTGATCCACTTTGCTTTGCCATGCACACGGCTCATTTTAGTCGCATTAGCAAGACTGGAACCTGACCAAGAAGGGATGACAGAGGAACAGAGGAAAAGACGGGGAAAGAGACAGATGGGTAACGAACTGTTTAATGGGCTTAAGTGATGAGCAGCATTCATCACTCCAGGTCCTGCATGCAGAGAGACTCTTAGAGGTACAACAACTTAGGGGATAGGAGGTAGATTTCAGACCGACTCACACTGAAATATGCAGCATAGAGAGAAAATTGCGGTTTATTCATATCTTTGATAAAAGAATAAAGAACAGTAAGGGGCTGTGCAAGGTAAAAAAAAAAAAAAAAAAAGAGGAAGAAGAAGAAATAAAATGATAAAATAGGAATCTTTCAATATAAACATCAAACAACTGGTTAGTGATGAAATGGATTGGGCTGCCATGTTGTTTTTTCTTTATTTATGTTTTTGTTTATTTTGTTTTATTATTTTGGAGCCAGAATGGCTCATATTTGGGAAATTTGCTGGCGTGCTAACTTACCAGCTAAGAATAACAGGCGAAACAGATTATCTATCAGATAAAAATGATTTTTAATTCGGATAAAAATTTTAAATGTTAGCCAATGGGGATTGACTTCCTTTTGAGCCAGCTGTTTGAGGAACTGCAGTTTTTCGGCACTTTGCCTTCAAAGGTTGCCACTTGATGGGGTCATTTTTTTAATGACCATGAGTGGAGAGTTTCATAATTACAAGCATTGTCTTGAGTAGATGTAATCAGTTCCAGTGGCTATGATGGAGACAAAATATGATGCAGCCATTGTGGGAATACTAGACACCCACCTAGTGCAGTTTTAATTTAGGCAAGGTTCAAAAAAACTGTTTGGGGATCAAAATAACTTTAATCTTTGACAGACAAATTCTTATCATTTTATGCTTGAGTGGAAAGTGAACATGCCAGATGTAAAGTTCCCACTTGGCTTTCCTGAATTATCATATGCATGAAAAGGATAGACAAACAGACAAAAACTGAAAACATAATGCCTCCAGGCATGGCTGCTGCTGGCATAAAGGCATAAAAATACAAATATCAAACAAAAATGCGTAAAAAACAAACCACTTGCACAGCAATTGATATCAACACACAGTGATTGGAGAACAATTGAGGTGAAGCAATTTCTATGAATGGACATAAGTGATACACACATCATACCTACAGATGTGGGATGTCTTGATTATGACAGATGTTTTGCAACATAAAAATATTCCATTGCCAGCGACATTCTGTGAAGTCTGTAAAATAATGTATTATTACTGTTACTTAATTAACATGAATGCAGCATTTTTCTGCTCTAGCTGGTTGAAGTAAAGCTACTTTTACTATTTTATACAGGTTTGCTTTTATATGTTCAGTGGAAAGGCTGATTCACAAGAGGCAATCTTAATGTTAGTTCACCATATACTTTGCAGTATGCAGTATACTGCACTCATGTACTTAGAAATTAGGGCATCCAATCTAATGTTCTGTGTGCGACTTTAAAGACACAAATAAGATCAAACGAAATTCATCTACTTAGAAAAATGATAACGTTCACTGAGTACATAGTTCTGGAAAGCACAGGCAGACATGACAGGATATAAACGCCAGGGGGCAGACTTGTGCTCTGGCTCAAAATAGTCAGATGGGGGAGGGAGATAGAAAAACATCAGGATGTGTCAGGATTTTGAGGCTGGATAAATTATCAGGCAGGCAGAAAATGAATCCTGTAAACTAAAGGATGGGAAGAGGAAGATAAATATACACACAGAAAGCTACTGAAGATTTTGATAAATGGGTGAGATAAGTTTGGGAGGATTTCCTATACGCTAAGATAAGATTTCAGAGTGAAGGGCGTGTCAGTGTTTTATTGCTACATAGGATGTTGTCTGGTATATAAGTGGCTTTCACGGATTTTAGCAGTGGAGAACCTTGAAGAGAGAACTATGCATGTTCATAGTGTGCAGTAAGGAGGAACTGTCATTGTGGATTAAGGTCATACAGGTTATTTAGCTCTGCTCTGTGCCTGATTAAAAATGTATGATCATCAATTGTGATAGAATGTCAGATTATCACTGTACTGTGTACGTGTGTGTTTGTGTATTTTCTGAATGTGTATAAAAATAAACTGCATAAAAAGCATTCATCATGGACATGCACACAACTTAACTTCAATTCATCTCACTTTACATAGCAATCACAAATCACAACAGCGTTTGCCTCAAGCCACTTTATACTGTAAGGTAAAGACACTACAATAATACAGAGAGAACCACAACAATCAGATGACCCCCAATGAGCAAGCACCTACACTTATTGACAGTGGGAGGGGAAAACTCCCTTTTAACAGAAGAAACCTCTGCTATAACCAGGCTCAGGGAGAGGCAGCCATCTGTCACGACCAGTTGGAGGTGAGGGGAAGGAGACAGGACAACAAACATACTGTGGAAGAGAGCCAGAGATTAATACTAATGATTAAATGCAGAGCTGTGCATAAAATCATAGAGATAAAAGAGGCATGTGAAGAAAAAACATTCTGTGCAACATGGGAAGTGCCCAGCAGCCAAGACCTATTGCAGCATAACTAAAGGAGCATTCAGACTCAACCGATCCACCTAGAAGCTTTTTTTTTTAAAGGAAAGGTTTAACTTAGACCTAGTGTCTGTCTTTGCTTTCCTCATTCACACACTTTTTGTGCTTTCTATTTAACATCCACACTCCAATGAATGCATCAGAGAGCAACCTGAGGTTGGTATCTTGCCCCAGAATGGTTGGTATGTAGACTGGAGTAGCCAGGGATCAAACCACCAACCTTCCAATTAGTAGGTGACTTGCTCTAGCTCCTCAGCTACAGCCACCCCTCAAAACTGGGAAATATCATTTTCCCCAAGAAAGGACAAATCAAGAACCAAGTTTTTGAGATATTTATATCAGATGTAGCCAGTGACTTAACTTTAATTATTCCTGTCAACCACTGCAATTGAAGTTAATTTAGATAAGACTTCAAAAGAACTGCTCAGAGGCTTTTTAGCATAGCTACTTCTTGAAGGATTATGGAGGACTTCAGATATCATTCTTTCAGAGCATTTCTTTCCACCTGAAATAAACATCTAACAGGAACATAACTGGAAATTTCCTGCAGTTTGTAATCTAAAAACAAGTCTTAATGCAGCCATATTGAAATAGCATCTTCTGGTCTCTGGTTCAGGAGTGGCCTGATAATAGGAATGCAACATCTGTAGCGGTGAATAGTAGTCAAAGGAGCTTGCAAAGAAAAGCGTCTGGACTTCTTTAAGTTACTTGAAGACATTTCACCTGTCATCCGAGAAGCTTCTTCAGTTCTAAGGTCAAATGGTGGGGAGTCCCAGATATAAACCTAGTGGGAGTTTTCCCCCACAGAGGGACAAAAGGACCCCCTGATGATCCTCTAATCACCTGAGCCAAGGTGTGAAACTGGGTGTGGATCCCAATCAGCCAGAGTTTCGGGTGAGCTCATTGTGAAACCTGGCCCCACCTGGGCGTTAGTGGGAACGCCCACTCACATCCTGGGCCATCTGACCTCAGGAATTCGCATGATAAGGTGGGGCCAGGTTTCACAATGAGCTCACCCGAAACCCTGGCTGATTGGGACCCACACCCGTGTTAAAGAAGTCCAGACGCTTTTCTTTGACAACATCTGTAGCCCCTTTCCTGACATTTGTGCATGTTGGCTCTTCATGTGCTGGCAGTCCACTCCTTTTGCAGCTCATGAATCAACATTTCTTGATAATCTTCTCAAGGCTGTGGTAATTGTGCAGCTTTTATTACTATGCTTGTCCCTCCCAGCCAACTTTTTATTAATATGATTTGATACAACACAGCCAGCCTTTTTACCAGCGACCTTCTGTAGCTTAACTTCCTTGTGTAGGTTCTTGATGATTCTTAAATATTCTAATAATAAATGAGATGCTTGTGATTATCATAAGCCAGAGTCAAATTTCAAACATTAAAAAAAACCTTTACATATAATAAATATTATTCTTCAGAAATAAATTAGCCTTTTCACAATAAGTTGCAGTGAAGCATGCTGGGTGGTTCATTGGGGGTCTTCTCTAAAGCTGTGACAAGGAGACTTGTCTGATATGAGTAAAAAATGAATCCAGCCACAAGAGAAGTTCTTAAAAAAACCCAAAAGCTGCTCCAGAGTGCAATGACCTGAGACTGTGTTGATGGTTCAGCTTTCAGAATGACAAAGACCTTAAAAAGCCAACAGTGTGACTTCAGGACAAGTGTGTGACTGTCCCTGAGTGGCCCAGCTGAAGCTAAGACTTAAAAGCAGCAGAGTTTCTGTGCAGAGACATGAAGACGGCACTTCACAGATGCTTCCCATCAATTCTGACAAAACTTGACAGAATCCGCCTAAAAAAATGGGCTTAACTGTCCAAATCCAGGTGTTCCAAGCCTGTAGAGACGTACCCATGACTGGAAACATAAGGTTCTGAATGATTTTTCAGTTTTTGATTTTTTATAAATAAGCAAAGTTTAAAATAACACTTTGTTATAACAGGTTACTGAATGTCGACTGAAAATCCAATTTTATAAAGCATGCTAAAAGTGAATGGCTCTAAATACTTTCTGAAATGACCTACATTGAATAACAATAAGTGATGACAAGACATGAAACCTTCTGTTGCTAGGCAACAATTAGTGCCAAAAACTAAATTGAACAAGTGGCACAAGTTCCAGTTTAGTGGATGAAGTTATAATAGATGTGTATGTCTCATCTACCTGCACTTTTTTTTTTTTTTTTCAAAATTAGCACCAATTGTCTTTTTTGCTGTGAGAAGTTCAGGAGACAATCTAGCACTAACTATCAATATAGGTAGGCATCTATATTGTGCAGATATATTTAAATAGCTCTTCAATCAAAATTTGTAGGCCCTACATTGTGCTACAAAGGTAGAGCCTTCCATTAATTGATTAATTGCCTCCTTCAGAACCCCAGAGAAGAGAAGAAAACAACAAGAAGAGACAAACTGAGAAGAACAGAAAGAAAAACAGACGAGACAAAGTGAAGGGAACCATAGAGAGAGGGAGAGAGAGAAGGATGGACAGACAGACGTACAGATGTGGGCGAGGAGAAATTTATAGTTAAGTTATCACTTATTACTGTATTGAGCAAATTCAGTGGAAATAACTGCTAGAAAAAGATTGATGTGAAATAATTAAGTGTATTTGTCAGAGTTTAGATCAATGCAAAGAGGCAAATCTGCAGTTTTCATAACAAAAACAAGATGGACAGAAGGACAAGGAGAATAATCCATAGAGAAGTGGAAAGCTGATAAGCATTTTTTTTTTCCTCTGTGGGGTTTTCCCCTTCAAATATAAAGCACTGTTGCTGTGATTTGGTGATATTTAAATAAACCCAATTAAACTGAATTGAATTAAAATAGATATTGGAGTCCCTCCTCTGAATGAAAATGTGATAATTTTTATGCCATAATAACTGTAGAAGCTTTGTAACGGGAGTAACGGCATCATTGTAACTGTAATGCACCCGTTGAATTTAGCACAGTAATGCGTTACGTCACTGCATTACTGAAAAACATAATGTAGCATATTACTTTGTGAGTCTTTACACCCCAAAACTGCTCCGGGGCTCATGAAACCTTCCTCCGGGCAGTAGAGTTGTCAGCTGGGGAATTTTCTCCATTGCCAAAAGTATAATGCTACAAAACAACTTGTATAACTTGACTTAACAAGACTTGCAAAACCAAAACTATCTCAAGTAGCATAAATCAGCTATTTCAGCCGGGGGAGTTATCAAAATAAATATAAAAACCATCTATGCGAGCTGCTGTAACAGGCTGTGACTCAGGACCATGGTGGCAGGGGGAACTTTCTGCTTTGTATCTGCACATGTTTAAAAAGCACTTCTTGTTCCACTGAAGTGCAGTTGACATCTGTAACATTACCACACATATTGTTAGCTCAGATTTTATCCACAGTCTAATTTTTTACTTTACAGTGAAATATCTTTTTTTTTCATCCAGACATAGTTTTCCATTGAAATTCATCTGACAGATTTACAAAATCAGATTGGTACTATTGGTATTCCATTACTCGTGACTATGGGTTTAGAAACCCTTCTTGACCCTGATTTAAATTCATATGATGTTAAATTATATTTGTCATCCTCTTGCTCTCTGTAGTCCTTTTCTGTTCAGGGATGCAGTTATGCTTAGAGAATTACCTTTCACCAGGAACAGGACTACTTGAAATACATGAGGAAGTTGCCCTCTGGCATTTTATCGGAGGTCAGCTTATACCCTTAAGTCATAATCTAAGCAGCAGCATGGGGGAATCTTAAATCTGGCCTTTGAGGAGCTGGTCTGCTGGTTACCATATATCCTGCCTCTGAAATCAGCAGTCAGAAAGCACATAAATTTACACTGGTCTACTCATTCTTCATCACCATGCTGTCTGATCCTCTTCTGTTTGCTTAGAATTCACAATACAAGCCCCCAGTGGAGAAACAGAACTTCATCAAAAATACACAAACAGTGCAGCTCTCAGGGGTTTGGGAATATCCCCAAAGAGGAAAGTAGAAGTTGGCTACCCCTATTCCTCCTTCTGCTGTCTGCAGCTTCAGCACCAGCACTTAAGCATTCACTCCTCACTGGTAACGTTGGAGACTAGGGCTCCCCCAGGGCACCGTTTTTAACATTCCACTCAGCTGTGTCTTGGTTGCGTGATCCACACAAACAAATTGGGAATAGCCTTTGATTCAGTAGTTGAAAACGCTCTCAGGGAGTTCACAGATAGACAAGGAGCATGATTTCCTAATCGCACGCTGGCAGACATGCACAAATAAATGGAAATAGGTGCAGATATGAATGCATTTTACATACACATGCCCCGAGGTGCGGGCACGTGCGTTTCCTTATTGTTGTACAGGCACACAGACTGTTGTGCATCACCTTCTGGCTTGGCTTCACCAGACTAACTGCCATTCACAGAATTCTATTCAAAACTTGCACCACAGCTCCTTGGACATGAATTGTCCTGCTCCCTGCTGTCCTCAACATGCAGAGAGTGACAGGCCCTTGAAGTGTTGTGCAAAGGCTTCTCTCTATGTGGCTTCCAGTTGCACTGCTGCTGGACGATGTCCCTTTATGCTGCTGTACAATAACACATGACAGGAAGGAGACAAGTGTCTTCTTCCTCACAGTGAGATGAAGAGACAGCACGAAACAATGACAGGTGGACAGAGAGAAAGAAGGAGAGGAAGAGGGAGAATTTGTCGTGTCACTCATCCACTGGAATACCTCCCTGGTGAACCACACAAAAGAAAACACACGGAGGGAAAAAGCCAGGATTCATGGCTGAAGTGGTCCTCTGTGCTCTGATTAGATCCTCTGCAGTGTTTACAATGGTCCTGCTAGCTTCTGATAGTTTAACCGCTGCATGGCACATATGAGTGGTGGATGATACGTGCAGAAAGGAAAGTTGAAAACATCAACATAATGAAATAACACACATGACTTCAGGTCTCCCAGGTAAACCACAACGCTAATCTAGCGTTAGTGTTTTGTATGGATTAACATCCTCTCCTTTTATAGGATTTTTGCCTATTAACAAACAAACAGAAAAGCTTGCAATAGAAAAATAAAAAGTCAAAAACATGAGAATTTATTTGAAAGGTAATCTCCAAAAGTTGATTCTGTTCATCTGGACGTAGCGTTTTCTGGGAGAAACGTTTCATCACTCATCCAAGTGACTTCTTCAGTCTCAGCTGACTGCAGGTTTCCCCAAATCTTATAAACAGTACATTTGCATAATGACTGAAACCAGCCCACTGAAGGAACAATGAGATGATGAACAGAATCAACTTTTAGAGATTTATTTTCCTGGATGATTGAGAATGCATCAAGACATTTGAAAGGTAACACTTTCTGAAAATTTGTGAGCGTCTGACTCGAGACCAACCTTATGTTATACTGGTCACCAGTGACTTGGCGGATTCTAAGGGGTTAATTAGGTAGCAAGAGTGTAAACAAAGCATAAATGAAAAATATTTAATAACTTCATTCTTACCAAAATCAATTAATGGACATCTGATGGATACACTACTAACAATTACATTAAAATATGGAACTTTCTTGGTAAATGGACTGGTTCTTATATAGTGCTTTTCTACTCTATCTGAGCACTCAAAGCACTTTATACAACTAATTCATTCACCCCAGCACCTTTTCTAAACTGTTGGTGCCTATCTAGCATTCACACTCTGATCGGAGAGCAACCCTGAACAACCCCATACCCAAGGATATTTGGCATGCAGACAACAGGAAAGCCAGGAGTTGAACCACCAACCTTCCAACCAGTGGATGACCTGCTCCAACGCCTGAGCTACAGCCACCCCTTCTTTTTCCAATCTTCTAGACTGACTGACCTTCATGTCACTGGGTAACTGACTTGGATAGTTTAGTGGTTCTCGTTATACAGACTATAGCGAAAAGAAGACCTATGCTGCAGTAATATATATTTTAGTGGCATGGCTCAGTTAAGCCCCTCCATTATACATTTTTGAAATAAAAGACGTGCTGCAAGGAAAGCAGAAGAAAGATCCCAACAACAGACATGAAAATCATTAAGCATGAAAGGATGGGCTAGAGTGAAATGGGTGTTAAGTTATGTTCATCTATCTATCTATCTATCTATCTATCTATCTATCTATCTATCTATCTATCTATGTTTGAGTGTGTGTGTAAAGTATCATAGCTTCTGACTGGAAACTGACATAGAGTATGCTGGCTTGCACCCCTCCTTCAGTTTAACATCTCTGTTTAGTCCCTGAAACTATGAGCCTAATGAGTCAGCAGCTTTTGTCCAGCAACCTTGCACAATGTTTCCGCTTCATATAAACTTGAATAAATGGTATGCTACCTTGGGCCCTTGTGTTACTCTATCAATGGTACCTCTCCTTCAGCCCATTTACTCCTTTGTCTCCACTCCATTACCCACGATGGAGTGAAAGATGCATCGCTCCAGTTGGCTGCTTTGTCAGCTGACAAACTCTGGTAAATAATGCCAAAGAAAGTATTATGTCAGAAATCATTCAGAGGATTCATACAGTTTAGATACCGTTCTCACGTGTCGTGTAGCAGGATAATCAAGCAAATGCAGACTTGTTTGTTGCTGTTGTTAAGTTATGTAATGTCTCTGCTGGATAAAAATTTGCTCATTTCTAGTTATAAAAATCACGAGTGGGTGTATAAATAAAAGAAAGTGTGAAGCATTTTTCTTCTGCCCTGTCTGGCTGAGTGTTATGTGTGACCAGAGAGAGTAATGTGGATTGCCAGATAAAGTCAGGCTTCAGTGGCACTTTTGAAATGACCCAACTCTGATAGAAATGAAATGGCTGTGTAGCATGGAGAAGCTACCTCAGCTCTGGGGCGACTGAAGACTTTTACTCCAATGATTCCTTTTTCCTTTATTTCTCATGCTGTTCATTGTTGGACAAACACATGAGATTATGGTAAACAAATGTAATAAATACTCATTTTTGTATTTTGCTTTGATTCGTGTTTTCTAACTGGTGGAAATTTCTGGTAAAAATATGTTTCTTTTTTTCTTTTTTACAGCCATGCAAGTCTCAGGTTTTTATGCTATCCAAAACGCTGGTGGATCCAAATGGACCAGAGTCACTCTCGCAATCTAAGGTGGATCTCTAATTTAATTCTGTAATTTGGATCATGCCTAATTTTCCTCATGTCTACTCTGGTGCGCTTTGTGTACACGCACTGTGTTCAATCATAAATTCCAGGCTCTGGCACACAAACCTTTATTAGGTAATCCTTTCAAATGCTGTTTTATCATCCATCTTGCAAGCCTTTGGGAATTACCAATGAGCCCTGCCTTAATTCAAAATTTTAATTTCAAATTCAGTCACTATTTGTGGACTATTCTTTTAGCCCATGTGAAAGTTTGCTACTTTTGGAGCACCAAAGTAGAAGAAAATAATTGGTGCAATAACGACAGAAAAGAGCCGGTGTCCATGTGGAATATGTTTAACTCCCTAATTCATTGTTTTTCCTTGGTTAAAAATGATCATGTGGCCTGACCTCGAGATAAATATCTCAGAGATCTTGCTGCTATTGGAGACCATTTCGCATGTTGTTCAGCAAAATTACAGCTGATTAAGGTGGGGAATCGGGATCCTTTTGACTGTGTTTCTGTTTATCATCCACCTAACCCAAACAGACCAAAGGATGCACACTAGAGCTTGTTTTTACTCTGGGTAAATATCAACATTTGATCGTATTTGTTTTTATTTCTAATCATCATTGTACTTTTCTCAACTTGTACTTTTCTTGGTCTTCTGTCTCCACTTCACCCTGTGGTTAGTTCTCGTACCCTAAATTCTTCTACTGCTGTAAAACCTTCTGATGCTTTAATTTATTTATCCTCTCATAACAATGTTTATGACTTTAATAATCTGCTGCTGCTTACAATAAAGGCCTTCTTCCACTTCTCTTGCCTATGGTGTACCACAAAGTCCTGTTTTGAGGCCTCTATTGTTTCTGTTATATTTGCTCCCTTTTCAGCACTTTTTGAGCAGTTTTAAGAACATTATGCAGATGACATTGAGTTATATATCTCTTTTAAGCCCCAAGAATGTTCTAAGCTACAGATTTTGCAGAAGTGCTACGGCACTATTAAAGGCTGGATGACTAATAACTTAATGGAAAAACAGAAGTCTTTGTTTGTGCCCCCAACTGATTTGTACCTAAGGTAATATAAAGTCTACACTGTAAAAAAAATTGTAATAAAAAAGTATTTTACTGTGTATTTTACAGTTTTGTACTGTTCTTCTAGAATATCATTAAATTCACATAAATAGACTGTGATTTTACATTTCAAATGCAAATTAACGTAAAATCACTGTAAATGTAATAAAACATAATTTTCTTGTTTTTTTAATATATTTGTCTGTCCATATGCACATTTCGATTGTGAAAATAGATTCACAAATTTATCATAATTTCACAAATATTTGTCCGTTATTTGAAAGATTGAACTGTTAAATTCAAATGTAATGCTATGGAAAAATATATAAAATGATTTGTATAAACTTTTTTTTTACATCAAATAATAATAATTATTATTGCTATTTAGGGCGATCGTGGCTCAAGAGTTGGCATTTTGCTTTGTAATCAGAAAGTTGCCGGTTCGAGCCCCGGCTCGGACACTCTTGGTCGTTGTGTCCTTGGGCAAGACACTTCACCTACCACCTGGTGATGGCCAGAGGGGAAATGTAAAGCGCTTTGAGGGTCTCATAAAGTGCTATATGAATGCAATCCATTATTATTTAAACCAACTGTTAACTGTATATTTCTGTACATTTAAGTATTATTATTCATATTGCCGCATTCAATGACCTTGTTTATAGGTAATTTCATTGTTTAATCACATTAAATTGTTCCTAATTTAATGTTTATTTAATGTAAATTAGGGCAACAAACCGTATTGTCATTACTGAAAATAACCGTATTTTCATGGGAAGTTTTCTGGTATTATTTTGGCGCCCCAGCTGCCGGAATATTACTGTTTTTTTTAGGATTTTTTTTTTTTTTTACGGTGTAGGTCCCCTTGCCACATTTTCTAAATCTTCTATCAGGAACCTTGGGTTCAGTTGATGCAGGTTTCACTTTAGATGCTGATGTTAAACCTGGTTCACTCATGTTTTATTGCTTAAGAAAAACTGCAAAGTTCAGTTCCATTATATCAAATTGTTTGTCATGCATTTTTCTCATCCTGTCTGGATTATTTTAATTCATTGTTTCCTGGTACAGGAAAGTACTGGCTTTTAAGCATAGTCCACAGATTCTCTACAGAGTTGGGGTCAGGGCCATACCAGAAGCTTGCCTGCTTTATCCATTCTAAACCAGTTTGAGGTGTGTTCACGATCATTGTTCTGTTGGAAGACTCATTTATGTCAAACTTTCAGTTGTTTAGCTATTGATCTTAGGTGGAGGTTGGAGGTAGTCCTTCATTATTCATCCACTTTTTGTACGAGTACAACTGACAGCAAACAAACCAACAACATGATGCTACCAGTATCCTTCAGTTCAGTTCGTTTTATTTTCCCTTTTGGAAAACTTGGTTTACAAACAGGCTCTCAAAAACCATCAACAAAAAGAAGAAGAATATAAACAAAATTGAGCAGGTGACCATATGCCACATGGCCAGAGTGCAGTGGCCTGGATTTGAGTCTGATCTGCTCCACTGTCAAAAGGCAAAAATGAGAACAGGGCTGTGACGGGAAAAAATTCTGACATAATTTTCTCTGCTAAAACTTTTCTCATCTGTGATGTGTCGGAAAACCTTCTGACACATCACAGATAAGGGCTCTGGCACTTGGAATATTACCTCCTTCCTGTCACAACCAACTATTTATGTCACTGAGTAAAATGAGAATTGAATCACCAAACAAAACAGGGATGGAATACCTTGTTCAATTCAATTCAATTTTATTTATATAGCGCCAAATCACAACAAAAGTCGCCTCAAGACGCTTCATAGATACAGAGAAAAACCCAACAATCATATGACCCCCTATGAGCAAGCACTTTGGCGACAGTGGGAAGGAAAAACTCCCTTTTAACAGGAAGAAACCTCCGGCAGAACCAGGCTCAGGGAGGGGCGGGGCCATCTGCTGCGACCGGTTGGGGTGAGAGAAGGAAGACAGGATAAAGACATGCTGTGGAAGAGAGACAGAGGTTAATAACAGATATGATTCAATGCAGAGAGGTCTGTTAATACATAGTGAGTGAGAAAGGTGACTGGAAAGGAAAAACTCAATGCATCATGGAAATCCCCCGGCAGCCTACATCTATTGCAGCATAACTAAGGGAGGATTCAGGGTCACCTGGTCCTTGTTGGCAAGCAGTGGTTTCTTGTAGTTGGTCAGCAGTAGTTTGCATACATCTCAGGACCTCTTTGCAGAAACTCTTTAAAATCCTTTTGGTTTCTTGGCTGCTGCTCAGCAGTTTGAAGCTTCAACACCCTCCACAGATTTTCTATGTGGCTGAGTTCTGGAGACTTGCTAGGTCACTCCATGACTTTAATGTGCTTCTTCTCTAGGCGTTCCTTAAATACTTCAAACAACAGGAAGAAAGACATCAAATTTATATATAAAAGACACCAAACTAGAAAAAAGATTTTGGAAGAATAAATTAAGTTACTAGAAAGCACGTACACAATAAATCCTTCTGAAAAGGTGCTGTGTGATTTAAGAAAACAAATCCACGTTTTTGGGGTGGCTGTAGCTCAGGAAGTAGAGCAAGACATCTAGTAATTAAAAGGCTGGTGCAGTATTTTGAATGCTGGCTGCTAAAATATCCTTGGGCAAGATACTAAACCCCAAGTTGCTCTCAGACGCTCTATTAAAATGTAAATGTTAAATAGAAAGCACTTAGTAAGAAGATGTGATTGTGGCAATTCGTACAGAAGGCTCAAATACAGTAAAAAAAGCTCTATATATGAATCTTCCCATAATTCTGCAGTTGTAAAAAATGTTTTATATAAAGTTCTCTACCACTGACCATAACCCAAATCTGGAAGAACAGATTCCCCTCATTTAATGGGCCAAGATTTTAGATAAACCCATATACTCCAGGAGAACAATTGTACACTCTTAATAAAATGTCCAATAACGAAGCACCTGGTCCAGATGGCTTTATTTTTTTCTGGCTTATAAACAAGGGAGTTTATAAGAATGTTCAAAGAATTTATGACTACCTTCATAACTTCTCTTTCTGATCTTTCTATGAATACTGCAACGATCATCCTGCTGTCAAAATCAAATTAAGATTCTCGAGCACCTAATTTTAGACACTTTCTCTCGTAAATGCAGACGTTAAAATTCTAAGCAAAGGTCATTACAGAACTCATTTATCCTGACCAGACAGGTTTCTTTAAAGTGAACATGAAACACTAGATATATAAAGATTAATTTACATGATGGAGCCCTACTCTAGAAAAAACAAGTGAAAAAACATAAAACACTCTCATATAGGCTGGGCTGAGTGGTCGGTTGCTGCTAGTAGACTTAATAGACTCTGGTGAACAAGTGGTGCACCTGATTCAAACAAGCTCTCCCCCACACTGTTCTTATTTAATAAATGCTCTACAAACCCTAACATTACAGCTGACAGGTCAGTTTTCCCATTTCAGTTCAGCTATCAAACAATGAGGAACCACTTACTGCTTAAGAGACACAGAGTGAAAGTGGACAGTATATCATCATTTTTCTTTTCCTTTTTTTTTAAACATAAAAACATTGCTGTAGCCAAGGCCAGTACACAAGTGCCCCCCTTAGACTGTTTTTAGAGTTAGAGTTCTTTTTTCCCTACGAACTAATATAAGTGGAAAACAAGGACTTACCAAGTCTACTGCAAGTATACTTATATATAGAACAAAAGAAGGTCTATGGGTTGAAAGAAGGAGTTGGAGGCCAAGGTAATCACAGGCAACGAAAACCATGGTTTATTTTATTAATATCATACTAACTAGAACTCAAAACAATCTCCAACCAGTAAATCTGGTGCATGTCTGTTGCTAAACAACACACTATTTGAACATCCCACCCAATGGGAGTAATGCAATGATAAGGAGTCCTCCTCTCACATCCACACACAGTGCACACACTGCCTTGAATGGCCAAACAACTCTTCTGGTTCTTCCCCTCTTCCTCTTCATAAACTATGCCCACGATTATGAGCGGAAACACCTGCAGTTTGAGGGAGGAAGACAAATTGTGCAGAGGAAGGGGAGAGCAACACACACACACACACACACACACACACACACACACACACACACACACACACACACACACACACACACACACACACAGCTGTAAAAACCACCATCCTGCTATCTGCTCCTCAGAATGGAGCTTGTAACTGATAATTGTTCACGCTTCATATTTTTACAGGATTTGAGCTCCGTGTAAGAACCCAGATCTCTCCCCCTTGAGATTCTTGTGAAAATATCAAATTTCTTCTAACAATAAACCCAAGATCGTTCTCAAATATCCCTAATATACCTATAAGGAAGTAATGTGTCTCTGCTGTATCGTAGGCTACTCAACACATTCCAGAACACTTTATATCTCTCACATGAAATCCGTTTAACACTCCTTTAGGAGTGCAAGTATCTGATAATTTCTGCTGTAATAGGTGTATGATATCCTTCTAACAATTATTACCAGGGACTATAATTACGTATTATAATGGCTTTCAGACAAAAGGCGACTGCAGGGACAGAAGGGGAGTAGTTTGCCCTGAGATGTATTTGAGCTGATCTCTAAAGCCTATATCTCTATTAACTGTGAGCTTCCTCAGTGGCACGACGAAAGATAAATGCTAATGGCATTTACAGACCTGACAAGTGATGACAAGGCTATCATAGCTTAGGTCAACACATGGTCCTCTCTGATCTCTCAGCATTTAACTATTGACATAAAAAGCTTTATTCACTTAAAAACAATGGTCAAATGTATACTGTCTGTATAATGTCTAATGTATGTCTATAGTAAATCAATAAAATTTTGAAAATAAATTATTTGTTTATTTTACAAAGATATACTAAAAGAATATGGACAGATTTGTTGGTAGCACTAAAGAGACCAATCGTTGCATTACAGTCATGTTTGAAACCAAGTGTTTAAAGTTGTTTTCATGCTTTTCATCCATTCAGCCTGCATCAAAGCAAACAAACATCCTTAGGTTGGTATCATTGTGTGTTTGAGATATCAGAGGCTGTAATCACCAATAAATAAATAAATATGAGTAAAATTTGAATTATACATTTGCAGATATCTGTATACATGTGTAAATCAATCTACACACTTTTGAATAATTTTTCTGTAACTCAAAATTTAAAATTTCACAAATGTGTGTGAGAATTTCAAGATACAATTTTTTCGACACACTCTCACTATTTCTACAAGCTCTCATATTTTGCATTTTACCTTCATAGTTTTCTGCTGCTCTCCCATCTTTCACATGGAGCTCTACTCTGTGGGTGATGAGATTAGGAGGATAAATGATTGATTGACGTAATGTCTGTCACATGAACACATAGACAAAAACAAAAAAAACCCAAACAGAATTATGTTTGTGTTCAATCAAATTAATTTAGAACTTTTATGCAATATGTTCTTTCTGTGTGTTTGGCTGATGTTTTGTCTGTCCATTAAAATGAAACTATAATAAAAAATACTGTTCATTTCTTTGTAAATGAGCAAACTTACAAATTCATCAGAGGATCAGGTCTAGGAGCTGAAGGGTCAGGGAACCCATGGAAACTTTTCAACACAAAATAAGAAATGCAAAAATAATAAGAAAGATGCACACTGTGACAGGAAAACTATATAATGAAACACACAACAACAGAAATATAATGCCTAAAGTGACCATAATGAAACAGGAGACACGACAAAGATGCAAAAATGTCCTAATGAGAAACAACTGCAAAGATAGAAAATAAGGAAAGACATGTGCCCACTATTCACTCTAATTTTTCATGTGTCTGAGCGAACACACAAATTCCCTGAGCGATCCCTGTGAGCGACATCAGACGTGTGCACTGTGATCACGCCAGCATCTAATCCATCCAAGTCACATGGTTTATTAAAATAATCAAATTACAGCATTTATGTTAGACTACTTTTAATTAACCGCTTTAGCTCACTTACAATGAAAATTTAAAAAAAAAAATCTAGTCATTGACCAAATAACTTGAACTCCAATTTTGAAAACACAACGTACTTTTTTCTTTTTTAATAAAGCTCTGACTTGTATTATGAGTATGAGTCTGAGTCTGGGAGAGAGTCCTGTAACTCTCTGTCTGCAAAATACAGTATATAATGACCAGTGCTGGGCAATTAATTATATAGTTACTTCTTCAAAAAACTTACTGAGTTTGGCAAACAACAAAGTTTTTTGCAGCTATTCTTTTTAAATGCAGCCAAGGCATTTTTAAATAAACATTTCAAACTATTTACAGAACAATCAGCTGTTCTGCATCAAATCTGATGCCACACAAATTATTTGTGCCACTCCAAAAATAATTTCTGTCCACTATGAGCTAAAGGAGAACAACAGCCTGATACCTGCAGGCCTGACAACAGGAGCTGTATCACTGCTGTAACACCTGTAACATTCAGCAGTCGCCTCATTGTTCTGACACACACAACAAAACTAGTGACTACACTACACACTAACTACACAAGATTTGCGCTAAACGTCTCAAATCTCTCACATCTCCACACACCGCACTCCTAAAACTTCCCCCCATTTCTTAACAACTAGATGCCACGTTGCCATATTATTTTTTGATTGGTCGACATGGTACATCTTTGGACGAATAGGAAAGGGAGAGGGGGTGGAGTTTGTTTTTGCTCACAGGCTTTCGAGTCTTTTTTCTTATAAAACGCCGTTTTTACCGTTTCTTCCCGCAGTAAATATAAACAACAATAGCATTCAGGAAGAAAATATGGAGCCCCGCAGGGGACAAGTTTTGCGAGATCTCGCAAAACAAACTCGGGATCTCGCAAAACAAACTCGGGATCTCGCAAAAGTTTTGCGAGATCTCGCAAAAGTTTTAGCCGCATTCTTCCCGTTAGCTTCGAGCTAACGGGAGGTCGAGACCCACTACAGCCGGGAGGAACACCGCTTTCCCGGCACATCGTGCCTCGACCTCCCGGTCGGCTTCGAGCCAGCGTCCGAAGAATGCGGCTAAAACGTTTGCGAGTTTGTTTTGCGAGATCTCGCAAAACTTTTGCGAGATCCCGAGTTTGTTTTGCGAGATCTCGAGTTTGTTTTGCGAGATCTCGCAAAAGTCCGTCTTAATTTTTTTTCCTCCCATGTCCCCTGCGGGGCTCCGTAAGAAAAACAAACATTGCATATATTTTTATCGTAACTCTAGTTTTACGTGGCCGATCAACACAATTTAAAAACTGGTATAAAGTCCACACGTTTCCGTTTATTGTTCCGTCGGTCCTGCTCACATCTCCAATGGTTGTACACGTTGTCATTAACGTGGCTTCACTCCACATCAGCCACCTTATGTCGGCACATAAGGACGCTGTCATAGCCTGTCAACGACATTGATTAGCTGCATATGTGCGAATGTAAATCGCATTATTGGCTGGACTATGGGATAAGGTGGCATCTTTCTAATCCCATATGGGAGCAGCCAGTCACTTACTGACTAACACTGCAAAACAGAATTGTTAAAGTTCTAATTTTAATTTCAATTCAGGTTAGATTTTTTGTGTGTGCAGAGACCGTGCAAGCAGTGCGCAATTGCGCACGTGCGCAGCTTCGAGGGAACATTGCATGTGCCTTTACATCCAATTACAACAAAGTGACTGCATGACTTGTTGATTACAGCTACACTAACAGTGATCTAAATCACTCCTGCTGCTCAGCTGTACATTGGTTGTTAGCCAATATCTAATGTTTCCACAACTTATATAAAAAGTCATAATCGCAATTAGAATACTTTTTATCACATTTTTGCTTCTGCCGTTTCTCGTTTTGATTTTTTGTGTCGTCATTTCAATCCTTGGCCGTTTTGCACTCTATTTTGTACACTCATTCCTGTGAATAAAATCATAATTTCAGCATGCTCTTACTTAACCTTTTTTGTCTTCCTGTGACCCTGCTACAACTACTTTGTGATCTACAGGTTAAGAAGTATTTTTTAGACTATAAAGAAGAACTCAATCAGAACATTAATTACAGGTAAAATGTTGAATAAACTAACCTTTTTCAGTCCACCACACAACCACTGTCTCAGCAGGCAGTATCAGGCAGAGCATTTTCATGGCAAATTGCCCTCGCTCCCCCTGTGCACAAAAACAGGTTAGAAGCTAAAGCATCTCAGCCAATTACCACTGCGCTGTCCTAAATTTCACAGGTTCACGCTGTGTGCTAATTTCACCCTTCAACTGACTTAATAGCCATGACTCAGTACCCTCACACTAATTTAATACTAAAAAGAGCTTTTGACCTATGTACTTGTGGTACTCATTATTCTGAATGGCTCCATTTATCTTGTCATTGGTCTGTTAACTCCAGGGGAATGAGCGAAGAGCACAGGCAGCATTTCACTAAAGATTTTTGACCTAGATGCTTATTGATTAGTTTTGCAATCACTGCCAACTGATTAGACGCTCCTTGACAGGCCATCCATCCATCCATCCATCCAACCATCCATACATCTTCTTTCTCTTATCCAATTTAGGGCTATGAGGGGCTGGAGCTTATCCCACCTGGCAGTATGTGTCCCATACATCAAAGTTAAAGATGAAGGCTTTTAAGTACAAGTCATTGGTGACTATGGTCAATACTCATGAACAGCTATTGACCCACTCATTGCTCCTGACAAGATTAAGTTGCTGCAAATGTCACCATAACTCTGAAGTGTCAAGTCCTGTAATGAGACCTTGTTCCATGAAGAAACATCAGTCAGAACTTCATAGGGGGATAGCAAAGGGAAGCAACTTTTTCAAGTTAGCTTTAAAAACATAATATAGCATAAAATAAAAAGAACTGTTACAGCTGCAATCTGTAATATATAAGCACACACAAAAACTAAAAAAACAAAACAAAACTGAAGAAGATAAATGTTTTAAAAATAACTTTAAAAGTAAAAAAAAAAAAAAAAAAAAATCTAAATTTGGACTTCAAGTAAACTTATACTTATTTACTTAAAACTTTAAATGAAATGAAAATTGTCCAAAAAGATATTGCACAATTAACCGTAAAGGATATTGTTGCTTTTAGAAACCACAGTAACTCATACTGTGCATATACTGTGTGACACAGCAGTAAATAGGTTAGTAAGTCTACACTTCATAAAATTCACAGTACGCAGGCTTACTTTCTATACAAGACAAAGTCTGAACATGCACAGAAAGCATTGCAGTGAACATGGAAGACAAAGTTTATATATTGACAACACCAAACACATGAGTTGACATTTGTTACTTTTAGCTGTTCAAGGGAGTCGTAATATATAACACCATCTCTTTGTGTGTTCTTAGCACAAATGAGTTATGTGTATTTATATTGCATGAAATCACATGAAATCCTCCCGACAGGATTTCTTCACCTTCTGAGCTCTATGTACCTGTAGGAAAATCTAATCTAAAAATCTAAGTAGCTTTACCTGTGGCAGCAAAATACACAAGGCCAGAAAGTTATTCAAAGTGGATATCTTTGAATATCTTTGTAGTAAAAGTATGGTTAAACCTGGCTAATGTGAGCTTGTTGCTCATTATTAGGCAGAGGTGCTATTTTTGGGTCATTATGCAACTGTCCTGTTTATCAGGTTGGGGAAACCTGCTGAGACTCAAGAAGTCACTTTGATAAACTAGTAAACATTTCTCCCACTGTATCCAGATGAATACAGTGATCTTTCTGGAACCAATTCTGTATCTAATTGTAGTAGTAGTCTCTACTAGATCCATGTCCTGAGATTCTTTAGCTGATATATGCTCTGCTATATATATGCTATGTTTATCCATGGTCACCAACTAAGAAAGATGTGTTCCTGAGAGATTTTTTTCTGGTTCTAGAAGAAAACACTTAGGTGCTGAAACTGAGCCAGGTCACTGTAGGTTTATCTGTACGAGTTACCCTTTTCCATATTATGTGGAGTTTTTAATCACCGTCAATATAAAAGTTTGAATTAGCACAACTTTCACTTCTCGTCACTTAGAGAGGATATTAATTTTTGGATTAATCCTTCATTTTCCATCTGCCATTCCCTTATTCTACCATCTGCCACAGTGCGAAAATGAGCAGAGCAATGACCTTGTGCTGTTTTGGGTTTCAAAGCATCAGATTCTCTGGCTAGTGCAACTGATTTCATATCTCCGTGATGCCAATTACGACTGGCAGTCTCTGCATCGTTTGTTTACAGTCCTGCCAGCGAAGAATAGAAGACAGTTTCACAGCAATATTGACCTGGGAACATATTACACAGATTTCTTAGCTGTTAAGTAACAATAGTAATTGCAGTTGGGATATGATTTACTTTACAAGTTTTACTGTGTTCTTATTCTACCTGAAGACATAAGACAAGAAGTGTTTTCCAGAAAACCTGCTTGCCTGGATCTAATTTCATCAAAGATTTTGATGGGGTACAAATGCAAATGACCAGGGATACTGCTTAAATAACACAAAAGGAATTATTAGAAGATTTAAAGTTATTTGATTAATTCAGTGAAGCAAGTATTGATGAAAGAATCGTCTTATTGACTGAACCTTAGCTCTTTTATTCTACACTCAGCAAGTTTAAAGATTATTTTGAAGTAGGAATTTAGATTGACCAACATATTTAAATACAGTATTACAAGTCATCAAACAAATGCAGACAAACAAATAATAACTGCATTGCCTATTGCTTTTTCTTATGAGCTTGCACCACAATCAGCTGATTTCAGTTTGTTTGCTGGAGAAGGAGAATAGTGGCGCGGTCTACCTTGTGAATATGGACATTACTTTTCTTTTTATTGCACAAAAAGACAAGAGCGCAGTCTGTCAACCAGTCTTGACAGACACACATTTACACCGCGCCAACAGCAAAACAAGAAAGGTATCCTTGCTACTCATATGGAATAGCAATTTTATTCCCTAATTCTGGCTCAAGGAAATAAGGTTGCAAGAATACACATTCACCCTTTGTTTAATGTTTTAATATTCAGTTTCAAATCTTAATCTTTTTTGCTTTATTTATTTATTTTATTTTATTATTCATAATTTTATCAGAGTGAGTATCGTGCTGGAAAGGGTGAAGGGCAGGTTGGTGAAAGATGGCAGAAGAAGGCGGAGGAATAGAAAAAGAAAGTGGACACAAAGAAAAAGAGAAAGTGATGAAGGATGAAGCCAACAGCATGCCGTTGGATCTCCAACTGCTGCATCTGTAACAAAACACACTAAAAAAATTATTTATTATTAAGTGTCTGAAAGACAAAACAAAGGGAGGTGCACAAACAGGTGTGTGTGTGTGTGTGTGTGTGTGTGTGTGTGTGTGTGAGTGACAGAGAGAGAAAGCGAGACAGAGACTGTGCGGGTCTGTGTATGAGCATTTTTCATGAATCACACCTATGAGGGTGAGAGACTGCTACAATGCAGTCTGGAGAGCCAGACCCAGGAGACCTCGGCCCATCCACAGCCCCTGAAGAGTAGCGAAGACCTGAACTCACACATCTCGATGACAACTGTGCGTCCACCCTAGCAGAGGGAAGAGGGAAGCCCCAGATCGAGCACCCACAGCGAAAGGGCAAGAGTGCCAAAGAACCAGAGGCAGTGGGCAGCCAACCCTGGTACGTGCGAAGGACGGGGTCCAGGGATCCAGGTACCGCCCAACATCCAGTGGAGCCCCCACTGCATGATAAAGAGGCCCAAGGCACCTCAGACCACAACCCCCAAGGGAGCAGGCCAGCAACCACAAGAGAAACGCCTAGCAAGGCAGGACCAAGCAAGGAGCAGGGAGGGGAACCCCCCCCCCACCCTCAATAACAATGTTCCAGAAGGACCAAAGCTCAGCAATCCCAGACCCACACACACACACACACACACAGAGAAAGTTATCATACAGAATCGCTGAGAGCCACTTGCTACAGAGACAGTATCAGATGATGATAAAATGTTAATAAAAAATCTCTAAAGAACTTAAAAATATAACATCAAAATATATATTCTTATTATTATCAGGGTCACGGTGGGACTTGAACCTATCCCATTCTGTTCACATCGTGACAGACGACCATTTGCACTCACACCTTTGGGCAACTTAGAATGATCAATGAACCTTACCTCACTAAATGCATGTCTTTGGACTGTGGGAGGAAGCTGGAGTAGCTGGAAACAAACCCCACAAACCTGGGGAGAACATGCAAAATCCACACAGAAAGGCCACAGCCAGGACCTTCTTGCCATGAGGCAACAGTGATAACCACCACAATGCCATGCTGCTTTACAAATAATGCTTTTTACAGGCCAACAAAATATAATGTAAAAAGGACAAGATATGAATGTAACAGCAAATTGTTATTCTGGTGATTTAGTGCAGTAAAAGAAACATTTTAATTCAAATTAATGATTTTATTGCTCATTGTACTCTCTGTGTATTTCTATGGTGATTGATGCACAATAGAGCACTACAACTTTAAACTGGACCCATTTAAAAAATTAAAGCTTACTGTTCCACAGTGTGTCTTCTGTGTTCTTGTAGCTGCAATTCCAGCAGTGTGAAAGAGACTTAACAGCAAATTAGAATCAATCATTTAAACATTTTCTCCATTCCCAACTGAATACATGCAGATTCCTGTAACAATATGAAACACAGTTTATGGCATTTGTTTTTATTTAGCATAGCTTGAAAGCTTGCACACATAAAACATATTTTCCCAGCTTGTGCATATGTGAACACAGTAATCAAACTTGAGTGTTGAGTGAAAATGCACCAAGACCCTGTGGAGAAGGTGGTCTCGGTGGGGTTCCAAATGAACTCCAGAACGGTTCCTTGATCCAAACCAACTATCTGGTGTATGTTGCAAGTTTAAGCTACATATGCTTTACATTCATAGCTGTAGCATGGTACTATTGATGTGCAAAGTTTGCAAGTAGGGATGGGAATTTATAAGAAGTTAGTGATTCCAATCCCATTATATCCTCTATTGCAGGGGTCGGCAACCCTAGGCACGCGTACTAGCTGTGATGATGGCACGACCATATCTGCACTGGCCATCGGGCATACCAGGCATTTGCTCGGTGGGCCGATGGTGATTTTTCGTTTTTATGGGCCGATGATTTTTTCTTTTCTTTTTTTTTTTCTTTTGTAACGGTATAAACAATGAAAGGTGGTGGATGTGTAAAAATAACTCAGTTGTTTGGTGGTGGCTATGGCGTAGCTTCCACAGGTTCAGTAACATTAGCAAGTGGTGGAGGCCAGCAGGTGGATGAGGGAAAGGGGAGGCAAGAGGAGAGACCCATGTTCTGGACCTGAAAACAGGGTTTGATCTTTGGTTTCGTTCTATAATACTGGACTTAAATTTCTACGAATGTTTGAACTTTGAGAGTGTTTAAACAAGAGAGAAAAGTGTGAAGATGTTCATGCCTGTCTGAGAAAAGTGTATAAAGTGTGTAGTGAGGGGTTTTACAGCCTTAAAACAGATATACTAATTTTTAAAAAGCTGGCTACTTTGCAGATTTCACCTATTGTGGGTTATTTTTAGAACGTAACTCCTGTGATAAACGAGGGCTGTACCCAGGTAAGTAGTGAACCATCTTCATAGTACAGAAAACGCAGGGTAAACTATGAAGTTACACGAATAAGACAAGATCCTGCTTTGTAGTACAGATATCTGGTTTCAATTATTCTGGTTGATCTTGTTTTTAATTAGGTAATTATGAATCTCTTGTGTCTTTATCTCCTCCCTAATCTCACTGTCTTAATTGTCTTTAGGCAAAACATTTCTATAATTCAAATAAAAACTATGCTCCAACTATACACTTTGGCATAAGATACAATCAAGAAGTTGATAAGAGAGAGAACAGAGAAAATATGATGGTGAAGGCAGAGAAATGAGAAAGGTTTAGAAAGTGCACATACGTGGAACAGGAGTCTGAGAAAAGAGCAGAAAAGATGCAAAGATAAGGAATCATTGACCAATTAGCAGGTTCTGCCCTGCAAACTAATGAAAATAAACATAAATATCAGTCATGAGGACCTGCACAGTTTCACACCTCAGTTTATAGAATTTGTAGAACGGTTTGTATAATTATACGTATGACCATGCAGGTGAACAAAAACACGTTCTCTCTGGTCACATACTGATGCTTAGTCATCACCAAATAAACCTACCAAAACTCATCATGGGAGTGTTAGTCTTGCCAGGATCAATTTCCCAGATGATCGGTGCCTGGATGTTGGGCTGTTTGTGGATCAGGAGTCTGTGACGAACAAGCTGCTGAATTATTTCAGGCTCTGCTAGTCGGATGGATCATCTGATATCGTCGTGTTGGTGTTGTGTGCGATCAACATTGCAAGTGACCAATCACATTGTTGTGACGTTATTCTTTGGTGCGCCAAGCCATTCGTGCATTTATGAAATTCCAATGTTGCAAGGACAATATCAATTCTGCTTAGCATTTATTAAAGGGTTAGGGTCAGGGTCCATTGATCGGCGGACAGAGGCGGTTTCTGGGGTCAGACGGGACAAGAGAAGGTACATGTGTTTTAAGCATGTATTTCAAAAAGATATTTTCCCAGAGATGCACATGAAAAGATTTCTACAGTTGCTGATTTCCTGCTGTCTTTTATAACTACCTCCTCTGCATGTGGGTAAGAAGTGCTCCCACTGATTTAATCAGTAATTAGGTAGCATTTTCTACCTGGGATCATTCTTACTAAATTACTTGCAATCTTTGATTTTAGTTTTATATTTTTCCCTCTACTTCCACCAAGTTTTAGTTTCTTATATAATGAGCAGAATTATTACACCCGTCCTTGCCTAAAAGACTTGTTTGTTGGTGTTTGTGTGCTGCCAAAACTGCTTCAAGCCTTAGAGTAAGGGATTTTACAAGACCTTTAAAAATGTGCTTTTGCGACTTGAAAGTGTAAGGCCCATAAATGGGAATCCATTGTGTCTCCCAGGCACTTATTACTGCCTTCAGGATAGGTTGTATTTCTTAAATGGACTTCTCTTAATTAGTAAAAGACCATATAAACCCTACAACAGTAAATTATTATTAATTTAGTCTTATAATAAATTATATTGGACAAAATAGTTGAATGCTAAATTAGTCATGTAATACTGAGGAGCTTGGTTAGAGTAATTAATAGTAAGATGCATCCACAGACTGTAGGTGTGTGTTAAAGTCATTCTTAGTGATGACTCTAATCCGACATCTAGGGATGGGTATCATTTAGGTTTTATCCGATACCGGTGCCAAACCGGTACTTTTGAAATGGTGCCGGTGCTTAAACGGTGCTCGAACCGGTGCTTAAAGAATGGAGAACACAAAATTGGTCCAAAAACCTCTCATGTTCAGCTGTTTTTTTGTAAAAAGATAACAATGTTAGCCTTTTCTGCAGCTATGGGGCATATATGGTATCATTCTTGGCTGGAAGCAGCTTAAACAATGGAAAAAACACAAACTTTGTCCAAAAACCTCTCATGTTTAACTGTTTTCCACTTTTTCTTTGGTCATTTTAGCTTTTTTGTCCAGGGTGAAGGGAGTATCTGCCATCAAACAAGAAGACAGCCGCATGTGGCTATGATGATGTTTGCTAGTTCACCTTACATGCATTAATGTAATAACGTGGTTAGCCTACTCAACGTAAATTACACACGAACAACATTAAGCTACTCACGCAGAGAAGAACGGCTGCTGCTGCATCATCATCCTCATCATTTCTGCTACACTGGCAGGGCTACGGCTACACCCGCAGTAGATGTGCACGGTGTGAGGTCTCGCAGCAAGCTATCAAATACGGTGCATTTTTCGGCTTTTAAAAAAAACGCTATGCGTCGCCAGGTGTTTCATTGGATTTGAGGTGTTACCTCCTTTGACAGTATCACAGTATCAGCTTAAAGCACTTGCTGCAGGCTGCTGAGTTTGCATCTTTTGCTGTGAAGTACAGCCAGACTTTTGACCGCTTTGCCTTGGACATTTTTAATCTGTAGCTCTGCTCTGAAAGAACGTACATACTTGGGCCCGCCTACTATCCTCGGAAACGTAAAATGATTGGCTAGAATCTAAAGTGTATCACAGCTCAGGAAAAAAAAGCACCGAAATGTGCGCTGCTTTTCGGTCTGGTTACTACCGTTTATTTCAGAACCGATACCGGTACCCATCCCTACCGACATCTTACAGAAAATCAAAGTGATGTTCCCTCATTGACAAGACTTCAGTTAACAAAAATGTTGTATTCTGAAAGCATAGTTTAAGGTAGGGGGTTATCCTTGTCCCAGTGAAGAAGTATCTTTGAATCATTTTCAAGAGCTATAGCAAAGTGGAGTGATTCAATTCCAAATGCAAATGTTGAGTTTCACAATAAAATCATCAATCTTGATGCTTAGACTTAGGACAGCTCTGACTGAATTGTATGACCAACTTCTAACTTCCTTTGTCTTGCCTTAATCTTGCAATTAAAATCAAACATTGAATATTATTGATTTTTTTTCTTTCATGCAAGTACTTGTGCAAATTAATCAAACCAGTTGTAATGATTAGTTTTTTTCTTTTGCCATGGAGTTGAATCCATAGGTTTTTTCTTGTTTACACCATGAGCATGATATGAAATCCTCTCAAAAATAACTTAATCACACCTTTGCAAATAGCGACCCTTCAAGTTCCCCAGTCTTTATGAGAGGCAAACACAGTCTATCCTGTTATAGATATTTTCAAAATCTCCAAGTATTCTAGTGTTTGCCAGGTATAATTTTAAATAGACTAAATGGGCTGTCTTAAATGAGCTACAATGTGCTTAATTGTAGCTCATTTATATAACACTGTGTATAACACTTGATTCAGAAGGGATTTGAATTTTAGCTTTAAGCACCACTATGAATAGGCCTGTATGAGCAAGCAAACATCATTGCAACTGCTGCATTGCGTCCGTGGCCAGAAGTGATTTCTAACTCAAGGCAAAAACTGCAGTGTGTTAATTGGGGGTGTTATTTCCATGACCTCTTACCATTCGCTCATAGTGGCACACACAGAGAGGTGTGGTGAGGAAAACATCAGAGATCACTCTGTCTTAACTGAAGTAGTTACTTTATTGCAGGGTGTCGAACTCCAGGCCTCGAGGGCCGGAGTCCTGCAGGTTTTAGATAACACACTGGGTCGACACACCTGAATCAAATAATTAGTTCATTACCAGGCCTCCGGAGAACTTCAAGACATGTTGAGGAGGTGATTTAGCCATTTGAATCAGCTGTGTTAGATCAAGGACACATCTAAAACCTGCAGCACACGCCTGGAGTTCGACACCTGTGCTTTAGGCTACGTCCACACGTACATGGGTATTTTTGAAAACGCAGATTTTTCTATGCGTTTGCACCTTTCGTCCACATGTAAACGGCGTTTTTGGTCACTGAAAATGGAGATTTCTAAAAACTCCAGCCAGGGTGGATATTTTCTAAAACTCCGTTTTTGCATTTATGTGTGGACGAGAAAAAGGAGAAAACGCAGCGTCAAAGTTGTGCGCCTTTTTTGACGTCACACTGTGCGCCACGTTATTGTTTCGGTGAAATGAATTTCTACAATACTGTTACTGTTAATTGTCTCTGCAGTGTTTAAATGCTTACATATACACACACAGTTACTGTCCCTCCACACATACGACTTGGTTCTGCTTCTATGCCCCAGCTTTGTTTACTTTTTCCCACCGAGGCTTCTAGACTTCTGATTGGCCAACATTTCTACACGGTTAGGAATATAGCGCCACCTGCTGCTTTGGCATGTTCCTAGCAGCGTTTTCCTTCATTTCTGCCTTTACATGTGGACGGGATTATTTTTTAAAACAAAAACGGAAAATCTCCGTTTTCAAAAATACCCGTGTACGTGTGGACGTAGCCTTATTGTCTCTTGCCAATCTCTTGTACATGACAGCAACTTCCCAAAATGGCTCCCCATCCATTTACTGCCAGCTTTAAATACTCTGAGACCACGCCTTCTCAATTCAGACTGGCTTATAAAAGAGCTGCAACCGCAGCGGGCCTCCTTTTTTTTTTTTACAGGGAAAACAATGACCACCATGGAACCTGCGAACACATTCCTACATTAGTGTTTCCCAACAAAGTGTAAGGACACTTTAACATGTTATTGCAATGAATTCACTAACTCAATGACCTTTTTCTGATGCTGCTCATGTGTGATGCTTTTGCCCAACATTCAGGAGAAGGAACATGCTCACTCTTTATATGCACAGGTCTTCTGTTCAAGTGTCTAAACCCTTTTTATCTAAAAGAAAGAGATTCTAAGTACCACAGTGACAGATAAACAATGTTTTTCACCAGCACAGCTTGTAGAAAAATGACCCAAATCCACCCCACTGCATTGCACACTCACAGATGTTGACTCACTGAAGCCTACTCAGGTGAACAATTTAAATATGCAAACACAGTAATTGAAACGCCTGTCACTGAGGAATGTGTTTCTTAATTAATCATTTAATGCTCGTGTCACCTGCCCCACGGGGCATGCTTTATCTTTGAGAGAGAAGGTGTATGAGGAATGGTCCTACTGCACATGCAATATCAAAGCAGGCTGTCTTCGTGATACAGAGTCAAGGCGCTTAAATTATTCAAAAATAGCAGGAGGGGAGGGCTTCTCTAAGGTCTCCCACTGTGCAAGCTCTGTAAAATCACTTAAAAGTGGAACAACACAACAGGCGCAAGCCAGAAGAAAAGGATTAAAAAAAGAGACTAGTCTAATGCAGCATCCATGCAGATATTTGACTTCAGTCCTGACCAAGGTAACCATTATAATCTTGGTAAGGTATTTTTCTTGAGCTGAAGCTTGGGTAATTGAGAGTAACATTATTCTGACTGTTAATATTTTAAAAAGCTTAATGTGAGGCCCAGAAATTATTTGTGTGTTAAACAGTGCCAGCAGAGGATAACTAAAAAGAATAAAATAATGTGTTATCCAGCAATATCTTCCAAATGACTGCACTTAAATGCAAATGATTGTATATCATAGAGCAGGGGTCGGCAACCTGCAGCTCCGCCTGGTTTGGGAAAATAAATTAGAAGTATTTAGCTGAAGTGTATTTTATTTGTGTTTAGTTCTTTTTTTAATGTGTAGTTCTAAACTGGAAACTTATTGTGATATTGAAATATAAAAATAAAATTATATTCTATTATTTTTTTCAGCGCTCAAAATAAGCGTCACACTCGCGGAAGCCGGTGTAGCCGCCGAAACGCCGTGTGTTTATCGAGACTTCCAACCCCAGGTAGGCCAATTATGGATGTTTAGATCCACATTATGTCAGCAGCTGTTCTCCAGCGTGAACTAAGTTAAAAACAAACACCGCTCACGCTTCACAGATGACAGCTTACAGTCCTGCGTAAAGATGAAAGTGACTTCGTACAGTCCCGATTTGCAGACGCTGTGCGCAGAGGTTCAGGAGCAGAAGTCCCATTGTAAATATATCACGCAGACCTGACGATGTTTGCATGAACATGAACACTTTTCACACACGGTTGCTGTACGCATACAGCCGGCTGTAGTTTTGCAGCTCACAGCCCGACAACACAACAGCAGAGAGAGCACAGACATTAAGGCGGCGAGGCGTGATTGCGTTGCTGCTCAGGTGCGTCCGCCTCCCCTGCAGCAGCGCTGCAGACCACGCCCCACCACACACATTAACCAGGTAAAATACATATTCATTATTTTTTGCAAATATCTATTTTTCATTTTTTAGCAGCATAGTGCTTTTTTTTCCCAATTATTTTTTAAAAGCCAGGTCAAGGCTCCAAAAGCCCAAAGGCAATATAAGGGGGCGGCTCACAACAGTTTTTGTTTGCTGGATCATTTTAGTTCATGTTGGGTGTCTTTCCTTTTGTTATATTTCTTTAAGAGTTCAAAATGTGTTAATTACATAAATAAAATGTTATTTTCTCTGTAGCACTTTATGGATTTCATAAGCAACACACTTTAGTTGTTCACACAAAGCATAATGGTAAAAAGCAATACATACAGTGTTATCTATTTTAGATGTCAAAAAGTATTTGCAGCTCCCAGTGTTTTCTTTTACGTGGAAACCGGGTCTCTTTGGGTGTTAAAGGTTGCTGACCCCTGTCATAGAGGGTTGTAAGTAACAGTTTCTCTTTGAGGCATTACATTAAAACTGCTTAAATGATAAATGTTAGCAAAAGATCAAAGACATTCAAAGGATGCATACATAGAGGTGAGTAAGTGGCAGAAATTGTTCACATTATGTTAAAGATGTGGAGAAAGAGAACTCTAAATGCTGTGTAATGGTTAAGCAAGCATTTTTAATGAATGGCATAGCTTTAAGCTACAAGCTAAACCAACCAAATTTCACACTTTTACTTTTTAGTGTCACTTTCACTCAGGTGGTTTTGAGTTCAGCAAGAAAGCTTTGTGAATGGTTTATCATACGGATGTTACTGAAGGGATGCCTGCTGAGGAACTTCATATTTGAATAAAGCCTTTGGCAAAAAGTGTCAATTTCCAGGAAACCCAGCCCTGATATTTATCTCATTAAAGTTGCCTGGATGTAGAGAGGACAGGGCTTTCCAAGTGTGCTTCAGGCTATGCTTTATTCACATCGCTGTGACCTTGAGACTCGGAAGTCCATTAAATTGTGATTAGTTTTGATGTTATTCTGCTGACTCAACCAGATATGTGTACTTATATCCCTCGCAGAGGGGAAGTCTCAAAAATTCAATTCAGGTTTTTTATTGTATCAACATTAATATAAAAACCTGCCTAATGCAGAGGAAGGGATAGTAGTATATTCTCAGGGTGATACTTCAATCAGTGGCCTCACAGGCTCATTGCTTGTGTGACCCTGATGCACACAGACCTCTGGTTCTGTTGCTCAATACACCAGTCACTCCAGGTTACAACAACTCCTGCCCAGACTCATGATTTGAGTGGAAGACCAAGTGGAAGCTTCAATCAGGCATTAATGCTAACATAAACTGATTTCTAAACTGGGACAGGCTGAAAACCGAATGACAGGGTGGAATGATTTTAAATTGCTGTCTGTATCCGCTAAAATTGTGCAGTCGTATTTACAAAATCTTCTTTTTAATCAGAAAAGAGGCCAGTATTTTATCTGTGCTATATGCATACGCAGTGATATGTAGTAATGCACAAAGCAATTTCCACAGCTTCTTCACATCACCTCATCCTCACATGATCAAACAAACATGTCTAACCACACCGGAGAGACCTCTGAATGCCACAACACTCTGATAACATTGACCCCGTCTTCATAGAGTTGGGCCCCTGTAAGTCCAGCTGTGAAACCTCCATGTGAGTAAACGGTGCGCCCAGCTGACAGACCAAACTCCCTGCAAGGTTGGAACTGGGCAATGTGTGATGTGCATTCCAATCTTCCGTGCTGGAGACGTGGCGACTTCGTGGGGGTCGAAAACTTCAGCCTGAGGATTTGTGGGTGCCTGAAGACCCCATCTAAAGGTCTCTGATTGCTAACATCAGAGGAAGAGGAGGAGACACCTTAGAGTGTTTCCCCTTTTGACATCTATCTATCTATCTATCTATCTATCTATCTATCTATCTATCTATCTATCTGCATACACACATATACAAGAAATGTTTTTACATGCACTCTCAGGTGATTGCATCATTGCTTTATTTTTGTTTTACTTTTTCGGATATATCATTGTCATTAATTTTTAAACAATGATAATTGGGAAATGAAAATGATATTTTGATTCATGATAAGCAGCACCACAGTCTATTCCAAGTTTAAAAAAGAAAAAAAGATAACTTTAAGAAAAAGGGAGTAAATATTGAAAAGTTAGAATAATGCATGATGGCCATTCTTCTTTTTGCATAATAATGATCTTCACCTTTTGAAAAAATAATGCATCCTACGGTATAGATCCTGTGCAGATTGCAGTAGGGGCAGTTAAAATATTAAGAAGCCACTAATGAGTGGTGAGTAAGAGAGAGACAGGGAGGGAAAGACATGTAGAAGTTGAAGACACTGGCTAAATCTAAAATGATGTGTGTGTGTGTGTGTGTGTGACAGAGGGATTGAGACACAGGGAGCACACTAAGGAAAGACAAACCTATGCTTATTCACTGATTATAACACACCCTAAGTCTCCAGTAAAAGGAAATATATGAACGAAGAAAGCCTGTGTGGACTCTTTAACAGAAAAATTTCATCACTGAATCAGGGTTGCTACAATTATGTCACAAATCCTCAGATCTCCCACTGACACAAACGTAAATAAAACTCTACAAGTCAATAGAGATATCAACAATCGTGCATGGGGTTTTAAAAGGGCCGTTGTTTTTGCACAAAAAAAAAAAAAATCAAAATTCATGGCAGTTTCAATCAAAGTCATTATTTGTTTTCCCTTTTTGTGTACAGAGCCTGATGCTTTTCCTGCTCTTTTCCTCCTGCCTGGTACCACTATTTTTAGCATACATATATCTACCAAAATATCTACTATTTCCCCTTTGCACATATCCAAACCACCTCAACCTTGCCAATCAATCAACCTGAGCTCTCCCTCTGATAAACTCATTTCTAATGCGGTCCCTCCTGCCCACTCGAAACAAAATCGTTAATATCATCAACTCTGTCACCTCCGGCTTGGCCCCCTGTCTTTTTGTCAATGCCACTGTCTGCAAACTATACATCATAGCAGTTTTCGCTCCTATCTGGTAAATCTTCCCTTTGGCTCTTGTTGCCATCCTTCTTTCACAAATCACCCGTGCCACTCACTTTCATATACTCCCCTTGTCTGCATTCCATCTGAGGCTCCTTGGACACTGTAAATTGCTTTGAATGGTTGACCCCAGGTATTTAAACTCACCTAGCTTCACTGCCGCTGCTCCTTGCAATTTCACCTTTCCGCCTGTCTTCCTCTCAATCACACACACAGTCTGTCTGGCTTTTACTGACTTCCTTTCTCTAGTGAATACCTTCACCTTTCTAGGGAGCGGGTACTCTCTTCTACCCGCTCCCTACTTAAGCAATTTTGTCTATGAACCTCACAGTCCATGAAGACATTTGCCTGGCCTCACCTTTACCCTGTGCATTACCACCAAAAACAAGATGGGGCTCAGAACTGATCCCCGATGTAATCCCACCCACAATTTGACATAATCTGTGACTAATACTGCACACCTAACAAGTATCTCACTGCTACACTTGACACATTCTTTCCATTTTGATCTAAGTCCTTTTCTCCTTCCTTAGTGTCCAGCTCTCTCATATAGCTCACTACTTCTTTGCTGTTTGCCTACTCAAAGAACTCCTGTCTACTTTCTTCATCTCCCTGGCTAATACCCCCATTTCTTTGCCAACCTCTGTCCTTGAATTTTCCCCTGCACTTCCTCATTTCACCAACAAGTCTCTTTGTCTTCTTTCCTCTGTTCACTGAATAAACCAAATACCTTCTTGACATTTTCTCTCACCACTTTTTCTGCACTTTCCTAGTCACGAGGTAACTTTTTGCTGCAACCCAGAACCAAGAACTTCCACCATTTTTGGCTGTGCCTTCACTCGCTTCCTCTTCTTCATCGTCCAAGACTACCATCCAATGCTGCTAAGCTATTTTCTCTCCTGACACCACTTTTCAGTTTCCTGTCTCTTTTAGATTGCGCCGTCTGCATCTGTGGACACCCTCATATGTTGGTACTCTTATACGTCATCCTGTATTTGTCATGAAACTGTGTGTGGCAGGCAGGATTGGCCCCAATTGCAGACTCACAGACAGTAAAGTCAAAATAAGCTTTAATGCTGGACACAAGGAAAAAGCTATCTAAACTGAGGATACAAAATAAAGTAGGCAGGCTGGCAGGCAGAGCATAGAGCAGGAATGTGGGGGAATGTAGTGGCGACAAGCATAGGAAGACACAGACACTAAATACAAGAGGGAAACACATCAAAGAGGAAACTGCTGGGAAACACAGCTGGCACTAATTACACTGACGAGACGGGGAAGAGCAAAACAAAACATGTCGAGAGACTTTCAAAGTAAAACAGGAAGTATACAGAGACTAACTAGGTGAACAGACAGATGCACATGAAGACAAGACTGGCCTAATAGGGGAGGGAATCACAAAGGCAAACCAAGACTAGAAATATAGAATAAACTCAAGAGTATAATCATACTGTTCTAAGAAATATAAAATACACAAAGTACCTAATAAATAAACAGGACTCAAAGAACCAAAAGACAAGAAACTCAAAATGCTGGGTCAAAATGATCAAGAACCGTGACAGTATTCTTCTGTCTTTGTGAAGCCATTTCCAACCTTGTTGCAAAATCCACTACCATCTGTCCTTCTACATTGCTCTTCTTAGGTGTTACCTACCCTACATCTTCTCATCTCATCTGTTCCCTTATCTGTTGCTTTGAAGTCTATTGCTATTATCACTCTTTCCCCTCTGGGAATTCTCCCTACAACTTCATGTTATTTACTACAAAATTCATATTTCTTCAAATTAAAATTCAGCTGACATCTATTTTGTGAGGCATACACAGACAACATTCAGCATCATCTTCAAACTCATTTCTGACACAACACCATTCACATACTTTTTCTTCAAGAATACTCCTGCTCTATTTCGCTGCCTATCTACAACATGGTAGAACAGCTTGAATCAATCTGAAGTGCTCCTGGGCTTCCACCTTGTCCCTTGCACATACATAGTAGGGGTGCAACAATACACAAAATTCACGGTTCGGTTCGGTTTGATACTTTGGTGTCACGGTTCGATATTTTTTCGATACAAAAAATGTTCATGCTTTTTTAATTTGTCATTTATTAAAATTATAAATATATATTTTAACTCAAAAGTACAGTTTTTAAATTTAATGTTGCTGAAACAACAAAATAATTTAAAAAAATTCTATCTGATTGAGGAATCACTCATCTTTGGAAAAGAGAGTTTATTAAAGAGAAATGTCTCTTTCCAAAATAAAAGCTATACTATACGCTTCTTCTGGGCTATATTCTCAGCAGCATATTAAACATATCAGGTCCCCATAAGGAGAATCATGTGCTAACGGCTGTCTAAATGACTCGGGTAAAGTTTGTAGCATGCGTGCTTGTTGTTTTTGTCTGCTTCCACTTGTCTTTGCACTAGGATGATCTCGGTGTAAATGTGTAGTCATATTCATTGTGTTCCCACTAGTGCTGTCAGCGTTAATCTCGTTAAAATAACATTAACGCCACAACACTGCAAATGTCCGTTAACGAGCTACCGCGGATTGCCCCGTGCAACGAGCTAACTGCGCTAACGCAGTAGTGCCCACCATGTAATTGAGCATTGCGGCACATCCAACATACTGTTTTACTTTTGTCCATGACACGCTTACCTTCAGGGTCATACGTCACATGAAGACCAAAATAGTTCCAAATGCCAGATCTGAATGAGGGTGGGGGAGGTTCAATTTGCCATGTTGCAACGAGCTTAGCTTCTGTCTCGCTAGCTTGCCCTGCGCTCAGTGAATCTGTGTTCGACTACTCCGCCTAGGCTGCACTGTCGAGCGCAGATCCACTGAGCGCTCAACACAGACAGCATCATCAGAAGGAAAGTTGATAAAAAAAATTACAAATTTTGTATTGTTCGATACATATGCGTACCGAACCGAAAGCACTGTATCAAACGGTTCAATATATACATAATATACGAAGATCGTTGCACCCCTAATACATAGTCTATCTACATTCCTTCTTTCCATTATGTCAGACAAATATCTCGCTTTACTAGTCATAGCTCCTACATTTAAAGCCCCAACTGTTGAAGTTCAGGGTCTGGCTGGGGTCAGCATTCACTCATCTTTATCATCACTTCCGGGATAGCTCAATGTTAGCGTGCTGTCTGTGCAGAAGCTTGGAAAGAGCCATTGTATTAGGAGCATAGGAGTAGTTGTTTCTGTCTTGGGCACAGTTTGCACTTTACCTCACTCTTGTCCTTTTGTGCAATAAAAATAATATCCATATCCACGCTGTAGACTGCATCACTATTTTTCTCCTCCAGCACACAAAGTGAAATCAGCTGATTGAGCACATGTGCAACTTGAACTGATGAGTGGAATTGATACGAAAGCAGACTAACATTCCCAAGGAATTGAACTACTGGGAACCAGTTCTCTACAAGAACAGGTTCAAGGTCAAGGTAACTTTATTTATACCCATAGGCAGTGTTGGGAAGGTTACTTTTAAAATGTATTCCATTACAGATTACAGAATACATGCCCCAAAATGTATTCTGTAACGTATTCCGTTACGTTACTCAATGAGAGTAACGTATTCTGAATACTTTGGATTACTTAATATATTATCATGCTGTTTACAACTACATGAATGTACTTGCTGTGATTTATTACTGTTACTGAAGGTCCGCGGCTCCGAACCGTAGTAAAGGGACCTCTGGCTAATACGGTGGGTTCTGTGTCGGGCTCATAGCCGAAAACTAGCTTTACTTTGTTGTCTGGGTCACTTTGCTTGCGAGAGACAGAGAGAGGCGTTGAAAGGCTGCTCCAACGGAACTTATTGTTTTTGGAGGAAAACACGAACACGGTGTACAGTCGAGTCTTAATAGCTTACTTACAACTGGGCTCGTCAGGCTCTCTTCTTGGCTGCAGTGGTTATTATTATATTTACATGCTTCCAGCTCCCGTTTTTGCTCGATGACAGCTCGTACTTTTCCTTTTTCTCCCTCCCTCGCTCACAGACACATAACGGGTATGGCAGTCCATTCTCCCTGCAGCACGGACTACACTGCCCATGATGCTACATTCTTTAGAGCTATACCTGTAGCATTCTGCCTATTAGCTTAGCACAACAACAACAAAAAGGCCTCTCTCACCCAGGAAACACGCAGAGCGAGAGCGTCACCCTGTAACCATGGCAACCGTAACGCTGCCGCCTGGAACAACAGAACGTAGCTGTCAAACAAAACCCAAACAGTCCAGACCCGCCACAATATGAAACAGGGAAGTACCGCCGTGTAATCCATTTATTTCAACAAAGTAACTGTATTCTAAATACCACCTTTTAAACGGTAAGTGTAACGGAATACAGTTACTCATATTTTGTATTTTAAATACGTAACGGCGGTACATGTATTCCGTTACTCCCCAACACTGCCCATAGACAAGGTAAATTTGCTTTACAGAAAAAAATGACAGCATTTGGCATCCCTTTAAAAACACACACCTAGTAAAGATATAAATCTCACTGTGGCACATATATAGTAATTTTAATATTTCGAATCAAAAACAGTTCTTATTTAATTCAGGGACAGCAACGGGGACAAAGCTATTTTTATAACGCTTTGTCCTGCATCTCGGAAATAGAAACCTCCGTCCTGAGGGAAGAAGCTGAAATTCACCCCTTAGAGGATGGGAACCATTTTTAAGGATTGATAAAGCCATCCTCTGTACCTGCTTAGAGTACAGGGAGGCTAAACAAGACTGTGGCTCACCTATCAGACGACTGGACCATCTCACTATCTGATTTAGAGTTTTTCTCTGTGACAGAGGTCTGACCAAACCATGCCACCAAACAAAAGGATAAAACAGACTCAATGAAAGAACGATAAAACAAAGTTAAAATTTTTTGGTCAATGTGGAAATGAGCAAGTTTCCTAAGACAATAAAGGTGCTGGTGACCCTTTTTACAAACTGATTTGCAATTTTGATCAAAGTGCAGTTTTTCATTGATTATGGTCCCAAGATATTAATTCCCATCCTTACAGCTGAGAGATATAATCTCAATTGAATTCAATTCTATTATATTTATATCGCACCAAATCACAACAACAGTCGCCTCAAGGCGCTTTATATTGCACAGTAGATCGTACAATAATAGTTACAGAGAAAAACCCAACAATCATATGACCCTCTACGAGCAAGCACTTTGGCGACAGTGGGAAGGAAAAACTCCCTTTTAACAGGAAGAAACCTCCAGCAGAACCAGGCTCAGGGAGGGGCGGGGCCATCTGCTGCGACCGGTTGGGGTGAGAGAAGGAAGACAGGATAAAGACATGCTGTGGAAGAGAGACAGAGATTAATAGCAGGTATGATTCAATGCAGAGAGGTCTATTATCTCTCCACCCGGGGCCTCTTTCCAGTAGAATATGACCAGAATATCTCACCTAGAAGGCGTGTAGGAGGCATCTTGGTAGGATTGTCAACTGGGTCCTTTCATACAAACAACTTAGCAAAAATATGATATCAATATCTTATCTGCATCTGGTCTTGGCCATGGACATAGGATGAACTGGAGCTACACACAGTGTTATGGTTTTAAGGGTTTGGCCAATTATTGTAATAGAGAAATGTAGGAAAAACAAACACACAAAAAACATTAGGAATACTTGACAAGAAGAGGACTCAAATTCAAGTCTCAGTCTGTTCTATTTACGTGTCAGTTCTACAACAACAACTCCAATATAGCAGTGCTGCTGCAAAGTAGATGTCTGGGATACGTCGAGCCGATCATCTTACAAGTCAACTATTTGAAAATGAATTTTGTGTCTGAAGTGCAGCGTTGTGTGTCGGAACAGCAAAGTGATTCACAACAGTCTATGGCTGGAAGCACAGGAGCATTTAGCAGCAGCTCAGTGAAATGTATGGCTGGCTATACAAATGAGGTTTCTCTCTGAAATGTCATATTTTCATTGTGGCTTTCATTTACCTGTTCTTATGCGCATAATAAAGGAATCCCTGAAAGAAAACATTATTACTCAGTTGACAGCGGAAAAAGCTGAATGATATGAAGATGGTCTTTCATTCTCTTCTCTGTTGTACAATCTTATTGTGCAATAATTTCATTGTGCAAGTCAAAATACAATTAGGGTTAATGGACTGGGGCATTATGTAGGACTTTTCTGGTCTTAGTGACCATAAGTCAGCCGACATTCATACATTTCTCTGTTATTTACACTTTAGACATTTTACCTGCCTCTCATCTATAGGCAGTTTAGACAATGTAGCTAAAATAAAAGAAAGAATGAAAATATTGAAATAGAAAGATTACAAGAAATCAATATATATATATGCATACACCTATGTACATGCATATACAAGGCATATATGTACACACACACACACTATTCTATTTGAAGAAGAAGAAATCCAAAGAATGCTGAGGAAACCTTTGGAGACACAGGGAGAGCATGTAAGCTCTGAAAGACTCACAAAGGAAGACCCAAGTCAGTATTCTTTCCTGCATATAGGTACTAAACGTATCTAGATTAACACATATTGGAAGCTTTCATCTTTTTGTATTGAATGAATTTTACATCATTTAATGGTAAAGATGAACTACCATATTATTTATGGTTTGTATGGTTTGTAGAACATGCTGTTGTTTTTCTGAGAAAGTACTCAGATGCCAGTGCCAGTTAATATATTCTTTATTTTTTCAAATGCATGACAGATATAATGTTCTGCATGATGGCAGGTAGAGGGAGGTTCTTGTTCCTGCTGCTGGGGAGGAAAAGAAAACATGAATCCATGGAGTCGTCTCAATTGGGATGTAGATCCTGTTCATTTTCAGAGCATTCCTACTTGTTTGGCATTCGGGACACTCCATGATCTTGAAAGAAATTAAGAACGAATATGAAGAAGCATTCAAGTGTTATGATATCAAATTACAATAGAGTAAGATAACACACATATTTATATGAAGCTTACCGATTTTTGAATGTCACTTTCTATTCCAGTCAAGTAGCATCTGAAAGCAACCACATCCATTGTTTTGTCCATGCCACATGCTCACTGGTAAGGAAACATACATAAAATGTAATTTGCCTTTGCTGGGGATGTGACTACTTTTGCAACATGGTCACCCTGCTTCAGTCTGCAGCATATGTAGTGTAGCTGCCCATCTGAGCAAAAAACATTTAATAATAGGGTAAATCAGCACAAATGATGTATAGGTTGTAGGAAAAACAACACTTACTTTTAATTATGTAATTCTCACACCTTCGTTTTATAATGAAAAGGTCCTGAGATGTGAACCCAAATGGGTAGGCATTATGCATTATAAGGCAGGGGTACGGGACCAGGACGAAGACTTTATGATTTTTAAAACATTTTTTGATCAAAATAATTCCCTTTCCTACCACTAACAAACGGAACCACTATGACCTACAACTATGGACTACTTCGACAAGTGACCTGAGTCATATTTGTTCCTAACCAAAGTGTTGCCACTCTGTCAATTGAGATGCTCTGCTATGTTAGAGGAAGTCTGCCACAGGCTGGGCATAAGAAGCCCTGAGAGGAAGAATGGCCTTTCCTTTAAACCAATGAGCTAGTGAGTTTGACCTTACACTGTGCTAGAGATCCTGTTGAATGCTGTTTTAAGGGTGCATCTAATCCAGTGGAATAAGCTGCCACCCAGCACGTGAAAGACTTGACAGCTAATTACTTGGGTGGAGGTAGAATAATGTCTAAGGACTGGCTGGATCTGATTTTCATTTCTGTACGTTTGTTATTGAGTTAAAGGAATTGTGTTTACTGTGTCTGTTGTGATTGTAGTATTTTTACAGTGAAAGCCACACTGTTTCTTATACAGCCAACAGTTGTTGGCCTGTAAAAGAGATGTTGCAGCACGAGTGAAATAATGTGTGGAATTAGTGACTTTCTAGGAAGAAATTGTGTCACTCAAGCAGGGGTAAGCAATATCCCCCTGAGATCTGACCAATGAACAAACTACATCAATGCTATTGTACCCCTTGTTTCTGGTTGTTCTTGTGCTCTGGTCAAATTAAATGTGACCAAAAATAAATGCGAGTACACTAAATAAGGTTACACTAACGAATACCTCTCTATGTAGACTGTACAGAGAGTAGTATATTGTAGGCACAGCTGCGCTAAGCGATGCAGATATCAGTAGAAAGGTGCTAAACCAGCGCAGCCTGCCACTCTCTGCCAGTTCCTCATGCTACAGTTGGTGGTAACTCAGCCCACTTGTGTTATACGCTCCTGCTCATCTGTCTCTTTATTGTTTTTTGTTTGTTTTTTTCCAAAAAAGTTTTCCTCAGATATTTTTATTAAATTTTCTGCATCCATTTTTACAAAAGACAAATTGAACAATATGCCGTTTTCTTTTTGAAGAACATAAAACAATATGAAACATACACTCCCACCTCATAATTATAGGAGTACCTGTGGGTGTAGAAAAAGAAAAGAAGAAAGGATCCAATCTAATAATACGAATAGTAAACCCTGGAGTACAAGATAACAGTTCCTGAGTGTACAAGAGAGATGTGGAGAGTTTCAGAACCCACACCCCCACACAGACACAGAAAAAACAAAACAAACAAACCAAGAAAAAAAAAACAAAAAAAAAAACACAAACACAAACATAGTGAGTGGTCAGCTTAGTTGTAGAGATAAGTCAAATCTGTAAGAGAAAAGAAATATGTATAAAGTAGGTAAGTAAATGCCATCATAAAGCGCAGGCACAATAGAGTCCATATACTTAAACATAAGATAAAGTAAAATAGAATAAAGTCTGAGCTGGCTAATTGGGAGCGTTGCGGGACCGCAAAGTCTGAACATGGTCAGAAAAGGGTTGCCAGATCTTCAAAAATTTGGCCATAGACCCACGCGGGGTGAATTTAATCTTTTTGAGTTTGCTTAAATGCAAAGCATCTCTGATCCAGATTTCCCAGGATGGGGGATGGGGGCGTCTTTATTGTTGCCGTTCTGTTCAGTTTCATCAGATTCATCTCCTGCCGTGTAAGTCTTCAACACTGGTCCTGTATGATTCAACTACATCAGTCAGTTTACAAACCAAAGGTTTCATACTCACCTTGCTCTTAGCCTGCCCTCCTGCTCGTCGTTTCGTGTCTCTTCCCTCTAGACCTCCTGGAACCGGCCCATCACCTCTCACCTCTCACGTACTAACCCCCCTCAGGACACTCTCACGGCCACCCCCTTCTGTGCTAAGTAAGCACACCCCCACTGCAATACCAACCCACCTCTAGCCATTCTCTTGTTTTCCTGCCCAGTAACTTCTCTCTCTTCTGTTACAGAGATTCTGTTCTAGAGTTTGCATTTTTCTGTAAATAAACCTTGTGCATAGTTCACATGTACTGAGTCTGCTTTTGGGTCCAAACCGCAGGAACCTCTAGTCAGTGAAACAATTCTACTCAAATTCAACAAGCTAATTTTGATAAACCAAACATTTACAAAAAACATCATCTTTGACTATGAGAGGCTTTGACTTTGAATCGTCAAAAAAAATCCTCTTACTTACTTCATGGTAAATAACACACAATTGGCAAAACAAAGTGTGAAAGAATTCCAGATTAAAGTTTTTAGTACCGCATACAAGGGAAGAGATTTGACCTTCCATCAGGTTTTATTTAATGCTGTCAGAGAAAATACAATGTCCTCTTCAAGCAGCCAACTGCATTCAGTGTTTTAAATAGAGGCTGTGAAGGTTTGAGATCAGCAGTTTTTTTAAACACCAAACTGAGTTACTGCTGATATATAGTGACACCAGTTACACGGGTGATTAATCCTTTTGACTTTTTGTCTTTAACTTTATCAATAAAACATCTGCAGCTTTTAATGACAGTACATGATATGGTACTTAAGCCTCTGTACTTTTTTATCATTTAATTTTGGAGTTAATATAAAGGGTGAACATATAGGAAGATTTTTCTGTTGTCATTTGTTGGTGCTGAGGTCTGAATATGAGGGCAGCTCCTTTAATTACGAAGAGAAAATCATCACAAACTGTGAAATGTAAAGATCATCCCTTAAATCTGAAATAAAGCCAACTGTTCACTGTCCTCACACACTGATCTGAAGTTCTGCTCTTATATTTTTTTTAGTTCTACAGTTCTGCTGACAGCTGTTTGTTAAAGAACCAAAAAAAACCAAAACAAGACAAAGCCTTATATGAATGATCAGGACCTATACAGAGTTCAGGTGACAATTAAATTTTTTTTCTTTATTTCTCGACTCCATACTCCACTCCTGTCTCCGTTCCGCGGCATCACTAAAAAGGGCCCGAGACCTCATCAACGCGACCATCTTCACCTGCGCTCTAAGCCTGCCTGGCACTGCCTCTTGCGCCTGCTACATGGGTTTTGATTATCGATTTATCAATTAAAATCGATTCTAGCTTGGATAACGTGATATCGATTCATTAAAATCCTGAATCGATTTTTTAATATCATTTTATTTTGCCCAAATGCCAGAATCTCAAGTTAAATGGTAAATGGTAAATTCGCCTGTATTTGTATAGCGCTTTTACTAGTCCCTAAGGACCCCAAAGCGCTTTACACAACCAGTCATCCACCCATTCACACACACATTCACACACTGGTGATGGCAGCTACATTGTAGCCACAGCCACCCTGGGGTGCACTGACAGAGGCGAGGCTGCTGGACACTGGCGCCACCGGGCCCTCTGACCACCACCAATAGGTTAGACCTCACAAAATTTCAACAACCACCAAACAGCTAAAACAGTAAATGAGAACAGGTACGTGGATTCTGCACAAAGACGTAAACACAAAGCGCGGACCCGCCGACGGATCAGAATCAGTGAGATGTCGCCTTTCTCACCCGACGGCACGGACACAGTCGGGGCTGAAAGCGAGCAGTTCGCTGATTCTGATGTTTAGGCGGGTCCGCGCTTTGTGTTTATGTATTTTTTGCGCTGATACTGAGCTGCAGGTTTTATGCTCTCCAACCAAAATTCACTGAACCAGCAGCAAAAGAAGCAGCAAACTACACTTCACATAAACATTGTTTTTTTTACTGTTTTTTTTTTACTTTTACTGGTTTGCTTTCACCATGATAAAATCACACTTCATGCACAGCTCTCTCTCTCTCTCTCTCTCTCTCTCTCTCTCCCAGTATACTTCAAGAACAGTTTCCCATCTAAAAATCTGTTTTCTTCGTTATTCGCTTGTGCACAAGTCTACCGTTGTTTACAGCGCTTTCTTCCTTTTACTTACTTCGAAAAGGAGAGCCTCATTTCTGCTGTTCAATACTGAACAAATTTAAACTTTTTAAAATTATGCAAAATTGCAAAACGCTCAGCTGTGTCTCTAATAAAACCTCTGTAACTTTGCTCTACTTCACTTCAGCAGCATCAGGTATTGTTCATATGTTGATTAATGGTGTTCTTTTGTTTTTGATCTACTGCAGAATATTTTTGTAAAATCCCAGAAAATTCACCTTCATGTTTTTCTGTGTTTTATCCTCAGCTACTTTACAAAGGCATCTGCTGTGATGCTTACAGCTTTGATAAAGTCTCGCAAGTGTCAACTTTCTTTTTATAAATATAAAAATATGGAAATGTACTGATGCATGATCTGAATTATAATATTTCTGACTGTCTGAGGCAAAATTTCCCAGATTCAAATTGAATCGAATCAAATCGTGGATCGAATGGATTTGGGACCATGTGAATCTGAATCGAATGGATTCTAGAAATCAGTGTTTGAGCTGCTGCCCGAGTTTTTACGGTGGCCCCTAAAGACAAAGCACGTACAAACTCCAAAACACTTGCAAACTCCAAAACACGTACAAACTCCAAAACACATGCAAATTCCAAAACACAACGGAAGTGCTCCAGGACGCTAGGGGCAGTGTTAAGCTCGATTTGCAAAATAAACGACAAGTTTGTCTCATTTGCTGTGTCCCAATTCAGGGTCTGCACGCTTGAAGTACGCCCACTACGCGTACTACGTACGGTGCGTACTATAAGTACGAGAAGTGAGGAAGTGAGAGGCTTGTGAAATGGGACGGTCTAGCCTTTGTCGCGCTGTTCAGGTTGCCTAACAACCATGATACTAACCGCGAGAAACGCAAGATTGTGTGACATAAATGAAGGAGAAAAAAAATGTTTTGTTGGTCATTCATTTTTGTCATGACATCACTTTGATTAGTTGAGTATCTGAGGCTGAGACCACAGGACTGTAAAACATGATTGTTGGGCTTCATTTCTGTACCGAACAGTTATTTCAAGATTAGTTAGTAAATAACAATTAGCTCTTGTTGTTCATGAGACTAAAATCATCTCACTGTGGTAATGTAAATATAATATGGCCAATATTATAGTTATTGTCAGATTATTATGAGATATATATATATATATATATATATATATATATAAGGCTTTACAACTAAGTTAACGCTCAAAGTACAAACATCACTAATGTCACACAACTTTGCCGGCATGTGGCCAACAGTAATGTTTTAATGTTCTTCGTTATTAAACATTCGCACATAAATAAGTGACGTCATATTCAGTACTTACTTTTGACAGTTCACTCTTCACCGGACCACGCTTGATATTTGGGGAAATCGACGGCGCATTTGGAGTACGCATTTGAAGTACACTTCGAATTGGGACAGCCGTTGTCGCGTGGCGGTGACGTAATCACACTTAAAATGCGTACTTCAAGCATGCAGACTGTCAGCCTTTCTCAATATGCGTACTTGTGCGTACTTGCGTTCTCGTGTACTCGTGATACGTCATCAGTCGGAGACCAAGTACTGTTCCAATTCGAAGTACGCATCAAGCCGAGAACGCGAAAAAGTCCCGGATGTGTTCTTGCTCCGCCCGTTTTATCGAGCATGCATCGGTGGTGACTTGTGTGGACTTGGTACAGCTAAATATCCCAGAATGCATTTTGTCCAAAACTCAAACGCGGCAATGGCGGACGAGCGGGGCTAAAAACCTTTAAATATTACTCTTTCTGGGTCACAAAATAAACTTTTAAGTTAAAGCGAGAATGTAGCTGTGTAAACTTCAAATATCTGCTCGATTTATCAAGATATCATATATTTCCAAACGAGCTCCGACGTTTTCTGAGACGTCTGTGACCCGCCAGCTCCATAGCAGACAGTGAGGTCGAGGATTATTACAGCCGGCGAGAACAGCGGACTCCCGGCACATCGTTTTCAACCCCCCCGCGGTCTTTTCGCTACTCAGGTTAAACAAACCCCAAACCCCAGCAGCTGTCTATTGTATTGAGTGTCCACTAAAATAAAAATAAAAGCGTTCTAACATCTCACCTGCTTGTTTTATTAAGGTATGTACACGTATGTACATGTACACTATTTTTATTAATAGAGATTTCACTACTGAGGTTAAACATGATATATAAGTCACTTAGATCACTTCTAAATGTTAATGTTTGGCTTATTTCAGTGTTTTATTTGTTCCTGAGTAAACCGGTTTGGCTGTGATTAAAGTTAAGCTTCATAACATATTACTCACAGTTAAATTAAGAGGGGACGGCAGTAAAAACTCCGGACCTGTGACATCATCAAGAACGCTGGTGTTCCAATTGTACATATCGCAAGTCCGTGCTCGCGTTCTCGGCGAGTCCGTACTCCCGTGCGTTCTCGGCGAGTACGTACTCGCGTACTTGAGAATTGAGAAAGGGCCCCTGACCCTGGGATACAGCCCAAAATCCGGTCATTGGTACTTCCTGGTTTGTGTAGTTACTAGGTAACAAAAGCTCAACACTGCCCCTAGCGTCCTGGAGCACTTCCGTTGTGTTTTGGAATTTGTACGTGCTTTGTCTCTAGGGGCCACCGTAAGTTTTAGATAACATTTATTAATCCTTCACAGTATTTCTCTCAAATAATGTAAGCTGTATGCAGTACTGCACATATAACTTTATGAAAGTACCTCATCAAGAATAATTCAGACTGATTCTTTAACCTGAATACTTGAAACAAACTCAGTTAAAAAAAAAAACGTCAGTGCTAAAAAAAAAATGGGAAAAATTGAACATACGTTTTGACTTAAGATGCCAAATGTCTGTAGTTGATTTCAGTACATAAATATTATGCTTTGCTATTTTATTACCGTTTCTTTTATTTTGTGGTCATGTGTGGCTCTGTTTGTAGCAAACTGAAATATCAGCTAGAAACTGGAACTGATATTACAGGAAGTCAGTGAATAAAGAACATTTTTAACCCTCAGTAATTCATCTTACTTGTGTGGCATTTTGCCATTCACGAACGTAGATTCCCGAGGAGAGCTTCTTTGCTTTAATTTGATCCCAGTCCTTCCACTAACATGGAGGACGCGGGGTTTACTGCAGCTAGACACCAGGGGGCGATAGAGATGTTTTGTTTTTCATGTTGTTAGGTTGCTAACCTAATAAACAGATTACCTGCATATTGTAAACAGGGACTGAAGAATTTCCTTAGACAACATTATCCCCACATGCAACACAATTGGTTGTATGATCTAAAATTGTTGCATGTGTAATATGGGAAATAACACTTGTTTTTTAATTTCCTTTTTAAATAGCTGAGCTGAGAAGTCCTCCTTAAGATAAGCATTTGATATTTTTAATAACATAAGAGAAAAAAAGAAGCATATTCAATTCAATTTTATTTATACAGCACCAAATCACAACAGTAGGCACCTCCTAGCGCTTCATATTGTAAGGTAAACCCTACAATAACACATACAAGGTTCACATCATTTTTAACATATTTAAACATGTATCTTACCAGTGCAGAAAGTGAAAATATAGAGATATAAAAACAATAAGAGAAGCATAAAGCCATTCTGTGCTGCTTTAAAGGCCTTGGATGGCCCCTGAGAGACCTGAGCCATCTCTTGTCTATTCTCAGCCATCTCTTTCACTCTCCATTCAGGGAATGAACTTCTTACCCTCCTCCCTCTTTTATCCCCTCTATTTCCTGTTTCCATCTCAACCTCTGGTCCCAACAGACACCAGAAAGAAAAGGAAAGCAGGTAAAGGTGCTCTCTGCCTCTTACGCTTCCTGCCTACATATTTTATTGAATTTATTTTAGCTGTCTGGCCTTGGCTGTCCTACTAATTCCAAACGCTGCGACCAGAGGAGCAACCATTGTATCCACATGTGCAAGTCTGTGTTTATACATGCACACTAACACATTTGCATATCATGCTCATGTGTATTATCTGATACACACATACACATACACAAATTTCCCCCTCGCTGTTTGACTTGGGAGGAATGCTTTAAATCTGAAAACTGATTGGTCGGGGTTTAGTAGCTCAATAGGGCAGTATGTAGGCCTGCACACACCACCAATAGGGACAGTGGCGCTGACATAGCACTGACATTTCCACATGTTGTAACGAGCAGTGTTGGTCAAGTTACTTGAAAAAGGTAATCAGTAACTAATTACCGATTACTTCCCCAAAAAAGTAATCCCGTTACTTTACTGATTACTTATTTTCCAAAGTAATTAATTACTTAGTTACTTAGTTACTTTTTAAAAACACAATTTACAACCTGAATAGGTGATAAAGTGATAGATCTTTCAGCCAAATTCTACTTTTTCTGCATAATCCATCATACAAAATGTAATCAGATGGAAAAGTCTCTTTTTAAAACTTGTTTTGTTAGTTTTAATCTTTTAACTTTATGCATCAAGCAAAAATGTAATTATATGCAACATTCTCTGACTGGAAGAAATTTGTTTAACATTTAAACCTATTTTCTGCACATTCCAGCACATAAAATAATTTTTTTTTTTGTGTTTACACTCAGTCTTTCAAATAGATGCAAGTAAAACACAGCAGAAAATAAATAAAGTCAAAGACTAGCGGTCCTGTTGCTCTATTTTCACCTGTAAAGCAGGAGTCGGGCAGGCGGAGGTTTACCCTGGTGCAGGTGTGCCGCAGTGGTCAGTGGAAGGATACGGCAGCTTCTCTGTGAATTTCCCATTATGTTGTTGTGCAGTCGGTGCTAGCTTGGAAGTTTAGGGTTTTTTTCGCTTTAAAAAGAAGTTTTCTTCCCACGCACAACGGACACTAATGTTTTTGTCACTTTTTATGGAATCAAACTCAAAGTAAGGTCAGTACTTCCACGCTTTAAACGCTGCACGCTCATACTCTCTCTGCACTCGATATATGATCCATTGTTGATCTGCACACAGCTGTTGTCACGAACGTCGCACTTGCTTACGTCACTGTCATGAGACATTCTCGCAAAAAATCACGGTTTTAGTAACGCGGTAACGCAGCGTTCCTACGGAAAAGTAACGGTAATCTAATTACCGTTTTTGCAATAGTAATCCCTTACTTTACTCGTTACGTTACTGCCCATCTCTGGTAATGAGTAGGGACAGACCATGTTCAGTGTGTCGTGACACATGCACAATGGAAGAACACACCCACTTGTTGGTGCCAGAAGAGCCACTGAGAAATTATTGTTTTAGCTGACTCATCACAAGTCGATGGCTGGTCACCTGGAATAAAACTCTGGAGCGAATAATTGCCCGATTTTACTGGCCAGGAAACTGTTTTAGACTTAGAGCTTTTTATTGTCATTGTGCAGTTTCTTGCACAGTGAAATTGGGTAAGTGGAGAGCATAGAGCCGCTGTATCTGTGCGCACCACCATCGTGCATTTTTTTGCATGTTTGGATGTGCGCCGATGGTGTGCGTCCAGTGGTGTCAGCTGGTGAACCAGCCAATCATTCAAAAAGCGCCTTTATGCCCCTCACCATTAATGGAGGTCCCATTTGAGCGCATTGGCATGGACCTCATTTTATTGATGAGAAAAAGGAAGTCTTTAGTTCAGCTGTTCAGCAAACTGATCTTGACTTTGTTAATTAAACTTTGCAAAGCTGCCTTCAGTGTGTCCTGTACATGAGGTCATTTAGTACACCACAGCACAGTGAGTTTTTTGAGCTGATGAAGTTCAACCAAAACTGCAAACATGCAGCAGGAGACAGCAACTTGTTAAAATGTTATAAAAGGTACAATTAAAGATTTTCACCCTACAGGGTTGTCAATGATCCCAGGGTAAATGTCTAATTTGGTCAAAATTTTATAAGCCATTTCTGGAGAGACTGCAGTGGAAATGTTGTCACTTTTGGACTTTGCTACCTGCAGCTAAACATTTGCAGCTAAATCATTTATTTAAAAGCAGAAGCTGCAACTGATTGAGGGAATGTTTGTCTGAAAACTTCAACTGAACTCCAAGGGTACCATTGCTCCAGCTTACCATCTTTACCTGAGTGAATCAGTTTGTTGAACAATCTAAATGATTCAGAAACTTCTGTGACATCAGCTTAACTAAGGCTCATTACAAATTTCACAAAACACTGCTGAATACTTTTATTATTTTTTTATTAGTTATTTTTGTTTTTGTTGTTATTTTGATTTTAATAAAACAATTTTTTTTTAAAATTTAATTTATGTTACAAATAAATTAATAAAATAAAATTAATTAATAATAATATTAATAATAATAACAATAAAATTAGTGCTGTCAGCATTAACGTCATTAGTTAAAATGACATGTGTGAATGACTTAAAGTAGTGTGAAGCACTTTGGGGTCCTTAGGGACTGAGTAAAGCGCTACACAAATACAGGCCATTTACCATTTATATTATTATTAATTTATTAATTTATTTTATTTTATTAATTTATTTATTTGTTGTTCCCAGAGAGCAAGCCAAACACTGGTCCAGACAAGGACGATCTCTAGTAGTGGTGCACTACTAGTAGATTTTGTTTTAACCTCCTAGGACCTGGTGTCCACATATGTGGACATAATATTTTGGGTTGTCTAGACCAAAATGCAAAATTTTGCTCTTCAAAAACCTGATATCCACTTATGAGGGAGGACATTACACTTCCACTGTTCAATCGAAATTTAAAATGAACGTCGTCATATGTGGATCTCATTCTTTTGAGAAACAAAAAAGAAGATAGTCCGAATCTGATGTCTTTGTTTTTACATTCATCAGGTCCCAATCAACCCAAATGGCACAGAGAAATTAAAAATGCATGCCATGAAAGAGTTCAGGTCTTAGGAGGTTAAAAATGTCCCTGCTGATGAGACCAGTGAATGTGGGGCGACGGTGGCAAGAAAAAACTCCCTCCTGGAGGAAGAAATCTTGGGAGGAACCAGGCTCTCTGGTAGGACCCTTCCTCCTGAGGGCAATACTTACTAATACTTGTCCTCCAGTGTGCGATGGTGGGCTGGGACAACTGTTGTTCCTTCTCAGCATGATGGTGACCTTAACTTCCTTCCTTCCATTTCCTGTTTCAGAACTGAGAATGAAGACAAAACTGGTCAACAAGGTAACAGGACAATTAAAAATTCTCTCACTTCAGGATGAGATGCTGTGTCTTCTTACGTTTCTCTTGTAAAACAGGATGTAGGCCGAGTGCTGCTGTTCCTCACAAGCTGCAGATCCAGTTGTGTGGAGCACCTGTGCGTCATTATAGGTGAGCCAGCGATCTGATGTAGAGTGCTGACTCTCCTCAGGATGGACAGAATTACAGATGTAGTGTCCTGAAATCACATTAAGACAAATGAATCCAACTTCTGGAAGTCAACTGATTCAAGCAAACAGTGATTTTGACTTAGTGCTTCTTAGAACATCAAAAGCTTTTGTGTGTGAGTCCTTCACTCAAAAGTAGCAAGTTTTAATTTTCTGTTTGTAACAAGTCTGTTGTTTTACCTGACTCTGTGTCTCCATAATGGCTAATGATGCTGGCGAGACTGTAACAGCCACCACCCTGAGAAAGAACAAATCCAAAGAGTGTTAGTTTCGTAAAGTCTCACATCAGTGCCATAATTAAGCTGATTTCCTGAGGCTACGTCCACACTAATGTGTTTTTGTTTGCAAACACATCGTTTTCTCTCCGCTTTGACCTCCCGTCCACACTGAGACGGCGTTTTCCTCAAGGAAAAACACAGCATCTTGAAAACGTATACATTTCAAACCGGAGCTGTCCCGTCGCAGTGTGGACACTCGAAAACGCAGACTTTCTAAAACAATGACGCATTTTAGTTATGTGATGCAGTCATGTGAGCAATTAAACAAAGATAGCGGAGTGCATTATACAGCAGTTGTTTTGATTGCTCTCAATTTTGACAGCCCTAAAAAAGACGTGTACATGCTCCGGATAGCTTTTCTTCAAATCTTTTAATTCTCACTCGCTTTTGCGCAGGACTGGAACGTAAGCGTTTTCGGCCGTTTCAATGAGGACGCACAACTATTTGAAAATGACTGAAAACGCTCGTGTGGACGTAGAGTTTTCAAATCTATCAGGGTTAGTGTGGACGTAGCCTGAGACGTTCTGCAGTCTGTTTTTACCTGACTGGATGGCACCACCAAGTCCCTCTGCAGCCTGACGGGGTCATCAACCTTCTGAATCTTGTAGGTTTGTGTAAAGCCAAACCTCTTCAGATGCAAGATGAGAACTCTGGTAGAAAAGAAAACAAACAAGGTAGAAAATAAGAAGAATGAGTGTCAAACACAAACAGAAGATGGGAGAAAACGACTGCTCAAGTCTCGAAAAACTCTGATGTTTGATGCGCCACAGTTTGGAAACCTGGTCAGTCGATTCTGATGTGACCTTACTCACCTTGGCAGTGTATCAAAAGACGACTTCAGTTCTGAGGTCGTCCCTCCACAATCACAGCGAAATTCTATTTCTTGTTCCTGAACAACAGCACAGAGAAAACAGGCTTTATGGTAGAAAGAAATCTCAACATATGCACACACACATACACACAAACACTAACAAAAAAGGTGTGTTAAGATCGCTGATACTACAACTCTATTGGAATTTGTGATCTTACCTTCAAGTATGTCTCCAACATGTTTATAACAGACCCCTCTGGAACCAGGTCAAGAGACAAGCTGGTGAATTCCTCTTGCTGTGATGATTGGTGACTGCAGCTACACATTTCAGGAGTAACATAAAAAGTAAAGATCAGGTAGGTGGAAAAGAGGTATATGAAAATATTGCAACCAGCTCTGCGTTTCTGAAAGACGGGCTTACCTCTTGCATGTCCTCGTGTTTTCCATTTTAAAAATGTGATGGTCTTCTACTGGGCAGGTATAACTTTGGCCCAGGAGAGCTGCGTTCCTCTCCAGGTGAGGTGTGAGCCTTTTGACCTCATTGAGGAACAATGTTAGGAATTCATGAGCATCCTGAAAGAAAAGCAGAGAGATTTAAAACAGTACATCAAAATCAGAAGGTAAAGCAAAAAACGAAATGTCCAAATAGCTGACGCACTTTCTGTGCACTGCCGGTGTATTCAGGAGCTTGATTGCTGAATGCCTTCTTAAAAGATCTTAGGTGGTGACCTTTAAGGTCATAATCTGTTGACTGATGACAGTCCCTGACATCAATGAGCCTTCTGTAGAAAGGAAAGGGTAAACAGACGTTTCTGCTGTTAGATCTCTTTGTTCTTCAGGTTTTTGAAGAAAGTAGAAGGTTGACGTAGCGCACCTTAAGAGCTGAGCTTCTGGGTCTGCGCTCCACAAAACCTCCTGACGTCTGATGTCTCTAATGAACTCCTCAATGTTGAGGAGGCTCTGCAGGCAGGAGTTCATGTAGCAGGTGTTTCCGATGTTTGGAAACCTGACACACACACACAACGTTTACAGTATCAGTTAGAGATGGACCGATCCGATATTACGTATCGGTATCGGTCCGATACTGACGTAAATTACTGGATCGGATATCGGAGAGAAATAAAAAAATGTAATCCGATCCATTAAATATCAAAAAAGCACCTCACAAAACTTGCGACACTACGTAACCCGGCTCATAACCGTAGCATGTCGCAGCAGTGTGCGTCACTAATAGAGCGGCTGTGTGGAGCTTTGCTACCAAACCAGCATTTCATCTCCGAGGAAACAACCAATACCTGGAGCGACTGCCTCTCTCTCTCTCTCTCTCTCCTGCTGCTACTTCAATCGTGAAACTGCTTAATGATCAGCTGATCGGCTTTTCTGTCGCGAGTCTGTCTCTCTCGTTTGTTTATCGCCCACTTCGCGCCAGAAAGAGGAAACCAGCGGCTGAACACCAGCAGCACTATTAAGCTTGATAAGCTGTTGTTAGAATTTATTTAATATTACTTTCTACACCAGGATCTTTTTCTACACAGCTGACGTAACTGTGCAGGGGCGGATCTAGCAAAGTTTAGCCAGGGGGGCCGATAGGGCATGAACAGGGAAAAGGGGGCACAAAGACATACTTTTCTTTCTTATTCTCATTTAAAATGTCGAGCTTTTAATAAATAATTATCTGACTCTTACACCCAAAGTTTTAATCTGATGTAAAATATATAAATGTCCATTACTGTATATAGTAACTGTTAAGTCTAATATACCCTAGTAAGCTATACTACTTTTAACTTTGGGAAAGTACCATCTGTGCAGTCTGCAGTTCTGTTGAAGGAAGATGTTGAATCTATTTAATTTCTGTGCATTTTTTTCCCACACTGCATCAAATTAAAGTTGATTACGTCGATTAAGCATCATGAGGTGGGGGGGAGGGGGGTGGTGGTTCCCTATTTTTTTATTTTTTTTTATTTTTTTTTGCTGGGAGTTTGCAACCCTATTGGTTAGGTTGCTTAATATTTCTGCTAAGTACTCTTTAAAATACCAGAATAGGGAGGATGGAGCAGGTTTAAGTTTATTAGATTGATCAGTGTTGCTGATCTATGAAATATTTTGGGCGCAGTGTATTTTTTACAGTTAAACAGTTTTATTGATTAAAAACACTATATCGGATTCATATCGGTATCGGCAGCTATCCAAATTTATGATATCAGTATCGGTATCGGAGATAAAAAAAAGTGGTATCGTGCCATCTCTAGTATCAGTGTAAAATAATTCATTTTCTCCACTTTGACAAAGTGAGCTTTGGTCTTTGTGCACCACGTGTACTCACCCGAAGCAGTCTGTAGTCTCAGTTTGAGTTTCTATTGCTTTTCCACCGCATGCTACACTGCTCCAAAAAGGTAAAAACACAAACACAAAATTAGGAAAGATGTCAGGATGCTGAGCAGTGTTTGTGCATGTATGCATGAGCTTTGAAGTTTAAACATTTTGGAGGACGTCTTTCTCTTACCTGTTAAACACATGCTCCCATCCACTCTCTTGGTCCAGAAGCTCCATAATCAAAGTGTCCCAACTCAGGTCTGCTGGGATCTTTTCCGTGGTGCTTTTTACCTGATATATATATATAGGACTTAGCTGTGTGCCTCATTGCTCTTAATTGCTCTCATTTAACTGTGATGAGTAAATGCTTGATGACAGTGACTCTTTCCATAAAACATACCTTCCCGGATTTAAAAGGAGACCAGCGAGACCTTTTTTGTGTCTTTACAGTGTTGGTCTCTGCATCGCTGTCAGTTTGCTGCAGAGGACGAACAAACATAATATTATTAAAAAAGTAAAGTCACTTAAAATTAACAAGTGCAATTTAAAGAGAATGTGCATTTCATATGTTTTGTGTAAAAGCAAACCGAGGAACAGCAGAAGAAGTGTCTCCATTTTCTCGTCTTCTTCTGCTTTTGACCATTTTCAGGGTTGGGTGCAAAAGAAGCATCCGGGATGCTGATCAGGACAAAAGTGTAAATGTTGTGGAAATTTATAAGAAGGAGTACATGTTGTTAATAAAAATGAATAACTGTAATGGAATGGCAACATGAACAAAATCATGTATTTTATACATTTACACTCTACATTTTCAAACGCTAATCTCTGCATCCATTTAAATAATAGACAAGACTAGAACTAGTAAAAAAGATTTAAATACACAAAGTGGAAGAAAAATGCCAATAAAAGGGAAATAAAACAGCTCCAACTAAACCACTGCTATAAATATCTCCAGCAGTGTTAAAGAGTGGCGCATTTCTTTACCTCTGATGAGACGTTGAAGGAATTTCCTTCTCTGCCACGTTTTGTTTGTGTAATTTCTGTTTAGAAACAAGAAAACCAACATCAGTAATGGCATAAAACAAACATACCAAGGGAGTCTCTCCATGAAAAGTGTCCAGTTAGAAAATTTGGTATTATTTCCTATTATTTATCACTTTAGTGAGCTGTCAGCTCATGAAGCAGATATATAGGAATATCTTTAAATGAAATAAAAACAATTTATTCATGCCTTAAATTGAGTTTTAAAGTTTGTCCTATGAAATACCAAATCCTTCATTTGGTTCTGATCAAAATTCAGTTTTTACAGAAATCATCCATGAAGCTTCATTAAAAGCTTCAAAAATGCTTAAATGCTAAAAATATTTAGAGAAATGTGCTTTTTTCTTTCTGGGAAAAAAAACATGTTTAAACATCTTTGAACTTAATTTGAGGACATAGCTGTGTGCTAAATTGCTCTTAATTCTTCTCATTTAACTGATGAGTAAATGCTTGCTGACAGTGACTCCATAAAACATACCTTCCAGAATTTAAAAAGAAACCAGCGACACTTTTTTTGTGTCTTTACAGTGTTGCTCTCTGCATCGCTGTCAGTTTGCTGCAGAGGACGAACAAACATACGTTTATTAAAAAGGTAAAGTCACTTTAAATTAACAAGTGCAATTTAAAGAGAAGGTGCATTTAATATGTTTTGTGTAAAAGCAAACCGAGGAACAGCAGAAGCGTCTCCATTTTCTCTTCTTCTTTTGACCATTTTCAGGCTTAGGTGGTGTGGCAGCAACACAAGCATCCGGGATGCTGATGAGGACAAAAGTGTAATGCTTAATGTAATTATATGCAACATTCTCTGACTGGAAGAAATTTGTTTAACATTTAAACCTATTTTCTGCACATTCCAGCACATAAAATAATTTTTTTTTTTGTGTTTACACTCAGTCTTTCAAATAGATGCAAGTAAAACACAGCAGAAAATAAATAAAGTCAAAGACTAGCGGTCCTGTTGCTCTATTTTCACCTGTAAAGCAGGAGTCGGGCAGGCGGAGGTTTACCCTGGTGCAGGTGTGCCGCAGTGGTCAGTGGAAGGATACGGCAGCTTCTCTGTGAATTTCCCATTATGTTGTTGTGCAGTCGGTGCTAGCTTGGAAGTTTAGGGTTTTTTTCGCTTTAAAAAGAAGTTTTCTTCCCACGCACAACGGACACTAATGTTTTTGTCACTTTTTATGGAATCAAACTCAAAGTAAGGTCAGTACTTCCACGCTTTAAACGCTGCACGCTCATACTCTCTCTGCACTCGATATATGATCCATTGTTGATCTGCACACAGCTGTTGTCACGAACGTCGCACTTGCTTACGTCACTGTCATGAGACATTCTCGCAAAAAATCACGGTTTTAGTAACGCGGTAACGCAGCGTTCCTACGGAAAAGTAACGGTAATCTAATTACCGTTTTTGCAATAGTAATCCCTTACTTTACTCGTTACGTTACTGCCCATCTCTGGTAATGAGTAGGGACAGACCATGTTCAGTGTGTCGTGACACATGCACAATGGAAGAACACACCCACTTGTTGGTGCCAGAAGAGCCACTGAGAAATTATTGTTTTAGCTGACTCATCACAAGTCGATGGCTGGTCACCTGGAATAAAACTCTGGAGCGAATAATTGCCCGATTTTACTGGCCAGGAAACTGTTTTAGACTTAGAGCTTTTTATTGTCATTGTGCAGTTTCTTGCACAGTGAAATTGGGTAAGTGGAGAGCATAGAGCCGCTGTATCTGTGCGCACCACCATCGTGCATTTTTTTGCATGTTTGGATGTGCGCCGATGGTGTGCGTCCAGTGGTGTCAGCTGGTGAACCAGCCAATCATTCAAAAAGCGCCTTTATGCCCCTCACCATTAATGGAGGTCCCATTTGAGCGCATTGGCATGGACCTCATTTTATTGATGAGAAAAAGGAAGTCTTTAGTTCAGCTGTTCAGCAAACTGATCTTGACTTTGTTAATTAAACTTTGCAAAGCTGCCTTCAGTGTGTCCTGTACATGAGGTCATTTAGTACACCACAGCACAGTGAGTTTTTTGAGCTGATGAAGTTCAACCAAAACTGCAAACATGCAGCAGGAGACAGCAACTTGTTAAAATGTTATAAAAGGTACAATTAAAGATTTTCACCCTACAGGGTTGTCAATGATCCCAGGGTAAATGTCTAATTTGGTCAAAATTTTATAAGCCATTTCTGGAGAGACTGCAGTGGAAATGTTGTCACTTTTGGACTTTGCTACCTGCAGCTAAACATTTGCAGCTAAATCATTTATTTAAAAGCAGAAGCTGCAACTGATTGAGGGAATGTTTGTCTGAAAACTTCAACTGAACTCCAAGGGTACCATTGCTCCAGCTTACCATCTTTACCTGAGTGAATCAGTTTGTTGAACAATCTAAATGATTCAGAAACTTCTGTGACATCAGCTTAACTAAGGCTCATTACAAATTTCACAAAACACTGCTGAATACTTTTATTATTTTTTTATTAGTTATTTTTGTTTTTGTTGTTATTTTGATTTTAATAAAACAATTTTTTTTTAAAATTTAATTTATGTTACAAATAAATTAATAAAATAAAATTAATTAATAATAATATTAATAATAATAACAATAAAATTAGTGCTGTCAGCATTAACGTCATTAGTTAAAATGACATGTGTGAATGACTTAAAGTAGTGTGAAGCACTTTGGGGTCCTTAGGGACTGAGTAAAGCGCTACACAAATACAGGCCATTTACCATTTATATTATTATTAATTTATTAATTTATTTTATTTTATTAATTTATTTATTTGTTGTTCCCAGAGAGCAAGCCAAACACTGGTCCAGACAAGGACGATCTCTAGTAGTGGTGCACTACTAGTAGATTTTGTTTTAACCTCCTAGGACCTGGTGTCCACATATGTGGACATAATATTTTGGGTTGTCTAGACCAAAATGCAAAATTTTGCTCTTCAAAAACCTGATATCCACTTATGAGGGAGGACATTACACTTCTACTGTTCAATCGAAATTTAAAATGAACGTCGTCATATGTGGATCTCATTCTTTTGAGAAACAAAAAAGAAGATAGTCCGAATCTGATGTCTTTGTTTTTACATTCATCAGGTCCCAATCAACCCAAATGGCACAGAGAAATTAAAAATGCATGCCATGAAAGAGTTCAAGTCTTAGGAGGTTAAAAATGTCCCTGCTGATGAGACCAGTGAATGTGGGGCGACGGTGGCAAGAAAAAACTCCCTCCTGGAGGAAGAAATCTTGGGAGGAACCAGGCTCTCTGGTAGGACCCTTCCTCCTGAGGGCAATACTTACTAATACTTGTCCTCCAGTGTGCGATGGTGGGCTGGGACAACTGTTGTTCCTTCTCAGCATGATGGTGACCTTAACTTCCTTCCTTCCATTTCCTGTTTCAGAACTGAGAATGAAGACAAAACTGGTCAACAAGGTAACAGGACAATTAAAAATTCTCTCACTTCAGGATGAGATGCTGTGTCTTCTTACGTTTCTCTTGTAAAACAGGATGTAGGCCGAGTGCTGCTGTTCCTCACAAGCTGCAGATCCAGTTGTGTGGAGCACCTGTGCGTCATTATAGGTGAGCCAGCGATCTGATGTAGAGTGCTGACTCTCCTCAGGATGGACAGAATTACAGATGTAGTGTCCTGAAATCACATTAAGACAAATGAATCCAACTTCTGGAAGTCAACTGATTCAAGCAAACAGTGATTTTGACTTAGTGCTTCTTAGAACATCAAAAGCTTTTGTGTGTGAGTCCTTCACTCAAAAGTAGCAAGTTTTAATTTTCTGTTTGTAACAAGTCTGTTGTTTTACCTGACTCTGTGTCTCCATAATGGCTAATGATGCTGGCGAGACTGTAACAGCCACCACCCTGAGAAAGAACAAATCCAAAGAGTGTTAGTTTCATAAAGTCTCACATCAGTGCCATAATTAAGCTGATTTGCTGAGGCTACGTCCACACTAATGTGTTTTTGTTTGCAAACACATCGTTTTCTCTCCGCTTTGACCTCCCGTCCACACTGAGACGGCGTTTTCCTCAAGGAAAAACACAGCATCTTGAAAACGTATACATTTCAAACCGGAGCTGTCCCGTCGCAGTGTGGACACTCGAAAACGCAGACTTTCTAAAACAATGACGCATTTTAGTTATGTGATGCAGTCATGTGAGCAATTAAACAAAGATAGCGGAGTGCATTATACAGCAGTTGTTTTGATTGCTCTCAATTTTGACAGCCCTAAAAAAGACGTGTACATGCTCCGGATAGCTTTTCTTCAAATCTTTTAATTCTCACTCGCTTTTGCGCAGGACTGGAACGTAAGCGTTTTCGGCCGTTTCAATGAGGACGCACAACTATTTGAAAATGACTGAAAACGCTCGTGTGGACGTAGAGTTTTCAAATCTATCAGGGTTAGTGTGGACGTAGCCTGAGACGTTCTGCAGTCTGTTTTTACCTGACTGGATGGCACCACCAAGTCCCTCTGCAGCCTGACGGGGTCATCAACCTTCTGAATCTTGTAGGTTTGTGTAAAGCCAAACCTCTTCAGATGCAAGATGAGAACTCTGGTAGAAAAGAAAACAAACAAGGTAGAAAATAAGAAGAATGAGTGTCAAACACAAACAGAAGATGGGAGAAAACGACTGCTCAAGTCTCGAAAAACTCTGATGTTTGATGCGCCACAGTTTGGAAACCTGGTCAGTCGATTCTGATGTGACCTTACTCACCTTGGCAGTGTATCAAAAGACGACTTCAGTTCTGAGGTCGTCCCTCCACAATCACAGCGAAATTCTATTTCTTGTTCCTGAACAACAGCACAGAGAAAACAGGCTTTATGGTAGAAAGAAATCTCAACATATGCACACACACATACACACAAACACTAACAAAAAAGGTGTGTTAAGATCGCTGATACTACAACTCTATTGGAATTTGTGATCTTACCTTCAAGTATGTCTCCAACATGTTTATAACAGACCCCTCTGGAACCAGGTCAAGAGACAAGCTGGTGAATTCCTCTTGCTGTGATGATTGGTGACTGCAGCTACACATTTCAGGAGTAACATAAAAAGTAAAGATCAGGTAGGTGGAAAAGAGGTATATGAAAATATTGCAACCAGCTCTGCGTTTCTGAAAGACGGGCTTACCTCTTGCATGTCCTTGTGTTTTCCATTTTAAAAATGTGATGGTCTTCTACTGGGCAGGTATAACTTTGGCCCAGGAGAGCTGCGTTCCTCTCCAGGTGAGGTGTGAGCCTTTTGACCTCATTGAGGAACAATGTTAGGAATTCATGAGCATCCTGAAAGAAAAGCAGAGAGATTTAAAACAGTACATCAAAATCAGAAGGTAAAGCAAAAAACGAAATGTCCAAATAGCTGACGCACTTTCTGTGCACTGCCGGTGTATTCAGGAGCTTGATTGCTGAATGCCTTCTTAAAAGATCTTAGGTGGTGACCTTTAAGGTCATAATCTGTTGACTGATGACAGTCCCTGACATCAATGAGCCTTCTGTAGAAAGGAAAGGGTAAACAGACGTTTCTGCTGTTAGATCTCTTTGTTCTTCAGGTTTTTGAAGAAAGTAGAAGGTTGACGTAGCGCACCTTAAGAGCTGAGCTTCTGGGTCTGCGCTCCACAAAACCTCCTGACGTCTGATGTCTCTAATGAACTCCTCAATGTTGAGGAGGCTCTGCAGGCAGGAGTTCATGTAGCAGGTGTTTCCGATGTTTGGAAACCTGACACACACACACAACGTTTACAGTATCAGTTAGAGATGGACCGATCCGATATTACGTATCGGTATCGGTCCGATACTGACGTAAATTACTGGATCGGATATCGGAGAGAAATAAAAAAATGTAATCCGATCCATTAAATATCAAAAAAGCACCTCACAAAACTTGCGACACTACGTAACCCGGCTCATAACCGTAGCATGTCGCAGCAGTGTGCGTCACTAATAGAGCGGCTGTGTGGAGCTTTGCTACCAAACCAGCATTTCATCTCCGAGGAAACAACCAATACCTGGAGCGACTGCCTCTCTCTCTCTCTCTCTCTCCTGCTGCTACTTCAATCGTGAAACTGCTTAATGATCAGCTGATCGGCTTTTCTGTCGCGAGTCTGTCTCTCTCGTTTGTTTATCGCCCACTTCGCGCCAGAAAGAGGAAACCAGCGGCTGAACACCAGCAGCACTATTAAGCTTGATAAGATGTTGTTAGAATTTATTTAATATTACTTTCTACACCAGGATCTTTTTCTACACAGCTGACGTAACTGTGCAGGGGCGGATCTAGCAAAGTTTAGCCAGGGGGGCCGATAGGGCATGAACAGGGAAAAGGGGGCACAAAAACATACTTTTCTTTCTTATTCTCATTTAAAATGTCGAGCTTTTAATAAATAATTATCTGACTCTTACACCCAAAGTTTTAATCTGATGTAAAATATATAAATGTCCATTACTGTATATAGTAACTGTTAAGTCTAATATACCCTAGTAAGCTATACTACTTTTAACTTTGGGAAAGTACCATCTGTGCAGTCTGCAGTTCTGTTGAAGGAAGATGTTGAATCTATTTAATTTCTGTGCATTTTTTTTCCCACACTGCATCAAATTAAAGTTGATTACGTCGATTAAGCATCATGAGGTGGGGGGGAGGGGGGTGGTGGTTCCCTATTTTTTTATTTTTTTTTATTTTTTTTTGCTGGGAGTTTGCAACCCTATTGGTTAGGTTGCTTAATATTTCTGCTAAGTACTCTTTAAAATACCAGAATAGGGAGGATGGAGCAGGTTTAAGTTTATTAGATTGATCAGTGTTGCTGATCTATGAAATATTTTGGGCGCAGTGTATTTTTTACAGTTAAACAGTTTTATTGATTAAAAACACTATATCGGATTCATATCGGTATCGGCAGATATCCAAATTTATGATATCAGTATCGGTATCGGAGATAAAAAAAAGTGGTATCGTGCCATCTCTAGTATCAGTGTAAAATAATTCATTTTCTCCACTTTGACAAAGTGAGCTTTGGTCTTTGTGCACCACGTGTACTCACCCGAAGCAGTCTGTAGTCTCAGTTTGAGTTTCTATTGCTTTTCCACCGCATGCTACACTGCTCCAAAAAGGTAAAAACACAAACACAAAATTAGGAAAGATGTCAGGATGCTGAGCAGTGTTTGTGCATGTATGCATGAGCTTTGAAGTTTAAACATTTTGGAGGACGTCTTTCTCTTACCTGTTAAACACATGCTCCCATCCACTCTCTTGGTCCAGAAGCTCCATAATCAAAGTGTCCCAACTCAGGTCTGCTGGGATCTTTTCCGTGGTGCTTTTTACCTGATATATATATATAGGACTTAGCTGTGTGCCTCATTGCTCTTAATTGCTCTCATTTAACTGTGATGAGTAAATGCTTGATGACAGTGACTCTTTCCATAAAACATACCTTCCCGGATTTAAAAGGAGACCAGCGAGACCTTTTTTGTGTCTTTACAGTGTTGGTCTCTGCATCGCTGTCAGTTTGCTGCAGAGGACGAACAAACATAATATTATTAAAAAAGTAAAGTCACTTAAAATTAACAAGTGCAATTTAAAGAGAATGTGCATTTCATATGTTTTGTGTAAAAGCAAACCGAGGAACAGCAGAAGAAGTGTCTCCATTTTCTCGTCTTCTTCTGCTTTTGACCATTTTCAGGGTTGGGTGCAAAAGAAGCATCCGGGATGCTGATCAGGACAAAAGTGTAAATGTTGTGGAAATTTATAAGAAGGAGTACATGTTGTTAATAAAAATGAATAACTGTAATGGAATGGCAACATGAACAAAATCATGTATTTTATACATTTACACTCTACATTTTCAAACGCTAATCTCTGCATCCATTTAAATAATAGACAAGACTAGAACTAGTAAAAAAGATTTAAATACACAAAGTGGAAGAAAAATGCCAATAAAAGGGAAATAAAACAGCTCCAACTAAACCACTGCTATAAATATCTCCAGCAGTGTTAAAGAGTGGCGCATTTCTTTACCTCTGATGAGACGTTGAAGGAATTTCCTTCTCTGCCACGTTTTGTTTGTGTAATTTCTGTTTAGAAACAAGAAAACCAACATCAGTAATGGCATAAAACAAACATACCAAGGGAGTCTCTCCATGAAAAGTGTCCAGTTAGAAAATTTGGTATTATTTCCTATTATTTATCACTTTAGTGAGCTGTCAGCTCATGAAGCAGATATATAGGAATATCTTTAAATGAAATAAAAACAATTTATTCATGCCTTAAATTGAGTTTTAAAGTTTGTCCTATGAAATACCAAATCCTTCATTTGGTTCTGATCAAAATTCAGTTTTTACAGAAATCATCCATGAAGCTTCATTAAAAGCTTCAAAAATGCTTAAATGCTAAAAATATTTAGAGAAATGTGCTTTTTTCTTTCTGGGAAAAAAAACATGTTTAAACATCTTTGAACTTAATTTGAGGACATAGCTGTGTGCTAAATTGCTCTTAATTCTTCTCATTTAACTGATGAGTAAATGCTTGCTGACAGTGACTCCATAAAACATACCTTCCAGAATTTAAAAAGAAACCAGCGACACTTTTTTTGTGTCTTTACAGTGTTGCTCTCTGCATCGCTGTCAGTTTGCTGCAGAGGACGAACAAACATACGTTTATTAAAAAGGTAAAGTCACTTTAAATTAACAAGTGCAATTTAAAGAGAAGGTGCATTTAATATGTTTTGTGTAAAAGCAAACCGAGGAACAGCAGAAGCGTCTCCATTTTCTCTTCTTCTTTTGACCATTTTCAGGCTTAGGTGGTGTGGCAGCAACACAAGCATCCGGGATGCTGATGAGGACAAAAGTGTAAATGTTATTTTTCAAAGTGGAAATTTTTAACAAGGAGTTCATGCTGGAGATTGCAAATAAAAATTAATAACTGTAATGGAACAAAATCATGTATTTTGTACATTTACACTCTACATTTTCAAACGCTAATCTCTGAATCAATATAAATTATAGACAAGACTAGAAGTAGTAAAAAAGATGTAAATACAAAACACCAATAAAAGGGAAATAAAACAGCTCCAACTAAACCACTGCTATAAATATCTCCAGCAGCATTAAAGAGTTTTCTTTACCTCTGATGAGACGTAGAAGGAATTTCCTTCTCTGCCACGTTTTGTTTGTGTGATTTCTGTTTAGAAACAAGAAAACCAACATCAGTAATGGCATAAAACAAAGTATATGGTATGAAAATACAAAATCCTTCATTTGGTTCAAACTTCAGTTTTTACAGAAATCATCCAAGAAGCTTCCTTAAAAGTTTCAAAAATGCTTATTTACCATAAGAAAATATTCAGAGAAATGTGCTGCGAGTCTCTTCAAACTTACCTTTCTGTGAAAAAGAAGTTTAAACATCTTTGGACTTAATGTGATCGCAGCGAAAATCTTCTCAGCTTTGTTCAACTGAAAACAAGCAGTCAAAGGTTGTGTATTTATAAACTTTCAGCATAGAATGTTCATTCCCTGAACAGCAAACATCATCATTATGATGTATAGGGCTAATTTGCATATTTTGGAATGTATGCTCATTTGAACTGTATGGTGCTCGTCTCCAAGCAACTGCTACAAAATACAGGTCAAGTCAAGTGGCTTTTATTGTCATTTTAACCACGTGCAGTGGTACTGTACAGAGTGAAATGAGACAGCGTTCCTCCGAGACCCTGGTGCTATATATGACATATACGGACAAACCCAGGACTACATAAAGTGCAGTGTGCATAAACTGCAAAAATAAACAAGACAAAACAGTGCAAAACTAGACAGAACAGGACGATACAGACACAAGACAATGGAAATGTGCAAAATGCTGAGTATTGTGCAAAAGTAACTTGGTGTCTGTATGTATTTGTATGCTTGGTAGCAGGGCTGGACTGGGACAAAAAATCGGCCCGGGCATTTTGACTAGAGACCGGCCCACCAAAAATGTGATGTCATTCAGGGGTAAAACCGCAAAGGATTCTGGGAACTTGTGGCAAGCGGTACTAGCGCATGCAGGCTTTCAATTGAACTCAGTTACACAGCGATAAGATAAGAAAGATAAGAAACACAAAAAATGGCAAGAAGCTGTTGTATTATTAACTGCAATAGCCGGTGTTGTGCCAAAAAGTGATTGTCTGCCAAAAACTGATTTCCGGTATTTGCCAAAAACTGATTGCTCGTATTTAAATTGCTATAAGTAACTTGTTGGGCTATAATATGTGAAACATATGTCAAATGCATCCCTCATGGATGACATAAAGTCATATTGAGCTACAAACAACATTAGTGTAACAAGGTAGAAGCCGCAATCAGTCTTTGGCAGTGACTTTTATATAACCTTTATTTATGCCGTTAAAAAAATCTTTTTTTTTTTTTTTTTTTTTTTTTTTTTTTCTTTTTTTTGCCTGTCCCGTTTGGTTCTTTTGCCATCAGAATTATTGTCTAAAGGCGAAGAAAGATGCCCAACGGATTTTCTTTACCAAATTGACCATCCCAGCTTTGCCGTAATGGTCCATTTGATTCACCTTTTATTCTTTATTTTATTTTCACTTGCTGAATACGGGACAGACTTGACTGGGGGAAAGAAAAGGGAGAAAGAAAGAGGGGAAGAAAAACAGTTGAGAAGAGGGACGGGGGAGAAGGGCAAAAAACAAAAACCAACAGAATAAGCAGAAGAAAAAAAAAAAAAAAAAAAAAAAAATACATATATCGATCACCTGGATCACCTGTTGAGAAAGAAAAAAGAAAACAAGCAGAAGAAAACGAGAGTAATACAATAAACCACATCACAATGATATATGGGAATATGACAGTAAATACTAAATATTAAACATTATTGTGCAGCACGTAAGATCGACAGCACAGTGTGCATTGAGGTAGGAGCCAAAAAGGGTGTAGTTTGTGTGTGTGATCACCCGTGTGTACACCTGTGAGCATGGACGCGCTTGTTTTCTTAAAAGGTTCCCTCATGTAATGATCTGCTAGAGGGTGTGGGGGGCCACTGCCCCGTCCTCCAGGGCATGAAGCAGGTATGGAGGAGATCAAAACCCCAGACATCCAGAGGCCCCCAGAACACAAGAGACCAAGGAAGACCAACAGAGGGGCAGCCGCGCCACTGTCCCAGAAAGAGCTGAGGAGAGTCCCAGATGAGGGGTCACCCAGCAGCCACGGAGCAGAAGCCAGGGGGGGCTGCAGTGACGTGCCCGTGAGCCCCGCCGGCAGCCAGCTGTGCCTGAGTGACCGAGCCCCAGGCCGAGAGGCCGGGGGCACCCCACCTCCGAAGTGGCCCAAGCGAGCCCCAGGCTCCAGGCCCCGATAAGCAGCCGCCAAGGAGTGAGCCGGTGTGTACCCGGACGCCCACCCCCGGACACAAAGAACCACCAACGCACCGACGTCTGAGGGAGTCCGCCCCCGGCAGGGGAAGTGGTGGGGGGAGATAGGCCTCCAAACCTTGGAGGGCCTGAGCTGTCCTCAGAGAGGTGGCATCTGATACCCAACCTGACATACAGACACAGACATACAGGCACACACAGATACAAACATCCATTCCCACCCTCATGCTCTCATATGCACTTACTCCACACTCAACCAACGTGGAGACAGACATAAAGAGACGCTGTACACACAATCACACTCCCCAAGCGTACTCTACGAACCGGGTCTAGGTACCCTTGCCCCTGGAGGGGGGAACTGCACCCAGACCCAGGTTGTGTTACCCTTTTCCCTGCAGTGGGGAGAAGCAGACCGCCCCGACTCCGCAGCAGCAGGGAGGCCCCACACTCCGGACCCCAGTCGGACGGCCAACTCCTCCTCCTAGCCCCCCTGCTCCAGCAGAAAGCAGAGAACGAGGGTGAGAGAAGACTCCTAACCTCCCTCCACCCGCTCATTGTAGTGTTGATGTATGTGTGTTCTAAGGTGCGTTTAAAACCCAGGAGGGCATGGAGCTACCTGCCAGAGAGCAGCAGGTAAGCGCATAGTCCCTCCTGCTAGCCCTCAATGTCTACGTGTATTTAAAATTGAGAGGTGGGCAACGACGCCGGGGGTGAGGTGTACACCCTGATGGTAATTGGGATTCCGTGTAGCGTGCCCACCCCCAAGATCCTATATTTATGTGTAATGAGAATGTGAGTAATGTGAATGTCTAAGTTGCGGGATAAAATTGAGGCAGAGGCAGCCAGAAGGGGACAGAGGGGGGGGGGGTTACCTCCTCTGCACCCTGGTGACACACCCCCACTCCAAGGCCCTGCATGTGTGGGTGGTTGTGGTGGAGCGGGAGGAGGGAGGCAGCTGGAGATGGGGAGGGAAGGAAGGGAGGAGCAAGTGACCCCTCCCTGGGGCCAGCTCCCCCGCTGACCCCAGTAGGCACCCCCATACTCCGCGACCCACCAGGGAAGGGGGGCCCAGGCCCATCCGAACCGGGGCCCAGCGCAGCGGCGCCGCCCGGCCCCACAGAGCCCGGGGCAGTCCACTCAACCCCACAACAGAGAAAACTGCACCCACCCCATCATCCACTCATCTTCCAGACTACATAAGACAATAGACGCCCAGGCTGAGATCTTCCTCCACCTCTCCTGTATCTCCCCCTCTTGCAGAGAGAGTTCCTGAGAGAGGAAAGCCCCTGCAAGATGTGACAACCCCCCCCCCCCACCAGTTGAAGAGCCCCCCAGCTGGCTCGGCGCACCGGCGGCACCCTGCGCCAGTGGCGGGCCCCCATGTACCCACCGGCCCACAACCCCGGCAACACACCAACCAGGACCCAGGCCCCCGAGGCCCGGCCAGGGCCCCAGGCCAGAGCCGGAGCGCCCCCAGAACCTCACGCCCGTCCCGGACCCACCCAGGGGCAGCCAGGCTACCAGGTCAGTAACCCCCGTCCGTCAGCACAGACCCTCCCCTAGCCCCGCTGCACGTAGCCACGAGGAAGCCGTCACCTAAGAGCCAACAGAGCCCCTAATTGGCCATGACCGCTACCCCGGGTTGAGCCCCCCAAGGAAGATGCTCCCGGGGAACCCCCCGACGCCCCAAGCCTGACCCTACCCCCACACCAATCACAACAGTGAAGGCGAGACCAAAATATGACCCCCCACCCCCACTAGGTGATGGAGCTGATCAGAGGAGCCCAGAGCGATTGATCTGATGTGGTGGCAGAGGCTGTATCAAGACTAATGTAATCTAATAGATAATTTCTATATTGGTTAGAATTAAGATTGTTTTTATTTTTCCAGTTCATGAGGACTGTTTTCTTGGCTATGCATAGAGCAGTGAAAACCATATGGGCTATATTCTTTTCTGAAGTGACATTATCTAAGCTGCCCAACAAACACACTAAGGGGGAAGTTGGAATGTTACATTTCAGACACTTTGATAAGTCTTCACATATCTCGCGCCAAAACTTCTGAACTGGTGGACAGAACCAAAGAGCGTGGATATAATTGTCCGGTGAATTGGTTTGGCAGTGTGAGCAGTTGTTGGTAGATGCAAAGCCCATCTTGAACATCCGATGACCTGTATAGTGCACTCTATGTAGTATTTTGTATTGAATTAATTGAAGACTGGGATTTCTGATTAGATGAAAGGTTTTTAAGCAAATCTGAGACCAGAAGTTTTGGTCTAAGTTAACTGATAAATCCGCTTCCCATTTTGCAATAGGAAGTGATATTGATTCATCTGTTTTAGAAAGCATTCTGTATATTTTGGATAGTAATTTGGGGGTTTTAAGAGTAAAAAATTGAACCACACTTGGTGGTGTTTGTAGTTCAACTTGACCCAGTTTAAATTTCTTTTTTATTATGGATTTAATTTGTTGATATTCTAAAAATCTTTTCTTGTTGATCCCATATTGTGTAACTAGTCTGTCAAATGAAATAAATTCTGTTCCTTCTAGTATATGTTCTACATATTTGATTCCTTTACCATTCCAATCTGAAAAGTTTATCATATTATTGTTTTGTAATATGTCAGGGTTGTTCCAGATAGGTGTACGTTTGCATGGGATTAATGAAGACTCTGTCAACTTCAGAAACTCCCACCATGCTGTCAGAGAAGAGCTGATGTTGATGCTTTTGAAGCATTCATGTCGTTGGATGTTTGAGCTGATAAATGGTAGATCTGAAATCTCTAGATTATTGCAAAGTGCTTGTTCTACATCTAGCCAAGGTTCATCTAAGAGGGTATGTTTTAGCCATCCTGAGATAAACTGAAGCCTGTTGGCTAAGAAGTAGTGCTGAAAGTTAGGTAGTTCTAATCCTCCTTTATCCTTGGTCTTTTGTAGTGTTTTTAAGCTTATACGTGGGGGCTTATTTTTCCAAAGGAATTTGGACATATATGAATCTAGAGATCTGAACCAATCTTGCGGCGGTTTAGTTGGGATCATTGAGAATAAATAATTTATTTTTGGTAATACCATCATTTTTATAGCAGCAACCCTTCCCATGAGTGATATGGGTAGACATTTCCATCTAGCCAGATCACCTTCTACTTTCTTTAAAAGTGGGGTATGGTTTAATTTAGTTAGATCTGCAAGCTTGGGAGAAATATTAATACCTAAATATTTTATATTTCCCGATTGCAGTGGAGTAGAAGAGGAATTATGGAAGCAGCAATTAATAGGAAGGACTGTAGATTTTGACCAGTTAATTGAGTAATCTGATATTCTTGCAAAAGAGTTTATCAATTCAATCACCCCAGTGATATTGGTTTGTGAATTTTGGAGAAAGAGTAACACATCATCAGCATAAAGGCTGATTTTATGTTCTACGTTCTTGCATTTTATGCCCTTAATTGCTGAATTCTGTCTAATTGCTGCTGCTAGTGGTTCGATAAAAATTGCAAACAGTGAAGGGGAGAGTGGGCATCCCTGCCTGGTGCCCCTCAGGAGACATAAGCTGGAGGATGTCTGGTCATTTGTTCTGACACAAGCTGTTGGGGAATTATATAATATTTTTAACCAGTTGATGAAAGAAGATCCAAAACCAAATTTGTGTAAAGTTGCAAATAGAAATTTCCAGTTAACTCTGTCAAACGCTTTTTCTGCATCTAAGGAAAATATTGTAGTTTCAAGGTTTTTACTGTATGAGTAGTCTATCAAATTAAGTAATCTACGTGTATTTGTTGATGAGTGCCTACCTTTTATGAAACCAGTTTGGTCAGGATGAATTAAGAGGGGGGTTATTTTCTCTAGTCTCTTCGAGAGAGCTTTGCAGATTATTTTGAGGTCTACATTAATAAGGGATATTGGACGATAGCTTGAGGGATATACAGGGTCTTTGCCTGGTTTTAGCAGGAGATTAATGTTTGCAGAATTCATATTTGATGGAAGTCTGCCCTTTTCTTTGATTTCTAACAACGTTCTGTAAAAAACTGGTGCTAGAATCGTCCAGAATTCTTTGTAGAATTCTGCAGGAAAGCCGTCTGGACCTGGAGCCTTATTATTGGACATATTTATCAGGGCTTCCTGGAGTTCACCTGATGTCAGTGGCGAATCCAGTGCCATTGCTTGAGATTCTAATAATTTTGGGAGAGTTATGTTGTCTAAAAATTGATCAATTTCCTTTTTAGATGGGTTTATTTGTGGTGAATACAACGTTTTATAGAAATCCCTGAAAATGTTGTTTATTTGTTTCGGTTCATATATTGTGTTCCCAGATGAATCTTGAACAGCACATATAGTTGTTTTTTCTTTATTTATTTTTAACTGGTTTGCTAGAAATTTACCGGATTTATTACTATGTTCATAATTTTGTAAGCGTAGTCTTTGTACTAAGAATTTTGTTTTTCTATCAATTATCTCATTTAATTCTAGTTTTGTTTTGCGTATTTTGTTCAATGTTTCCTGATCTTGGTGGGACGCGTAGGCTTCTTCTAGTGATTTGATGTTTTTTTCTAATTCCTGAATATTTTTGTTTTCTTTTTTCTTTTTATGTGATGAGAAAGAAATTATTTTACCTCTCATCACAGCTTTCCCTGCTTCCCATAAAACAGAAGCTGATGTTCCGGGAGTGTCATTAAAGTCTAAATATGAAGTCCACTCTTTTTTAAAATATTTAATAAAGTCTTCATCATTAAGCAGTGATGTATTAAATCTCCAGTTTTTACTTGGCATAGTATTATTCTTGTGCATTAGTGTTAGAGATACAGGAGCATGATCGCTGACAGCTATAGGATGAATCTCAATGTCTGAAATGTCGCTCAGCAGTGAGCTGCTGACCAAAAAATAATCCAGACGAGAGTAGGAGTGATAAACATGTGAGAAAAAAGTATATTCCTTACTGGTGGGGTGAAGGGAGCGCCATGCATCGCAAAGACCAAAGTCGCTCATATACTGTTTGATTATATTTGTGGACTGCCAATTACGCTGAGTTCCTGCTGTATTGAGCCTATCCATTTCTTCATTCAGTCCAAGGTTGAGGTCGCCTCCAAGCACAAGTGTGCCATCTAAGTGTTCAGAGAGTGCACTGAAAAAACCGTGAAAGAATGAGGGATCATCAACATTTGGACCATATACACTTACTTAAAAATCTAATTAACATTAAAAATGTATTTTGTAAGAAGTAGTTGGACAGCAGAAATGGCTCAAATATTACAATAGTTCTGTAAAAATATTTAAAGTGGGGATAAAGGACCGGATTGGTTATAATGTAAGTACAATAACACAGAGTTGTAAAGATACTTGAAAAAACAGCTAATTTTTTAATTCCATATATAGCCCCTTTGTAAACGCTGTTCACCGAAGTCTATTTACCAACATAGATATTACACATAAAAAATACACGCAAACATTGGAAATCACTTTTTGGCACAACACCTGTTGCATGACAGCCACGGGAAGCCGACGGGTAAAGAGATTGGTTGTTATCGGATTACGTCGTGGAAATTGTTTAAGACATGTTTCCGAAGTAACAAAGAGCCGATGGATGGCCTATAAGATTGCTAAACAAGGGGGAGGGTGCATCCGAACTCCTCGGCTGTAATTGGTCCAGCCCAGAGTTGATCATGACCAATTGGCCAATCCAACACCTTTCATTATTTATACCCTTCCAAAAAAAAAAAATCGATCGGCCCATAAAAACAAAAAATCGCCAGCGGCCCACCGGGCAAATGCCCGGATGTTCTGGGACCTCTTTCCAGAAGGCAGCAGAGTGAAGAGTGTGTTTGAAGGGTGTGTGGGGTCCTCCAGCAAGCGGGTGTTATAAAGAGGGGAGAGGGGCCAATGATCTTCTCAGCTGCTTTCACAATCCGTTGTAGGGTACTGCGATCCAATACGCTGCAGTTACCATACCAGACAGTGATGCAGCTACTTAGGATGCTCTCGTTAGTCCCACTGTAAAAGGTGGTGAGAATGGATGGTGGGAGATGGGCTTTCCTCAGCTTCTGCATGAAGTAGAGACGATGCTGGGCTTTCTGGGTTATGGAGCTGGTGTTGAGGGAGCAGGAGAGGTTCTCCGCCAGGTGGACACCAAGAAATCTGGTGCTCTTGACAACCTCCACAGAGGATCCATTCATGTTAAGTGGGCAGTGATCTTTCTGTGCTCTCCTGAAGTCAACAATCTCTTTTGTTTTGTCCACGTTCAGAGACAGGTTGTTGACTCTACACCTCTACAGATGGCCCGCAGTGCAACCCTTCAGCTTCCTAGTAGATGCACCTATATACAAATTTAAAGACCTAGGAGACTTACTTCTCGTCACAGAGTTGTAGCATTCACAAGATTTTCAGAAAACTTGAACTTTGAACTTGAGGTCAAGGTCACTGATATTCAAACTGACCCCAGAACTTTAGTAGATGCACCAATGGTATTCAATTCAATTCAATTTTATTTATATAGCGCCAAATCACAACAAATGTCGCCTCAAGGCGCTTCATAGATACAGAGAAAAGCCCAACAATCATATGACCCCCTATGAGCAAGCACTTTGGCGACAGTGGGAAGGAAAAACTCCCTTTTAACAGGAAGAAACCTCCGGCAGAACCAGGCTCAGGGAGGGGCGGCCATCTGCTGCGACCGGTTGGGGTGAGAGAAGGAAGACAGGATAAAGACATGCTGTGGAAGAGAGACAGAGATTAATAACAGATACGATTCAATACAGAGAGGTCTGTTAATACATAGTGAGTGAGAAAGGTGACTGGAAAGGAAAAACTCAATGCATCATGGGAATCCCCCGGCAGCCTACATCTATTGCAGCATAACTAAGGGAGGATTCAGGGTCACCTGGTCCAGCCCTAACTATATGCTTTAGCAAAAAGGAAGGTTTTAAGCCTAATCTTAAAAGTAGAGATAGTGTCTGTCTCCTGAATCCAAACTGGAAGCTGGTTCCACAGAAGAGGGGCCTGAAAACTGAAGGCTCTCCCTCCCATTCTACTTTTAAATACTCTAGGAACAACAAGTAGGCCTGCAGAGCGGGAGCGAAGTGCTCTAATAGGGTGATATGGTACTACAAGGTCATTAAGATAAGATGGGGCCTGATTATTTAAGACCTTGTATGTGAGGAGCAGGATTTTGAATTCAATTCTGGATTTAACAGGAAGCCAATGAAGGGAAGCCAAAACAGGAGAAATATGCTCTCTCCTTCTAGTCCCTGTCAGTACTCTTGCTGCAGCATTTTGGATTAACTGAAGGCTTTTCAGTGAGTTTTTTGGACATCCTGATAATAATGAATTGC